>NW_022474684.1:1320919-1739770 GCF_009176365.1 Aspergillus alliaceus | reverse complement strand
AAAAAAAAAAAAAAAAAAAAAAAAAAAAAAAAAAAAAAAAAAAAAAAAAAAAAAAAAAAAAAAGAGTAAAAAGAAAACCTCAAGACTCCGTCACTAGTGGCCGAAGAGATATTAACCAACAATCAAAAATAGAACGACAAAAGTCCCAAAGTGACAATTCGACCTGTCGACTGTCACAAGAGAACGGGCAGCAATGGATGGGACGCATCACGGCCCAGCGATGGTCCACCATACCGTCGGTCTCACAAACTAAGAGCTCGAGCGCCTGCACACTAAGACGGAAGGAGTAGTTAGCTGTCGGCAGTCTGAGGCAGTTTGGATTCCAGACCCAAATCTTTCGACATCTGGTTTTTTCTCTATCAGCTTTCTCTCTTGTGTAACGGGGGCTAATTTCTAAGTCTCAAAAAAAAGGAACGATTAGTGTACTGAGCGGGGTTTTCTGGGAGTCATCCACAATAGCTTCTTCATAAAGCCTTATTAGAGAGGATCATTAATCCAATTCAATCAACAGACAGTGATCCCCATTAAACCCACTTAGAAAGCATGTGCCTTCTATTGACCCAGGCACACACCCATATCTATCCATCCATTCTTATATATTATCGACTTACATACACTATATTACATACATACGTACATATACATATTTTGGATGCAACAGGACAATCCGTGCACCAACGCTTAACCCAGGACCCAGGAAGCTTAACTAGCCCACAAATCAACCCGCGCACCACAGCATTATCCCCCAATCGGACTCCAAAAAAATCCCTCCTGACCCGTTGTGCTCCAGTCATCCGGCAGACAGCATACGAACAATAATGCCGAGATCTCTTGAAGGGAGTCTTACTCTCTCCGAACTAGACGACTGAAAAATGAGAAAATCCGAGTAACCTCAATTTCCATTTTGGACGATGCATCATGACTCAGCAACAAATCTGTGACAACACTAAACTATACAGAGTATATACCTACCCTTTTGGTGTCCGAGATTCGACGCAAGGGCAATTGCATGAAATAGACTTTACGCTGGTTGAAGGTGATGTGGATACGCGGAGCGCTCCATACCGCATACTATCAGTTCCCTCATCCGGGTCACTGGAACTGCAACTCTTGCTCGGTTATGCCGTCGGTTCCGATACATATGAATGGAATGATCCAGTCGAAAGAGAAGTCGCCTCTTAGAGAGGTGATAAAATTTAACTATTACAAACTGTATATTCACAGGAACTCAGCAAGTCGGAATTGGGAACTGTACCGGCAATTCGGTTTTGATAGGTGTTCCTTGCGATACTGGGGTTGGTGTTACACAAGGATTATGCTTATTACTGTTGTTTCCCCCCTTCCTTTCTCCTTCCATGTTAGGCAGATATGACGTGATTTCCTCAAGGCACGATGATCATAGCATGGCATGTATGTATGCATGATAGATACGCGAGAGTCCATATTATACATCACATATATAGTATAAATAAACCCATCGACTCGGTTCCTGGGTTTGATCGTCGCTCAATAATATGACGTCGCATATCTGAGACACGGTAAATTAGGACCATAGGTTCCTATTCCATCCACCTACAGCTTCATCCATGTCGCTTCTCTCCTCCGCGACCGACAAGGTTTAGATCAATGTTAACAAGGCAAAGAAAGAGGTCAGACTGCTATAACAAAGAAAGGAAAAGAAACACAGAAAAAAACTTAAAAATCAAAGTTGCCTGCGGAATATATCCCCGTATACCGTCCCCATCGACTAGAGTTTGATGTTATTTTTTTCCTTTTTTTGGGAAGACGGTACGAGGAATAAAACCTGGGTCGAGCCAGCCGTGGCGTCGGGACCGTGGGGTGGCGTTAAAGGCTTTACGCCAACAAAATTGACAGCTTGACAAAGAAAAACACATGATGGATCACAGCGGTTTGTAAGGCTATGCTTGGTTATTGAAGCGTCTTTCTTTCTCGAGGAAGGAGACTCAAAGCAATTTCTGGAGAGTCGGGTCGTACAAAGTTACAGCCGACCGTTACTACCGATAATCCTCGAATCTAGACCGGATACCTAAGCAGTTTTTATGAAACTTGCCTTTGCCAAGGTGCGGTCTCGCCGGTCTCACAAAGAATAGCAAGTCTGTATTATCGACCAGGATCAAACCATCCGTCTTTCCCGGAAAGCCATTCGACCATGCCATGAACCAGATATGGGTTAGCGGTGGGCACGTGTTGATCGTGGGATGCGGGGCGGCAAACTTCCCCTGTCGCCTAATTGATCGGTTAAGCAATCCATTATACCAAAGGACTCTAGTGTACCGAAGCTCAGGGAATAGATTCCGATCCCGACCAATGGTCACGGCTCTTATGCGCTCAATTTTGAGGACTTGATACCTCACAAGACCGTGTGTCGAATTGGCGACGATGTTATATATTAAACCGTAGAGTATACTACTGTACTTTTCTCCAACAGAACCAAGGAAGGAGCATTCCATCTCCAGGAACACGATGATGGCCGACGTTGTACCACACAAACCACAATTTTGATACCATTGGCCACGAGCCATTGATGTCATGTACGACATAGATCCAACGAATGATGGTCTGGGTTTCGAAAGGTGATAGCTGCTATAGCGTCGCCCCCACTGGATGTGCCGCAGCAAGGCGGCACGGCATCATAGGCACGGTCCTGTGTCCTATGACTGTGCAACGGTCCTGTAGCATCGCCTTTCTTTCCCCTTGATCTACCCTGCTCGTGAGCTCATGAGCTCATCCCGTGTCGGCGTGTTCGTGGGGTATGGCGCCCCTATCTCATCTACCAGTGACGATATCAGGGGTAGTTCCATTGGATAGACGGGACGGTTACTCAGCGGTGCCCTTGGCAAGTAACTTGCGAGTCAGTCCGGATGGAGTGTATTTGGGCAACCGAGTACGGACGAACTCCTAAAGGGGCAAAAAAGGGAAACTCAGGGGCAACGGAGGATCACGTGGTTTCGCGTCAGTCCACTTGGTCTATTTACTAGACTAGGTATGTGTCGATGTGAATATACTTAATATTAATGAACAAGTAAAGTAAAAGTAGTTACTTCCGACTGAGCGTTACAGGTACATACATACAAGGCTAATTATCTTGAACTCCTATCCTCCATCTCCATTCATGGGATCCAGTCATGCCATCTCTATGGCGTGTTTCGTCCTCAGTCATTCCACCCCACTGCCCCATCGATATGGGCGTTCCCGACGAGCCGTCGGAACTTGGCGACCGTGCAAACTGAGCCGTCCCACAGTGATGCGACAATTTTGTCCCATAGTCCTCCTGATTTAGGTGATGATATCCGATGATGATGACTGCGAACATGAACGGATCGACATCAAAGGGTTACTGCCCACCGGATTTCACGCTATACCCGGCGCCCGTATTGTCGGGACATTCGATCTCGATGTTACGATAGAAGAAGTTCTACGGTTGTTCCTAGGATATTCCACATTTAGTGATATGCCCTAGATCAGGGCCTACGCGTCACCAACCCCGAAGAGATATATCTATCTCTACGGAGTATATATATATATATATTCATATTAACGGGGGTACATGACACAATAGTACCATCGACAATTATCCATATCCCCCTACCCACGACATACCGTACAAGATATGAATTAAGGAATATGACGGAAACAACTCTCTCACCTGTCAGGCTTCGACTTCCAAGGAAACCTCGTGGATCCTCCCTTGACTAGAATGCTGACACTAATTTGACTAGCGCCAGACCAGGATTCAATGATACCCTCGATTGAGAAATGTCTTGAAGATGGCTCTCGTGCACTCCACTCGAGTGCAGCTCATCCACAGCCCTAACTCGGACGAGGATACGTCAATCACTCATGAAGAAACCCGTTGCCCCAGTCCACGGGCTGAGAAAAGGGGGGAAGAAAAGAAAGGCATACTACTAGTAAGGAAAGCATATCCCGCCCGGCGATGATTGGACCAGGTGACCACAGGGATAATTCATGCATCCTCCAACAAGACCTGCAGGCTCCCTTTCCCAATTCCCGTTCCCGACAGGGCAACGATGTATGCAAGTTAGTTCTTAGTCCCGTTAGTCAATATGCATTAGCGGAGATACTATCAGCACTTTTTTCCCTTTTTTTTTTAAAAAAAAAAAAATTGGAAAAAAAAGAAAAGAAAAGAAAAAACCTACCACAGATGTGTGTTACAGAGAGAGAAAAAGGACAATCAGCTGGCCTGGACAAATAGCGATTCCTCTGCCGATCAGTCACATCCTAGTCTAGCGAAGGAAGAGGAGAAAAAGAAAGGACCTACTGGGGTCAACCATCACTACTTACGTGATAGTCTACCTACTGGGAGGGGATGAGTGCGATTGGATCGTTGGAAGCTCATTCGACGACTGTCAAATATCCTCCCTCCACTATACTATAGGCGAGGCATGGTGGTCTTGTCTTCCGCGAATCAATTCAATCGTTTCCTGTCACACACAACTCATCTCATCACAATGTGATCGCAACCTAATTGCGGTGTGTCGAATTTTTTATTTCCTTCATTTCTTTTGAATCTCTAGCACATGCAAGACTTTCTACTTGCAACAAACCTAGGTAAATCAATCAAGCTCGCGGGTGAGTCACTTCCCGGTCTATATTTCGCTCTGACTATAGGACCAGGGGCGTTGGACGGGAACGTTCTGTTTCATTTTATTTTCCTATGTTCCGAGACAGAGAAGAATGAATAGATTTAACCGGCAGCGCCCCACTAAAGTTAACTCTTGACTGAAGATTCACCAGTAGAGGTCATGGACGGGAAAAAGATTCCGCGCAATTGAAGATAGCTTTGTATTCTTGTTTTTCCAGCCTTTTTTTATTCCTCTCCGCTGTTGGTTGTGAGCTTGGTAGGGAAGTGGCAGAATATGAGAAGAAAGGGAAAGGAAAGAGGAAAGTAAGGCATTGAAGAAGAAAGCAGACCCCTGGTGGACACATGCAAGCAACCCTCTCTTCCTCTCTCTCGCGCATCGGAATCAACTTGCCTAAACAAGAACTCATCGCATAACATTCCTAGTATGTCTAAGCTATACAGTCGAGTCTATACGCCCCAGATGCAAGCAGCGGTGCAACCGAGCAAACATGAACCATTCCGTCTAACCCCATATCTTAGTGGGAGTATTATGCAGTAGAGACATGACAGCTGTCAGCCGCAGATTCCTCGGCAGGGGAAGAAAAGGTAATCAACAACAAAAAGAAAAAGAAGAAGAAGAGAGAGAAATCTCTCCAGCAAATTAGAGATAAGAAAAAATAAAAGTTACCAACCCGAAGACTCCATTCTGCAGGCTCATGGGAAAAAAGAGATTGTCACGTGCGGTGTGATGATAGATGCAGATTTGGCCATTCTAATCGAGTGTCAACTCCACTGGATATGCACGTCGCTATCACACTCGGCACTTTACCTTTCTTTTTCAAAGTACTTTCCCCGTAGGAGCAGAGAAGTCCTTTTCTGTTTATGGCAGAGGCGAGAAGTACCATGCATTGGCAATGCATGGATAGCCACAGCGTGCATGCATCCTATCCTGTACAGAGAAGCTGAAGATTCAATCCCGATCGATCAATTGAGTCTTATGCATATATTAATAGGACTGATTATGCTTAGTGTCTTACTTCGAGTCGACTGCACTAGATTATATATTAATGACTACTGCATTTCCCTGGATACTTCCGGTCAGACTAACGAAAAACTAGGTGCGACTACATACATCAGCTGGGGAACTGTATATCCCGACGCAGCAAACAAAGATAGGACATGCTCCTCCAGGGTCTACGACGAGGGACAGGACCAACGAACCTCCTAGATACCTCGAGACAAAAAATAAGCCTCAAATCAACTCCTTTCCCGCCCTTCCGATGCTTCGTGTCCAACCTCGCGAGGGATATAAATCCCTAGCATTCCTTAGCCCCCCGATCGCGTCAAAAGGGATTGTCTGGTGTTTTGCTAACGACTGCGCGCAAGAACGAGAATGATTTGCATATACTTCCAAAATTATCGTACAAAGTAGATGCTAGTGGCGTGGTATGAAACATCGATTGTTGGGACAGTCAGTTCATCAATCTCATTTGGGATTGACTTCTCTAGGTTGACCATGTCCACTCTACCCACATAGAGAGATATATACATAAACACATACAAACAACTGCACAACACAAAAGAACACACACACACACACACACCCAAAACACGTATACACCCAAGACCAAAGAATGTAAAAACTCCAAACTGTATCTATCCTAAGCTTCCTTACATTCCAATTACAAACCCAAGCACTTCGCAACCCCCTTTTAAAACACCCAGTATAATAACCACAAACACCTCACTCCTCACCCACCCGATTCACCACAATCCATAATCCCTCCCAAACATACATCTCCATCCATTGGTCCCAATCAACATCCCTAATTTTAAAATCAAAATGAAGTTCGCTGCTATTCTCGCCTTCACCCTTTCCACTCTTGCCCTCGCTGCCCCGGTTGCCCCCGCCAAAGCGTCCGACGATCAGTCTGACCGCGACGTCACAAAGGAACTCGCGAAGTCGTTACTCGGAGGCGTTACTAAGGCCTTGAAGATAGGTGTACGTTGTTTCTTTTTCTTTTCTTACCCATGTTCTGTTCTCGGGGTTTTATGAACCGAAGCTGATTTTCTTGGGAAATGAAAGTCCCAGAAGGATCTGAAGGATGCATAGACGCGCTATGTTATCGAACAGATAAATCTATATGGGTACACCCTATCTGATATGGTGCCGTTGCAAGGCAGCTTTCTGGAAACTGTGATATATGGGACATTATATGGAAGTCTAAGATACAAGGGACTGAAAAGCTATTGGACCAGGGCCTGGACAAAGTCTTTGTTTGAATATATGGTTAATACCTTACGGTTATTGTGATGATATCAGTTTAACCTTCGAATTAAGTGTTTCGTTGTTTAGAACATGCCCTCCATATCGAGATCAAGGAACTCTGGGTTCCCAACTGCCATATCGGCCGCGTTCAATACATCGTCAATGCTCGTATCAAGGCCTCCGCCTATACTCTGTCCCATGCCACTGTCTAGTCCCGCTGCGGCTGCGGCGGCTGCGTTGTCCAGCATGCGGTTGAGGTTGGCAGCGTCATCATCGCCGACGCCGTGCCCTGCTCCCGCGGGCTCGAGGCCCATCTGTCCGTGGTCCTCCACCCCTAATTGCATGTTTTGGATGATATTGCTCATGTCTAGGTTGGGCATCTGCGTTGTGGGTGTCATAAGGGCGTTGACACGACGGTACAGCCGTACAATAACCTCCGCGCGCAACGGATCCTTCTCTGATAGCTTTGGTACGTTTTCATGCTGCAGGTTTAGTGCATCGCGAAGGGTGAGTATCGCGCACCGTGGAAGAGGTTCCTTGTTGGGATCCACTGGGTGGTAGTGGCCTTGTTCTATAGCAAAGGACTCAGCTAGTGGCGAACAGATCATAGTCGCTGCGATGTCAAGGGCAAGATCGGCGTTGCCTGTCTCAGTCTGCATCTTCAGCTCATCAAGAATGGCGGCGAATACGCGTGTAGATCCGAGCATCCGGATGCCGGTCACAAGCTGCCGATGTGTGTATGAATGCGGCGCCATACTCACGCCGGGGCTGGTGGTCCAAAGGACAAGCCCTTGAAAGGTGCTTCGGATGCTGCCCAGTAGACCTCCAGGTGAATGGGTGGCCCAGCTGTCGAGCTCTGACCGATGACAGCTACCTGTCCTCTGGAAAGATAGATAAGGCTCAAGTGCGTCCAGAATTGGTTTAACATCCGTCCTATTCGGATGGCGGGACCGGATATCTTTTAGTTGCTCATCTAAAGAGCGTGCGGTGATGTTCAGTACCGTCCTATGGATCTCCTTCGCGTCACCGGATATTGAGCTGGGGTTCACCAGAGAATGCAAGGTCTTCAGAGGAATCGTGGGATCACTCTCAGTCTCCCAAATATGATTTCCTAGCCAAGTCAAAGCGATAACCAGAGACGGGAGCAGGAAGGGCTCAAGTAAATCTATAACTGTTAGCCTGACCCTGCATGGTATGGAAAAAAAAGGCATACATTCAAAACCTCCCTTGAGGGTGTCAAACTCCAGTTTTCCTGCTTCACATGCTGCGAGGCTTTGGCTGAACAGGGTCGATACGAGAAGATAGAACTCTTGCGGACTGCAGGATGACATGGTCTCTTCGCTTATGCCTTCGGCAATAAACAGAGCCGTGATCCATGCTCCTAGGTTCTTGTTTTGCTTCTCACTTAGATCGTCCAATTTCTGGCTGGACGATCCGCAGTCGAGCAATTTCAGAATAAAAGAATCATCGCTCATAATCCCGAGATCATATGGCCGCAAATCGTACCGGTATTTGAATGTTAACACAAGTAGCAAAATGCTACCAAATTCATCGTAGACAGGCTGACTCTCTCCTTGATCCTCATCCCAGTGCCAGGAATGCAGCAGAGTACAAAGCGGTTGCAAAATATGCTTCGCGCTTCGGAAAAGTAGGATTACGTCGAGAGCCTGCGGGTGCCGGGAAAGAGTGTTACAGATGCTTTTCAACGTCATTGTCTCTTTCTGGCTGCTGAGACTATGCATAACCTAGGCCTATATTAACCATGCCCCCATTGAGCTGCGACGAAGGAGCATACCTCTGTGATGGCTGCAACAATAGCACCCGCATTACCCTCGGTGGATTCGATCTCGTTGATGAGCTGCTCTACGCGTTCCAGGTTGGCATTGATTTGAGATACGAGGTCGTCTTTATTGTATCCGACAGGGGGTGTTTGCATGGGGTTTTCACCTAGCAGACGCTCGATGCTGGATTCAGGAATCAATTTATGTGAGGCACAGGCAAACAGAAACTCCGGTCGCACCTCCGAAAGGACGGTACTACCTTGCATTGCAAACATCTGCGAGAAAGATGGGAATGTGTTTGGGTCCAACCGACTCAGAGCATGGCTTATGCACATTTCCATGGGCAATGAGACCATTGATGCAGCCAACATGGCTGCGAAGAATGATGGGAGCTTGTTTACCAAAAACGAACGGAATAAGAACATCGTCCGGCTGGATTCATTGCGATATAAAGCGTTCGACAGAACATCAAATGTAGCGGTTATGACCTCCTCAACTAGGACATCATAGTGCCCCTGTTGGTGTTAGAAAAAATTCGGACCAAAAAGAGTAGAAGGTTATAAGGGGAAAAACACTTTCCACCACTTACATTATATCGATTAGTGAGATAATTGAGTAACATGCTGTCGTCCACCAGAGGACGGCCCACAAGCTAAAGAGTCAGCAATAAGAACAAATGAGGATCTTTATGGTGATGAGAAATACCATTGCATTTATATATATGTAGAGTCCAGCTCTGGAATTTATGACAGGCCCGTCCATGACGGAGGCTTCAAACTGAAGCGCGTTCACATTCACATTTTCCATCATGGATTGCAATGACTTGGATGGTGGCTCTCCATACAGATTGAACCCTTTCTGCAGACTGTCCAATCTACTGCGAAGTGGAAGCGAAACTTCCATACAAAGCGGAAGATATGCTGAAAGAGCCTGACCCAGTTTGACCTTCAGCGCTGCTATACGTCAGCATATACGGTCATGCCCAAAGCTGAGAACAAGTGAGCCGTATGTACCTTCATGAGAATCGCTAGAAAGGATTTCTATGCCCTTTCCAGTCCCCGATAGGGCCGTCAGGAGGATTCCAAGTGACTCAAACACCGAAACCGCATCCGGGGAGCTCATTAGTCCGCCTGTCTGCTGACTGGGGTCTATGTGATTGTTGTGCCAGGCCACGACAACCTGAATCCAATCTACTATAGCAGAGAAAATGCTGACAGCTTCTGAAAGGGACTTCGGGGTGCTACCGGTAGAGACGGAGAGCATAGCATCTTGTATCACTCTGATATCTGTCATCAGAGTATAACACTTCAGGGCCTTTTTGCTCTGGAGAACTTCAGAGCCAGGGGACCGTGGCTTCTCGTGAATGGACGAGTACTTCAAAAGTGAAGTCAGCACCGTAGAGGTCTGGACCATGCCCGTCTTACAGAGACAATCTATGTAAAGGGGGAGAAGCGGATCCCATTTGATTCCAGTGGCGAGACGTATCTCGAGTAGCACGTCGAGAAGTGCGCCTTCAGCGATAGGATATCGTTGAGACAGCAGCTTCGACAGATTCTTGAATTCGGCGGCATCTATTCGATGCGTGAGACATTGATGGAGGAATGTCTCCCATTGTTCAGACGACGTCATGTTCCCGATATTCTAGCTTCCCTCTCAGGCTTCAGGGGGGTCATATCAAGACACACAGTATAGTCAGTTTAGTATATATACCCACCTCCACAATTCTGGTGCCAATGCTTAGGCATTTTGCTCGGGTTGCATAATGAGGCCTCGGTCATTAACAAACACGGGCATTGTTTGGAAATGTCAAAGGCGCTGGTACACGTGATACTTATATAATCAATCACATGATTAGATATCCTGTTGTGGATAGCTCGCTGTAGAACAACATAACAATAACTTTGACACCTTAGTACTCTATAGGTACTTGGTGAATATCCATGTGGTCAGTCCATGTTGATCTTCAGAATGTTATTCTCGGTAGTTGACAGGCATTATCTAAGATTTGAACCTCTCCCCCCCACTGTAGGCAAAGTCAATCCGCATGTCTTTCCCTTTCCGTTGTTTAGACTCCATCTCAAATTGGCCCTATTATCAATGTACTTACTGTACGGAGTAGATACTATACAAAACAACGTACGCACTGATACACGGACACAACCTCAATACAGCCTTACAAAGCGGAACTCACTCCAACTTCGCCGTTGGGACCCGTTTAATCCACCTCTTGGGGATAACCCGGCCGATACCGATGCAGAAGGTCGGGTTCCCACAATGGTCTATGTATGGTTCATACCAAAATCTCAACAGCCGATTGAGGAATTGGCCCAACCATGGAACAACCACAATGATTTTAAACAAAGAAGGAAATGTCGGGAGAGATACCGCCTGGAAGGAGCCAGAGAAAAAATTGGGACTTCCTAATATAGTTAAAGAGAAGATATACCTTTAGACTTTCTAGCATTTACCCGGGTATGAACCTCGGTCTTCAGAGCTAGAGATGGGCAAGTAGATCTTGTGCCCGCAGCATATCTGTCTCATCTCCTTGCCGATCTCTCCACCCGATAAGCGAGCGATCTTGGGTTGTTCGGGACCCGTAATGTACTGAAACTTTGGTAGGCCATAAGATAGGGACTTACTTATGGTCTTCGCCGGTGAACGTTCAATTGGTAGCGATATTGATGCCATCGGGATCAGGCATGAGCAGGGCCAAAACAGTCATGCCAAGAATGTCGAAATCCACCATGGGCGGTAAAATGATTTGATGGTTTGATTTGGGACAAAAGTCAATTTCAAGGGAGGCTATATCGTTAGAGAATCTTAACACCGTAAAGAGTGCTTTTGTATTATGTTGTATCAAGACCGTCACATTTCGTCTTTCGCACATTGAAACAAGGAAAAGGAAGAACCCACGATGCATGGACACCCTCTGCACACAAAACTAACTTATAGATAAAAGGTGTATCGTAATCAACGCTTCACCGCTTTCTACCAAAAGAGAAACACATCATCCGAGCAAGCAAACAAGTAGATCGGTCAGATGACGCGTAAAGAAAATTCTCCGAGCCATGCGACTTACATGTATGCACTCCATATTTCTGTATCCATCCAAGGGATCCGTTTGTGGAGCGGTTACCTGTCGGAATTGATCAGGTTAGCCAGTAGGGTAGTACTACTGTATCTAAAACGATTGTTGGAGCAGTAGTAAAGGCCGATGATCACATCCTGAGACTACGGTACTTTGTAGGCACTCCGATTATGGCGGCGGCATGGGATAGAACCATGAGTCTGAAAGGAACATTGGACCGCAAAGAAAAAGGGGTTCGAGGAGCAAAAGGCCAGGGAAGAAGAGTCAAGTCCGCAAGGGCATACTGTACGAATGAGATCATTGGTCGACCTAAGCAAAAGCGATCAAACACTGGGAACGAATCATAGCCCGGAACAAGCGCGCAATCGGAGTTCCAATACCACCTAACTACTAGCACTACTAATAGTAGTGCCGAAGGAAATTTTCTGTCCATACGCATGCCTCCATACCTAGATCTTACAGACACCCGGGTCCCTGCAGAGTTGAGTTTGAACAGGTGCTGTACCAACACCCGCTTGGGACGGATGGAGTGAGCCAACAACAAGGTATAATTGCACAGTCTGACTCGTTAGAATCGACTCGATGGGTAAGTTCAACCCAGATCGAAAAGTTCTTGTCAGACCATGTGGGTCAAGTGGAGGGAGACACATACTCCGTATTTATAATCTAGGCTTCATCAATATCGATTTGCCAGGTACTGTACATACATGACTACCTACTAATAGTAGACATGTCCGATGTATGTATACCCTGTAAGTGTATCAGTACGTACTCTAAGTTCTCCCCGTGATATGGGTACTTCAAAAAATATAAAATAAAATAAAATAAAAAAACAGGTCGGAGATCCATGTTGTATAAGACATCATCAGATCCGAGATAGACTCCTGACTTAAGTTAGTTGTTTGGGATCCGTCCTGTGAGTCCCGACGACGAACGCTCAATGGCGCGTGGACTAATTGTTAGACCCCGCCATTCAGCCCGCCACAGACACACATTCTGGTTGAACCTGTCTAGAACAAAATTCAAAGGACGGCGTTCTTCCAACCTCTGGAAGGAGGATGATCACATCTCATGGATAGATGCATACATGGATGATACATATAATAAACACTGTACGTCAATTGAGTGGTTCATATACACAGCACGCTCCTATTTCAACGATGTGATTATGTGAGCCTGAGAGGCTGAAACGCAATTCAATCCAGGTTTTCTCCACAAATGACCAAGGAACTGACCAGGTCGGCGGAGTCTTAACCTGCCACTTATAACTAGGACAAACTAGTGGGGCCCTCATCAACAAAACTTTAACCCACAGGCGTGTATAGGCGAAGTTGGTAATTAACATCCCCCTTTTGAGTTCAACCCAACTCGATCCAGGGGTCTTTCCACTCGGCACATTTTCCGCTGCTACACCATACTAAGGCTAGCCCATGACCAGGTAGCCGGACCACCGGCAGACTACTCTAGATAGGTATGTACTACCTACCTACATCATCCATTACATACATACATCCTCTCTGGAACTAATCTAAATCAGCTAACCCAGAAGTGACCTTCTGCGCGGCCGATAACTTGAGTTCCCCTGTTCCTGGCGCAATCAAGGGGCATCTGCGCAAATATCATTAGCGTGGGTGAGGGTTTTAACAGGCCACCCCTAACAGTTTCGCAGGTCCCAATTAGATAAAGTTAAAAACAAAAAGCTGTTTGTATGCATATGTATATATCTTGATTATCGCACTTCCTAGGACAGTCTCATTCTGTTCCCGCAGTATGCAAATGACCTAGCCTTCCTTCTATATAGGTGGGTCAAGAGATCTATCGCACTTAAGAATCTAAAGTCGTATGGTCGTCATCTCATGATGAGAAAAATCGCTATATCGATGATTCCATAGAACTCCGTAGTATCGCTCTGCGCTTGATATCCAAAAAGGGAAGAAAAGATAGATATGAATGGGAAAAAAAAGGCGGAATCATATCAAGATCAACCTCGTGCGCTTCGGGGTCGCGACGCTTGTGAGGAAGAGTCGCGAAGGATGTCGGGTGCTCGTGGCCCGACCATCCAATCTTCCATCGCGAGCCACTCACTCCAACTTCTCTCGGCCGCTTCTATCTCAGAGTCTAGCGGTCCTTGCAAGGGACGCAAGAACGGAATGGTCTCCAGAGGAGGCATATCGTAGTCCTTCTTCACACAAGCCCAGCCCCCACTCTTGGCGGCAAAAAGATAGTTGCGACGTTCCTGCTCATGCAGAAATGCGACGCCAGACCCCCAATCGTCGCCAAAAAACCCATGTAGTACCCCAGGAAAATCCATTCCCGTAGCTACCAGGCGGCGGATGTAAGGGATCAGGGAGACAGGCGGGGGTGGGTTGGAATTGGGAGTTGCCGAGGGCGTAGGCATTGTCTGACCAGCAGTTGGGGTATGATCGGTGGAAGAATTGAATACGGGATGCGGTTGACGTTGAAATGGGAGACGGATGTTTAGGAAAGCAGAAAGTGCCTGGACAGAAGTACTGTGCTGTGCATGGTCGAGAAAATACCGTTGGCAATTCTGATAATGAGGGTACCATTCGAAGATATCAAAGCCATCGCCATTCACCCCGGGAGAAGCTCCAGAAAGTCCAATCATTGCAGTGGGATCGAATTGCGGTGTCGTGTTCATTTGGGTCCCGGATGAACGACTCGACTGGGTTTCAGGGTTCCTGTTGGAAGCATAATCTTAGCCCGTATCCTTGTTTCCCCTTAATTTCAGATTCTCTCCCCTAGCTCCTCTGGCTCTTAGGGCATGTGTTTGTGTGTGGGAGTGGGAGTGGATCAAGTCTTATAGCATCAATGGGAAAGGGCCAGTTTCCTCCGGTGACAAGAGCGATTGAAATTGACCGAGGTGGGGTGGAAGAACAAGTGAGAGGGAAATTACTTGTTAGAAAAAGCACTCCTGCCTCGGCGAAGAAGGACAGACACCCGGCGTCGAGATGGAGAAGGGGATGGAGAGGACTGGAACAGGTGTTTGATAGAGAACGCCAGCCCTCTTCCTTGATGAGATTCGTTCATCGACATCTGCTAGGCAAGGCCCATCTACATACGCGGGAGCCAGACACGGCTCATGACAAAGGGACAGACCGAGGAGGGGGAGGGGAGAGGTACAATGGGTAAACGACGGAGATATAGTTCTTTAATGAAGGGAGGCCCATTTGAGTAGAATATGAAACGGGGTGCATGAGACATACATCAATTTTTGTTTATAATAAAAAAAATTTGAAGGAGGAAAAGAAGAAAGGGGAGAAAGGAAACAGCCGAGAGGGTTGGAAAAGAGACAGCCTGCGGAGCTGGACTGAAGTGGATTTGTAGTATATTATTTCGGTGCGACTAAGAAGAACGGGTCTGCCCGATGGAGTAACTCTTGGAAGATGTTGTAGAAGAAATTGGAGAGTTTGAAAACGGTTGGTCGGGCTATAGATTGGGAACGAATAATAATATAAATAAATTTTTTTTTTTTGGGATCTTGAAATATTAGTTTGTGGTTTTCAAATAGCCAATAATGCTAGTTGTGCAGTAGTAAAGCACTGCCAATAAACATCACCCACCAGATCTGGGCTGTGTGGGACATTTTCCGTCAGTCGGGGTACCTTATTTAGTTTCGAGGGTCAAATTATTAAGATTATAACTAATACATTAACAATGCAGTGTAATCAATAATGAAATACCAATAGAAACCCTATTTTGGGGGTTTTAATTTGTTGCTATTGTTTTGAATTGTATTTTATTCTGTTTCCTTTTTATTAGAAAAGCTAAAGAAAAACACAAACATAGAAAGACAGCGAGAAATTAAAATGCCATGAAAAGGGGAAAAAAAGGGTACAACACAGATCGATGTAGGAGGGGAGGGTACATACTGTCCGTACCTTAGCGGATGGCAAAAAAAAAAGCGCCATGGTCATCGCGCGCCCTCTTCTTCCTCGTAGTGGATCCGGGAAAATGGAAGACAGGGCCATGAATCCAGATTAGAGATATCCATGCAGCTGCATACCTCATACTTAGAGTTTTAACTTAGGACTAGATTAGGAAAGGAATCTATAGGTTGTTTGTCTTGAAGTCTCCTTTGATCCTCGTATTCAGCCTATGATTCGGAATTAGATTATGTGAGTTAATGAACAATATCGTCATCTATTTTCTCTTTTTATATTACATCTTACGTATGATGTCTAGTCTAGGTTAAGCTGCAGATCCATCTGACAACGGCGGAATGATCTCGTCACGTACTTCCTTTTTACCCTTTTCAGTCAAGGCGAGGGGGAAAAGAAGAGAAAAAGAGAGAGAGAGGAAACAAAACGTTCCTTCAAGTCTGAGACTGAGATACACGATCGCCGAATCAGATCCACACAGAAATCTACCACCCTGGTAAAGCCCCCATAATGTACCACGGTTGCAATTTACATCAATAAATTGAGATCAAAAATATGTTCTCATGATCATGACAATACGGTGACATGATGCTTACGGAGTACATACCTCCCAACTCCACGTCTAGTTGAGATCAATTCTCTATGATCTATAAAGTGATGCTGTGTAACTACTAATTTATAGTTAAGCTTGCTAGCAGCAGTACTACTACTAGCATGGATTACGAGGTTGTACGGGTTGTACTGCACATGCATACAGGGACGCATACACTTATGTATACACAATAGCCGTCTGGTAAACTAGGACCGTCGTCATTCTGGCACATAGTCACTTGTAACAAATCTTCAAATATAGAGACAAGTGGGGGGAAAAGAAAAGAGAAAACTATTTTTATTTTAGGGCTGTCATAGTAATTCCGCGCTGTACTCCGTCCCTGGGTAAGATCGAGAAAATCTAAGCCTTGAAAGGAAAGAAAAGTTTCCAATGTAAGGATGATAGACCTGGAGATGGTCAGGACTTTAATTCAACTGGGGAATATTTGCACCTGCGCCTGCGCCTGCGCCTGCATCTTCAGACTACAAAACTTTGTCCTCATGGTCAAATGACAATTTTTTACTGCAAGATAGCATTTTGAATGTGTGTGGCAGATTGTATGATTCAAGTGACTGACTGAAAATAACAAAAACTCTCAGCATATCCTACGCACCGGCAAATTACCACAGGGAAAAATTATAGAAACCCTGCCCCACCGAATCTTACCTTGACCGATGAAGTATGTATCGTATGTACGTCCTACCTAGTTGGTATTGTAATGTAATGTAAGGGAGAAGAAACTCTTCGCCCATCTTTCAGCCGCAGGTTTCCCGATACCAAAATGCTTGTGGTAACGGGTAAGAAGCTGAAAGGATCTCGGAAAAGGGTTTACTTGTTTCGTTGCTCGTTGCTAGATTTTTGTCTATATTTTCTTCCCTTTCCATTTCATTAAACTCAACTTTAATCAGAGATTTTGCATATAATGTCGGCTGAACGGTTGGGATTCAGGTTTGCCACATCGTGATGCGGATGGGAGATTTTAGGCCTTAGTCAGATCCACCTCCTGCAATATCAGGTGTCGAATGCATATGGATAGATTAGATAGTGCCATGATGGCTACTTTACCTTCTAATCGTTGTTCTCCCGCGTCCAGCCAGTGCAGATCACACAGGCAGATACGTTGCCAGAAAAAGTAACGGTGACAAAGAAAATCAAGGGTTGGTCCCAGACATTCCACTCAAGCCAAAAGCCAACGCGAAATAACACCATTACTGCATAGAGATGCATTGTACCTACAAATCCAGTATTGCTATAGAGAATAGAAGGATGAGCGGTGAGCAGCGACAAGCGAGTTTGCCACAGCCGTGACGTGCTGTTGAGACGGCATATTTCTGATGCAGGTAGATACTTAACCCCCTGGCAGAATCTGACAGATACAATGAGGGTCGCGAAATGTGATGCAGACATAATGGATGCATCTCGTTCGTGTTCTGCACTCTTGGCCATGGGCGGATGGACCTTAAGGTTGATCTCGGCTTGTTGTTGTGTCTCTATATGAATGGAAGACTCTATTTCCGCCGGCTTTTTCCAGGCCAAATCTAATGAGCGGTGGAGGCTCGTAGGTTAGAGCTTACATTACGTTGATGCATTTGCTATACTGCGTAGCGGTGTACTGTAGTATGCGAGATCACCGTTATATCGTGTCAGCTGGTGATTGAAGCAAAGGTCAAGTGTCTCCCTGGTTTCTCTCTCTTCCTCTCTCTATATCTCTCCTTTTTTTAAAAAAAAACTTAATTTTTGCCCTTTCTTTCCCTTATCCCTTAAGAATTTACAAGGAATGTATTTGTTATTCTATCTGGAGAAACGATCTGGTTACCGAGTCTACTAGTATAAAGTCGATGGAACGCCAAGTTATATAGCCCCATCATATGCAGGACAGGAGCGGGACATCCTCTTGACTTAACGCCGAAGGGATGATCCCGAAGGCATTTCCAGGAATTCATATACATAAGGCGCGAATGCACGTTTATGAGACCCATCGATACAACTCCTTCTCGCTTAATTGGTAGACTGACAGTCGAAAGGGGAAGTTTGCCACAATGCCGGCCTTTATTCTTTAAAGGGAGGGATTACGTAGCATCTGCTTGTTTGCTGCACAACCAGGGAGAGTGTAGAATCTACATTGATCTCGGATTTAAAACATTCTATAGATTAAGCGATGTTGAAAACATTGTATGTGTGTATGTTAAATTACAAACAAAATTACCTATACCATACCAATACTCTATCTGGCTAATCAATCCATGATGAGAAGCCGAACTAAGTACCCATTAGTGCTACTAAGCAAGGTACTAGTTTCAGCTATGCTGTGTAGAATGCTCAATAATCAGGCAGGATATACAAACTCCTTGTCTCGTCTCCCTCATTCTCATCGGATGCCGCGGAAGCCACAGGGATCTGCACTCAGCCTCACAGGATTTGCCACTGTGGCGGGACGCATGTATGTACCCTGTTTTTCTTGTATATATATGTACTGTAGCAAGAGAAGTTGCATGGAAGTATGTCTTCTGCCACTATTGCCACTAGCACGCATTAGCCACAATTTTTGCCACACACTGCCTAGAGTGGTAAAGACTAAGCACCAGTTAGTTGGTCAATACAATGGTTTGCTCTCCCTTTGTTGCTGACTGTCTTAGATGAACTACTATTGCTCTCAATGCAAATTGCCTCGCACCTTTTTACCTAGATGATAAATGCCGCTGATGCTTCTTACTTCCCATCTCCCCGCGCAGTGAACAATTCCTGATGCAGAAACCTGCTTCACTTTTTTTGCCTTCTCCATTCCATTGTTCCAAAGAACGTCCTACTACTGGTTAATTCTCTCATCTTTGAGCCGTGGGAATATTCTTTGCCTCCATTAAGTCTAAGTTTACATGGCTCCGCTATGCAGTGACCTTGAATAGGAATTGGTACAACTCGAGTCGAGCCTTATGAGAATAAATGACAGTAAACAGTCGTGATAGTTTGGCTATCAGGAGTTCAAGGTCAGATACAGAGCTCCAAAGCAAGGCATATCGAATAGAAGTGGAGAACTCTGGGTATGTCTACCATTCAATCTATAGAGACTTGGGCATGAGGCCAATTCCAAATCGAGTATCAGGTTTTTTACTTCATGACCGAATTCCGCCGAAATAGGGCAAGGAATGGGAGATGTCAACTTAATAGTCCATATTCTAGTTATACTTTTAGGTCATACACCTAGAAATTGGGAAATGGCGGATATTCTTGCTCCTCCTTGAACTGCAATGACTGTGTGGATACATACTACTTTCAGGTAAGGCTCTCTTTATCCAAATCAACTAGGTTAAAACCCCGGGCCTCGGCGTTTGGAGAACAGGTTCCCTACCTTCTAAGTAGGTAATTTCCCTTCCTCTCTCCTTCTTTGTGATTTATTTATTGTACGGGAAAATTGTCCTAACCATGTGCTTGCTTCCTTTGGCCTATTTTGGCTTTTCAAAATAGGGCAAATCGCACGTTTGTCTCATTTGGTGCCGACGATCCTTCTTTTCGTTTTCCTTTTCCTGCCCTTGTTTCTTTCCCTTTGCCCCCTCTCCTGTTGTTTATTCTTTTTTATTCTGATTTTCAGCGTCGATGTACGCCTCGACCGAAATTTAAATTGATCTCGGTCTGGATCTACGAGGAGCAAATATTGTAAACTGGGTCTGTAGCGAGACTACACGGGTAGTTGTCAGGAGGTCATTTTCTAGCCCCACTTTGATAGAGACCCTTCAAGGGATTATCAAGGCCTATTTAACCAAACCATGTGGAAAATTTGCGGATCAGCGGTGGTGATCTTTGTGGTTTGATATCTTGGCGTAGTATATGGCTGTCATATCCCCAATATAGCCTTACCCATTGTTTCCGACATCAGTCGACTCTTGCTAAACTAATCATTATTCCCCACTGCAGAGAAAGGCATCAAAACGGATCCCTAACCTCACCGATGCATCCTTACTCAGTTCGTCTCTCCCTTTGGCTAAAAGTGCGCCACATGACAATAGTCCCGCCAGGATTATAGAAGCCCGAAGTTTGGATCTAACTGGTTATCCTTGACCCGGATTCTCTCTTGCATACCAGTAGCGTCGCGGATCTCTGCCATTGCCGCCGATACTCTACCATAATGCAAGGGCTATCATTGCGCGCTGAAACCTATGGGGAATCAGGAGTTACCTTTTGTTTTTTCTTTAAGGGGGAGGAAGAGGGAGGGTCGTCCCCTCTCTTCAACCACTTTTTGAGTCACTGGATAGGGCCCTACCCCTTCCGTACGGCGAATATGATATGCGTCCTATCTTGTCCATGAAATCTCGAGGGGGACTGTCGAGATCGCCACGGGTATACTGAAGCACTGGATCTGCCAGTTTCGAGGCTGTCGCGACATGATACTGCATGTGTGCTTTTTACCTCACTATGCTAAGTTTAGGTGTCGATACACTATGATATTACGGACGCGAGTTTGGTATTGTCTACCTCGGAAATTCTTCGGAGCCTCAAATCTTGGAAGTCCCTCTTTCCCATCAGGTACCTACTATTCCCTTGCACCAGCCCGGGGGGTATATTGTTGGGAGGTTGAGTTCAAGCACATGTATCATCTCAAGCGGTGCTTCTATCTAAGGCATGCTTGACTCAATCATTGCCGTCCCCATGTGCAGCACCGGAGGTAAATCAGTACTGTTAGCCGATCATCGCGGTCTACGAGCGGTAAGCCTCCTGGATGTAGCACTTGAGCTTGAGCGGAAAGCATATCATGTTTCTCCGTCATTTAAACAGTCAAGTCATCGCATTTTGACCAAGACTAACCTTTTCATTGTCTTACTAACTATATATAGATTAAATGGCATCACACGTTTCATATCCTCATACCAAACAATCATGCGTAAAACAAGCCGTAAATTCACTGAAGATTCTTCCCAAAGAACTCAACCAGCTTGGGACTAGTCTCGGTCAAATCATCGTAGATATCAAAATGGTTTTTGCCGTTCACGACGAAAAGTTCCTTGGGCTCCTTCGCATCTTGGACGGCAGTCTTACTGTAATGAAGCGTCTGTGCCTCACTACCAGCAATCATCAACAGCGGTCTGGGCGAGATAAGCCGCTGGAAGTTAAACGAATCATAGCTAACCATCATATCGTAGCTGACGGGGGGCACCTTCTGAGTCGAGCGCTCATGCTTTCCCCTTTTGGTGCCATAGTACGCGGCCGCATCCTTGAAGAACGAATCCGCATCATCGGGCACATTCGACGCATCAAACATAGCCGGGGCCGCGCCGGGCTCGCCAGCAGCGACGCCCGTCCGCCAATGGCCAGCGTACTGAAGGGCACCGGCAATAGCCTGGGCATTCTCCTTATTATGCTCATGCACGCCTCCGTTGCGTGTCATGCGACCGACACAGGCGGCACTGACAGTAGCCAGGGCGCGGATGCGAGAGTCAGACTGAGCTGCGTAGGAGGCATAGCCGCCCGAGGCGCAAATGCCGAGCATTCCGATCCGCGAGACATCCACCTTGTCCTTCAGGGTGGTCAGGTAGCTGACGGCAGCTTTGATGTCTTCGACGCGCTGGTGGGGGTCTTCGAGGCCGCGGGGTTCGCCGGTGCTTTGGCCTTGGTAACCGGCGTCGAAGGTGAGGGCGTAGAAGCCGGCCTGGGATAGGGCTTTGGCGTAGTCGGTCGAGGTTTGCTCTTTCACGCCGGTCATCGGGTGGCTGACTACCACGGCGGCGCCCTTGCGGTCTGGAGAGTCGTTTGCTGGAGCGTGGAGCTCACCGCAGACCTTCAGGTGGAAGGATGGGAAGGAGACCTCGGTCGGGGAAGACATTTTTGTGTGTTGGGGGTGATTGGGGTGAAATTGAAACTAAAGTTTCCGTACCAAGAGACCAAGTCCAGATTAAAGATGAATCTGTAAAGATGAATTTGGAGATGAACAAGACTTCCTTCGGGCATCATGATTCTCAAGTATTTATGAGAGTCGTCCAAGATTGTAGAAACCAGCGCCACGAAAATATACAACATCGAAGGGTATAGGGATGACGTATCCAAAGCCCGAATATTTCGGCGGAAGCTTAAAATGTTTCGGACGATGAAGTTGTTTCAGAGACGAATTGGCTCCCATCATTGGCCGATCGCCCTGCTGGATTAGAGTTGTAGGCTGATCGAGGTAATCATTAGCGTCTTTTAGCCCCGATGTGCTAGATTTCGGCCGAAATTCTCAAGGTGATCGGCATGCCGTCGACCGATGGAATCAAAGGGAGGGACTATCTCCTGATGAGGGATTACATTTCCCCCGGAGTTTGAGCGGACATATAATGGTTTTAAGGAGAATATAGATGGCGATGACAAAGAATTAAGAGGTACTATAACCTCGTTGAACGGTTACCTATAAGCGCACAAGCCTTATTCCCGAAATCCCCGGATTTTGTCCATGAAATGATGTAACCATCGGTGTTTTTGTAAATGCTCAAGAAGTCTACCTTCGAATGACGCATGATGATATTGATATAGTATGTATTAAGGCCCGGCTGACAGTCTAGAGAAAAGGAGTTGAGATATAAAATCATTGCACGTTGCTCGGACGGGCTATACCTCTCAAGTCTACATAACATCAACAACCAATCAACTTCCATTGTACAATACCTTCAAAAATGTTCCCCACACAGTCGAGATATGCCAAGGTCCATAAATTCTGCAGGGGTCCGGGAGATGCACAGCCTACCGCATTACAAGTCGTCCGAGATGAAAACCGAGTAAACCACCTGGCCGACAAGGTGATCATCGTCACAGGCTGTTCATCTGACCTCGGAGCCGAGACTGCCAAGGCCCTCTTCGAAACAGGAGCAACACTATATCTCACAGCTTGAGACTTGGGAAAAGCAAAGAATGCACTGGGTGACATCGCTATCAGTCCGCGAGTCTATCTTCCGCACCTCGATCTGAGCTCCTTGGCATCCGTTCGCGCATGCGCAGAAGAATTCAAGTCTAGAGAGAGTACCTTGAACATCCTGATCGAGAATGCGGGGGTGATGGCATGCCCCAAAGGTCGAACTGCCGATGGGTTCGGAACGCGTTTCGGAACGAACCACCTAGCCCATTTCCTGTTCTTCTACCTTCTCAAACCCCTGCTACTCTCTTCCTCGATCCCTTCTTTCCATTCCCGGGTGGTCATGGTGTCCTCCAGCGCGCATCGAGTCTCATCTGTTCTTTTCGATAACCTCACTTTAGAGGGAATACGGGCCTTGGAAGGCCTATGGTCAAAGCAAGACAGCCAATCTCTGGACAGCTAATGAGATCAAGAGGTGCTACGGCTCAAAAAGTCTTCATGCATTTAGTCTGCACCCCGGTGCGATTTGCGGCCGAGCTCCTTTGTCATGTCTCAGATGAACAGAAATCTGCGTGGGATGCGGATGACTGGCTCAAGACCTACTGGAAGAGCCCTGAACAGGGCGCTGCGACTAGCGTCTGGGGTGTTGTAGCGAGGGGATTGGAAGGTACAGGAGGGAAATATTCGAATAATTGTCAGATCGCATCGCCTGCTGACCTGACCAAGCGACACGGGCCAGGCTATGCTACGTGGGCATACCATCCGGATGGTGAAGCCAATTGGGCGAAAACCTTCGAGTTACTTCAGTTGGAGGAGGAATAAGTGTGACTTGTACTTTATGAGAGGAATTTCCCGGGATTTTTTTGGTATTTAATGTGTTGCCATACAGTTAGTCACTAGATCATTGATGAAGTTTACCGTAGCTGACCGCCCGACGATCGGAACCAGCTGAAGATCGATTTTACTGTGCACCGACATTTAGAGTATAATTTTAAACCTCAACGACTCATTCAGTATCACTCCTCTTGAAGCAGCGCTGGCGGATTTAGAATCATTGAATCCAGGAGAATCTCTTAGCTATACTGATATTGCAAAACAGCATGGTATTGATCGAAATACTCTGCCAAGACATCACCGCAGTCTAGGTATCTAAGGAAGCGTAATATAAAAACTAATAATTAATCAATAACCAGCAGACTAAAACCCTTATGAATTGGATAGAGAGCTTTAGTAATCGTAGACTCTATCCTACGCATAAGACACTTCGAAATTGGGCTCAAGAAATCACTGGAATTCGGGCCTGGAAAGCAGTGGCCAACCCGCCTTTTAAAGAAGTATAATAATGACATTATTACTCGCTACACTATTAGAATCGATTCTTTAAGGAAACAGACGGATTCCGTATATAAATATGCCTTATACTTCGAGCTTATAGCTAGAGAAAAAGAGAAATTTGTTCTCAGAACCGAAGACATGTACAATATAGATAGAAAAGGATTTCTTATTAGAGTGCTTTCTAAAGGCAAGAGGATCTTCTCTAAGCAGAAACACAAATAAGCAAGGAGACCTCAAGAAACGCCTTCAGAATTGTATCGGGAAAATATTACTATAATTGCTTATATTATATAGAGAGGATCTCTTTATCTCCTGATCTGATCCAGGCAGTGTCTAGCAAGATATAAGACTCCTGGTTTCTGTAACGGCTCAGGCCAACGTAGATAGATTGATCTAATTGGGTAGCTCTGATACGAGGAAATCGCTTGAAGAAGAAATTATCCCACGAGCGAATCTCTGTGGGGTATTGTCTATCTCGAATAAAAACAGAACAAACTAGAATCACGTCACTACTCGCTGACATTCACTACGAACTCAGCAGCCTGTATAGGGACTGCGCCGGCACAGTTTCAAGACTCTAATCCAGGAGATTATTGCTACTTCTTTGGGTCTTTCTTTTCTAGTTGGGCCAATTGTAAGCTAGGATTTACATAGTTAAAAGATATCTTTAATCGAGACACTAAAAAGAAGACAGGAAGGCGCTAGAGATTTCTAATTCTTAATAGCCGTCACGGTGTGGCCTCTGGGTGCATTCAGAAGCTTAACCGCTGCGTTATCAGCAAAAGACTAGGATACAAAGCCTTCGGCTTTGTACTGCACTCACATATATAAGCATGTTCAGGATTCAGGCAGGCAGGTAGGTGTGCTCGCAGGCACACCGTGACAATAGCTATAGATCTTATCTTACACCAAAATTTATAGATTTCTACAATAGGAATATAATCCTTTTAGCAGCGTATCCACCTTATTTAACGTATTCCATGTGGCCTCTTGATATTAGTCACTTTGGGCCTCTTTCTATAGCCTATAGTAGTAAATTAGAAGTATTTTTGCACGATTACTAGGGCCTGAGCTATCTCACAAAGCGAAACTTTTTAGACTATTCTAGCCGAGTTAGGAAAGAGCCTTTTTCTTAAGAAAATTTTTAAGAGTGCATAGAAATCAGTTAATTTATAGCTATAGAATCCAGAAACCGTTCTAAAGCACTTTACCAAAAAGAAAGACAGCAGGCCCTCTTCCAGCGAGTCCTCCCGTTCAGTACTAGGTGCTGAAGACTAGAGAAGAATTGAAAGACTTCTAAAGTTATTTACTTATATTTATAATTAAAATGCTCGAAAATTATTTTCTACGATATTTTATCTCTCTACAGAGAATATCTTGCTAAAACTTCGCTTCCAGGATCTCGAAAGAGCCCTCTATATGAGAAGAAAAAGTGCTAATATGAAAAATCTCTACAGCTTAAATTACAGGCTCCTGGGAATAGTAACGCAGTGTTTTATTCGCCTAACAAGATCCAGCAGACTCGGGTGCTTCAAACACAAAAGGAGATGGCAATAGAGAATATAAAGGCTTTAAAAGAGGCAGAAAAGCAGTGTAAGCAATAGAATGAAGAAGTAAAGTAACAGTTAATTAAAAAGGATTGGAGAATAAAGGTAGATCAGAAAAAGTTAGAGGTACAGAAAGCTGAGCGGAAGAAGCGCCACAAGGAGGATAAGATATATACTAAAGCAGTATATTTATAGCTTCAAGGTAACCTTCAGAAAGCTAAAAAAAGGAACTAAACTCATCTCCAGGCCTTATAAAGTCCCTAATCAGCAAGATATTAGTACGCCAGCGCCTGAAGTTGCTGAAGAGACCCTCCTACTGTAAATCGTCGAGGCAGGCAAATCCGCCTCCCACAGCGCTTTCGGGATCACTAAAATTACTAGATATCTTCTTTACAGTCTATATCTACCTGGTTGCTGGGGGCGAAATCGATCGTCAGGAGGTTCTGATTGTCAGGCGGTCAGCTACGGTATGTGCCCAGTGGAAACAAAGACGATATTGAATGAATGCAGATTATGAAGATCATTGCAGGAAACCAATTACCCCAGGTGCGGAGTTTCTCATCATAGTATCCAATGAAAACCCTCTGGTCGTGTGGTGAGGCGACCCGTATCACTGTGCGCAGAGAAGGTCACACAAAATGTTTCTGACTTTTGTACATAAAGGTACATACCGTTGTCAGATGATATTAATCAGAAAGCCAGATATTGATTGAATGAACATGGAGGGAAAGAAGGGCGCGCCGTTATCGGAGAGGCTTTCTGACTTAATCCATGACGGATAGACTTCACACATAATACTCCATTGCCGACCAATCTATTCGTCGATTCCACATTCCTTGTCACTCTCCAAACCAAACTTGAGATGCATTAGCCGAGAGCTTGGCTGACGATCTTCCACTAAGATGGTTGGTGGATACACAGCCTTTGCCTGTGCGACACGCTAGTGTCTTATCAAGCCTGGGGTAGAAATGAGGTAATGAGTATTACTGAATTTGATATGCAAGGAAATCGATATCGTGCAGGGATCATTTCCTCCGCACAGGAACAAAGCCTAGCTAGGGAAATGGATAAGGGTCATGCAAATGAGACCATTGTTTGGTGTACAGAAAGGCAAGGTACGGGGTAGTTATACTGGATGAAATCACGATCAAAATATACTAGAAGATATCGCACTCTTTGATATTATACTTCCGCTTCCGGCCAACTTTGAACCCAATCTTTAAATTTCAATAATGAATCTTGGGATTTTTGCTAAATCATTAAGTATAGTAGTATGCATATGCCCATGGATTGCAACCCCGGAGTTGTATCGATTGACTCCGAACGCGGGATTCCCTATTCCAGTATGGAGGCGGAGGGCGGCGCTCCGTGCCGAGAGGGGGTTGTTCGAGGGGGAGATACCAAGAACTTTTGCCGTGAATAAACCCCGTCTTTGTTGGACGGGGTCGGGCGTCGCATGATCCCCTCACCCCACATTAAACTGAATTAGATCGTGCGGTGTAGCATGTCCCGCCTTTACCGAGAGGAAATCCTATCCATCCTTTTTTTCGGAGGAATCTCTTGTTAGAGAGGAGAGAGGTGCTACTATCTGCCGGGGAGCGATTGGTCTGAGCGTGGTCACATTCCTAGAATGGTTTAGTGTCCTACTGATAAGGTCGTGAAGTAAAATGATCAGATAAGAGATTCGATGGGGGAGCATGTGGGGACTTGCCCAGGGACACCGCTCGAATGAGCTCTCACGGAATGCACGTGACCTGGTAGATAGTGTCGGAATTGGGTCTTGGCGATCTGCAACGAATGAACATCACTATGACAAGGAAATCATGAGAATTTTCCTTTTTCCTACTCTATCCATGTACCGCATAGAGAAGGATAGTAAGGTAGGCAGTAGACTATCCAACATCGAGGGTAGACTCCCATCCTGATATCATTCCATGAACGATTCATCTAAAAATTTTCTGAGCCACGAGGATTTCCCGGATCCAAAAGCGGACTGGCGGGGGGCGGGTTTCCGCCGATAGATAACGGGCAAATTCTGTGACCATAAAGTATCGAATAACACACCCGAAGTTCGGACCATAAACCACCGCCCTGATGCCGGCCTTCCGCTTTGTCGCCTAGTCCCCTACCTTAATTTCTAGAACGAATCATCGACTCGAATGGCCCTCCACTCCTACTATATCCTCCCCCCGTCGGGCATTCCCACCCTCTCTCTTCGTCCGACTCCGGCTCAGCGGTCGCCGCCCTCCGCTGACATCTGCCTGAACATAAATTCCCTTCCCTTCTCTCCCCAACTTCTTTCCCTCTTTCTCTTCGTTCTTCACTCCCCAGACTTCTCACCTCCTTTACCTCTCATCTATTCTTAATTTGTCGTGACTCAGGTCTATTGACAGTTGTTGTGTCCTTATCGCTATCTGATAAGCCCCTCACTTCACATTCACATCTTCCCATTCAAATACTCTTTTCAAGATGTCCAACCTTCCTGTTGAGCCAGAGTTCGAGCAGGCCTACAAGGGTATGTTATTAGTATTGTCGACATTATAACTTCTCCTTCATAGATCTCTGTCTAACAAAAAAATTACAGAGCTCGCCTCTACCCTTGAGAACTCCACTCTCTTCCAGAAGAACCCTGAATACCGCAAGGCTCTCGCCGTCGTCTCCGTCCCCGAGCGTATCATCCAGTTCCGTGTCGTTTGGGAGGATGACAACCACCAGGTTCAGGTGAACCGTGGGTTCCGTGTTCAGTTCAACTCCGCTCTCGGTCCCTACAAGGGTGGTCTTCGCTTCCACCCCTCCGTCAACCTTTCCATCCTCAAGTTCCTAGGTTTCGAGCAGATCTTCAAGAATGCTCTCACCGGTCTGAACATGGGTGGCGGTAAGGGTGGTTCCGACTTCGACCCCAAGGGCAAGTCCGACAACGAAATTCGCCGCTTCTGTGTTGCTTTTATGACTGAGCTTTGCAAGCACATTGGTGCCGACACTGACGTCCCCGCTGGTGATATCGGTGTCACCGGCCGTGAGGTCGGTTTCCTCTTTGGCCAGTACCGCAAAATCCGCAACCAGTGGGAGGGTGTTCTCACCGGTAAGGGTGGTACCTGGGGTGGTTCTCTGATCCGTCCTGAGGCCACTGGTTACGGTGTTGTCTACTACGTCGAGCACATGATCAAGCACGCCACTGAGGGCAAGGAATCCTTCGCCGGCAAGCGCGTCGCCATCTCCGGCTCCGGTAACGTCGCCCAGTACGCCGCCCTCAAGGTCATTGAGCTCGGCGGTTCCGTCGTCTCTCTGTCCGACAGCAAGGGCTCCCTTATCGTCAACGGCGAGGACAGCTTCACCGCCGAGGAAATCAACGTCATCGCCCAGATCAAGGTCGACCGCAAGCAGATCTCTGAGATCGCCAGCACCGAGGCCTTTGCCACCAAGTTCAAGTACATCCCCGGTGCCCGTCCTTGGACCCACGTCGGCAAGGTCGACATTGCCCTCCCTTCCGCTACCCAGAATGAAGTCTCTGGCGAGGAGGCCCAGGCCCTCATTGACGCTGGCTGCAAGTTCATCGCCGAAGGTTCCAACATGGGTTCCACCCAGGATGCCATCGACATCTTCGAGGCCCACCGTGAGGCCAACAAGGGTGCTTCCGCCATCTGGTACGCCCCCGGCAAGGCCGCCAACGCCGGTGGTGTCGCTGTCTCTGGTCTCGAGATGGCCCAGAACTCTGCTCGCATCAGCTGGACCACTGAGGAAGTCGATACTCGTCTCAAGGGCATCATGGAGGACTGCTTCAAGAACGGTCTCGAGACTGCTATCGAGTACGCTACTCCTGCCGAGGGAGTCCTTCCTTCCCTCGTCACCGGTAGCAACATTGCTGGTTTCACCAAGGTTGCTGCTGCCATGAAGGACCAGGGTGACTGGTGGTAAACATTTCGGAAGCAAAAAGAAAAGTTTTCTCTTTGTCCACCTCTTTTTCTTTGATTGACATTTCCATTGATACCTCAGTTTTATGATGATGATCCATTTTGGTTTCAGCGCGGTTGGTTGATAGAGGCGCCGGTGTTTCGTTTTCTTTTTTTTTTTTGCCATTTTTAATCCGTCATGATCCTAAACATGATTTGATGCGTGGCATATAAGCATGATTTATGAATAAACATTATATTTTTTTAAAAATCTTTCCTGTAAAAAAAAACTCTTCTAGCACATCTCTTACCTGGGGCCAACTGTAGGAATGCTTGAACAAATCCAAGGTTCACCACTAATTTTCTCTTTACATAGCTAATGCACCAAACATTTCATCCTAGTGATTATTCGTTGGTTATTAATATCTACCTATTCCTCAATAGGTAAAGAAGCGTGTCCACAGTATATACAAATATCCAAGTATTACCCCGAATTTCGGTTCTGCTATCTAATGCATGTATGCAGTGCGCTGGTCTAATCCAAGAGGCACGCTAAATAATATGCCTAGAAACTTTTTCCCTCAACGCCTCGCTATCCCGGGAAACTAAGTGATAATATCGTACAGTAGGGTATCATTATAAAAGAAATATCCCAAAGAAAAATGCAGTAGCAACCGGCATAGACATTACGATTCAGGCCAAGGGGCCAAGTCATGCTGGATGCCGCCGTGAGCTGACGGACGGCGGTGCCCATGATTAGGAAGGTCAGGCTGAGATGAGGATTGGTCAGAAAGGGTGACCGCAGGTAGTAGGTCAGACAAGACGCTGCGCCGTCTTGAATATACCCCTCCCACGGAAGGGTTTTCCTTTTCTCGCTGGACGACATTCTGTCTAGGGCGATGACGACGTGGGCGGCGGAGGTGTTCATTTGGTACGGGGTCAACTTGTTTCTTTGCTGCAGGTACCAAGTTCAAGTACACCGGGAAGATGGCGCCGGCAGCAAAGACAGCAACGAGGACGCTATAAGAGAACGATACGCCCCCAGCGAGCTGGGCTGCATGTTGTGCGAACGGAAAACAGCAACCTCCGCTAATTGCTGTCGTCAGAAGCGTTGCGGCAGTCTTTGTATGCTTACCGGTGCCGCGGAGGGAGATGGCGAATATAATGCTGAACGCGCCACTTTCGAAAAGGTAGACCATGAGACCCATGGCAACCGCCGCGACTCCCGTTGTTTTCATGCACAATACGGAGAATACAATCATTCCGATGTACGACAGAAGCAAAATCCAACGTGGTTTTAGAAACAGCTGCAAAAAGGCGGCAAGGAAACGACCCACCGCAAAGACAGCGTGAGCGATGGTCAGGAAGTCAAAAGAACTCAACCGAGAACTGGATATCGATCAGCGGATATCTCGGGATATTAAGTTAATCACCAACTTACCTAGGGTAGGCATTTTCGACGAAGGCGTAGAAGCTTTGCGAAATTACCTCCTGTCCGGCAACATAGAAAAATTGCGAAAACACGCCTAATCCTAGGGTTAGCCAGACCACCGGAATTCCGGCCACCTTGGTCATATTATCACTCCGGCGACGGTTCGCTAGCTCCTGCAGATCCTCATCCGACGCCTCCGGGATGGGTAGATAATAGAAGGCCACCGCTAGGAGTACATCAAACAACGCAATGCCAAGGTAGGTCCATTGGACATCAACCAGGGAGGAAACGTCGGTCACCTTTTTGAACAAGACCTTTTTCGCCAAAAGCGGCGAAACTACACTACCAACCGCTTGGACACCCTGCGAGATATTCAATCGGATCTCCGAGTTCTCGAGGGGCCCGCACAGCGCTATGAACGGATTGGCAGCGGTCTCTAGCACGGCTAGCCCGAAGCCGACGATGAAGTTCGAGATGATGAATGCGGAGTACGAGGTCAGAACGGCCGAGGGCCAGAAGATCAAAGTGCCGCAAGCGTATATACACAGGCCTGTGATGAAAGTTGACTTGAAACCCCAATGTTTCAACACGGTGCGGCCCACCAACGGAGGACCCATAAAATAACCTCCGAAGTAAACAACGTTCAGGCCCAATGATCGCCAAGCATCTAATCGAACAATCTCCTGGAATTGATTGTTGAGAATATCAAGCAAGCCGTATGCGAATCCCCACATGAAAAACAGGATGGTGGTCAGAGAAATAGGAGCAATGGACTCCTTATTACTTAACTTCAACATATTCGCCGGTTTCTTCATGTTGACAAAGTCGAAAAAGGTGATGCTCGGTGGATAGGAGGTGGTTGTGATGGTGGTATTCGCTTCTGCATCTAGAGGGGGTGGATTGCCGGCCGTAAGGAACTCCCTCATGTCTATCGGGTCGTCCACATCTCTCCGGCTGGCACTGCTACCACTACCTGATCGAGAAGGCTTATTATTGTTGGTGGATTGTGAGCGTCGTCGCATTCCTGGAGCTTGTGCAGTGGGAGGAGGCGCAGGTTCGGCAATCTCGGGAATATCCAGAGGACCAACCGTGGGAGCGTCAGGCACGGTCGTGCTGTCATCTGTGTCCCGGATCATCTTGGGGATGATTCGTGCTACCAGCGGTTTGAGACTCGGTACACAGGCGCACATCACCGACACATTGACCTCGACTACCGACCACATAAACGAAAGAGATGCATACCCTTGTCAGGTCAGTACGGGCGTAGGATGGTTGAGGTTGGGGTTGAGGAAATAAAGCTAGGTCAGACATACAATTAAGGTCATCACCGCCCGAATCTTGCAGGTGTATCTCTTTTAGCAATATCTGACGCGATGTGGCCGCATTTTGTAGGTAGGCAATGCGGATGACATCGACTACGGCGACGAAGAAACCGAAACTAAAGGTAATCACAAGAATAATTTTCTGTTTTCGAGGAAGACGCATCTGAGTTAAAATAGGGTTTGGCAAAAAAAGGATGGCCAAATCCGTAATGATGTTCACCGGAGAGGATGAGAGGTATAGAGTAAGGATATCGGTACAGTGAGCACCCGGGGCCATGGGATAGGAAAAGGCCGCCCCAACGGGACGACATTGGAAGACGTTGACAAGGGTGAGTGCTAGTCCGGCGGCATTGACGACGAATAGGGTCACATAATTGGCGCAACGAAAAACCTTTTCTCCTTGGGTTAAAGTAAGGTAGAAGACGAGAATGGAGGTTTTGACGGCCATCAACGCAGGGTTCTATCGAATCAGCAATCGGAGCAACCGAGTGCGGAGCCGGCAACTCACATATAGCACCGTAAATGCATAATTGGCTCGATTGAGGCTGTACCGGTCCTTGAGGGCTATGTCGTCATCATGGAGGCCAAGGCCTTTGCTGGTGGCATAGAATAGGGAGAATGAGAAACCGAAATCGATGACCTGTGTAACATTAGAGGAAAGGATTTCATTGTCTTCGCCCCTTCAACCTTTCTTTGTTTCTTTCTTTCTTTCTTCCCCGCTGGGCCACACTCTAATTCGAGCAATTGTATACAAACTCAGAAACGGGACAGCAGACATACCCATGCCAACAACATCAAATAGTCATGTAGCCCGACTCTTTTAACGATGAAAACCCTCGAGACGAACCGTAGGGCCACAAAGACGGAGGCGATGACGAAGAAGACAATGGATACGACCAACACTTCGGGTCTGCGGTCTTCCATGATGGGTGACCGCGGCCACAACCCAGCAGCCTCGTGTAAACTCCGGGGGAACCGCGCTGCGTAACAATTCAAGGCCAGTCACGATCATTCAAGACTTGTCACTAAAGGATTCGACGGAGAGGTGATTGTCAATTCTTGAGAATAGAACGGCTCCATGGTCACCGAATGCGTAAGATACGAAGGAAGGAGGACCACATCTCCGGGGAGAATGAAATTTGGCTAAAGAGAGTGACAGAGGAGGCTGGAAAGGCTGGGTCGAAGGTAATAATGATGGTTATGATGATAGCAATAATAATAATAATAATAATAATAATAATAACAATAACCTTCCTGGAAAGAAGCAAATTCCCGAGTAACAGTGAAGAAAAGTTGATGATGAGGAGAAGCGGAGAAAAGAAATTGTGTGGTTCGTTCGGCGTGGGTCTTATTTTACCCAAGGGATGATGAGATGAGATCCTTGGGTTGGGATTAAATTGTATTCAATAGTCCGTAAGCCTCCTCACGACCAGATGATTGGAATTTGCCGGAGAAATCCCACCGTCGACCCTTTTTGGGGAAAAAAGAAATGAATGTCTTCCTCGTTCATGTTGAGAGAAGAGAGGGAAAAGCGGCGGAAATTGCGGATTGTGAGCCGCCGCAAGAAGTAAAGTCAAGTCAAGTGCTGTACTTTTGAGGTTTGGCAGTTTAAGGAGTTGCTTCAGTTGGCCTTGTTTGTACTGTGCCCTTTTTTTTTTTTTTCTCCCTCCATGTCGGCGTATATAATCTCTGACTCAGCCAGAATTTGATTTTTTCTTTTAGACTAATTTCTCTTGGATTCGTTCATCCCTCGCATGCATGCGACCCAATCCGTATTTCTCCCTCACTGGTGGAAATGATTTAACGATATGGTTGACATGAAAGTCAACTTCCACTGTGAAAAGTATATAATCGATCCCATTCTCCGTACAGGAGGATCTACCGTGCAGTTGGGGACGTGCGACAGATAATAAACCGAGTCATTATGGTTGACAAAATTAGGTCAATACATACTATCGAGCACTTATATATAACATGTTGATAGAGCAACTCTTGGCAGCTTGAAAGGGCAACCTCGGTTCCCAGAGCCGGAAATTGGTACCAAGACCCTTCTCCATAATGATTGCGGAAAAAATATCCAATTTTTGTGCAGTATGAAAGTATCAGGGTAACGTCGCCTATGCATTATGGTCCCCATCTATCCAACTAACTCTCGCTAACCCTTGACTAGTGACCATCGTGTCCCTTCTCCACCATGTCAGGCGTTGGTTTTCTTGACTAAATCTTATTGCGGAGAACGATGCGCAGCCTATCGCCCGCTCGCGATGCAACCTAAGCCATCACATGGGATCTTCTCCCCTCAATTGCCCTCAGTTTTGCTCCCTGACCCGAAGGAATAGACTAGAATGGAATGTCTCCTTCTTCAAGATGATCAGTCGGCTTCCGACGGACGCACTATCAGGGGCTGGACGTCCATGCAACACCTGCCTACTATAAAGTAGGCTAGGCCCTCTCTATCTCGAGAATGGGAATTCAGATTGCAAGAGTGCTAGGCTATTTTGCCTTAAGATAGATATCCTGTGACATGAGACCGGCTTTCTTCCTGGCCGCCCTGGCCTCTGTGGCTGGCACGCATGCCGAAGCCGAGCCCGATTTGGCTGGCATCTGGGACGATTTCAAGGGAATAGTGACCTGCGCTGGTTGTGAGGTACGTCGGAATTGCGTCAATCTATCTAGACTTGCAAAAGTGCTGACGGTCGAAGGGCCTCCTGGGCGCGCTCAAACTAGTAGCCGGCTTCGGTCAGAAAGCCCTGGAAAACGTCGTAACTGACGCGTGTAAATTGGCAGCGGTAAGTGCATGCTTTCAGCTGAGTTTATCACAGGTAAAAGTCTAAGGACGTTTATTAACATATCCCTTCAGATAGAGGATGCCGATGTCTGCGAGGGTGCGATCAGAGAAGAAGGTACAGCCGTCTATTACGCTTTGAAGAATCTCAAGCTCGGCTCGCACACCTCGAAAACCTTCTGCGCAAGTATTGTCGGCCTCTGCGACTACCCCGAGCCTCGGCCGTACAGCCTCACGTTGCCTGTGGCCAAGGCCCCGGTCACTCGTCCGCCTCCGAGTGGCCAGGCTCCGATCCGCGTCGCACACATTAGTGACACTCACGTCGATTTGCAGTACACCCCCGGAGCCAATGCAGAATGCTCCAAGCCTATCTGCTGTCGTAGCTTCACTCCAGAGGACGCCCCAGGTAACACCTCAACCCCGTGCGGAATCTGGGGTGATCATAAGTGCGACCCTCCAGTTCGTCTTGAGGACTCTATGATGGACGCCATCACGGCTCTCAACCCGGATTTTTCCCTCTACACAGGCGACGTTCCACCACATGATATCTGGCTCGAGACCAAAAACTCTGTTCTCCAAAGCTTCAATTCCACCTACGGCAACCTGGGGAAGCTGGGGCTCGTCTACGCTGCCCTAGGCAACCATGACGCTGCCCCGGTCAACCTCTTTCCTTCGGACAAAATCCCATCTGAGCACAACCCACAGTGGGCCTACGACGCTCTCGCCAGCGACTGGTCCAGCCTCATCCAGAGCTCCCCCGCCAGCACCACCAAGCACGGGTCGTACTCTATCATCCACCCCGATAGCAACCTCCGAATCATCTCCTACAACAGCATTTTCTACTACAAGTACAACTTCTACGCCTTTCAAGAACCGATGGAATTCGACCCTAACAACCAACTCCAGTGGCTCATCTCCGAACTGCAAGCCGCGGAAACCGCCGGCCAACGCGTCTGGATGATCGCCCACATCCCCAGCGGCAACACCGACACCCTGCACGACTACTCGCACTACCTCGACCAGATCATCAACCGCTACAGCGGAAGCATCGCCGCCCTCTTCTTCGGCCATACGCACACCGATCTCTTCCAAATCTCGTACACCAATTACACCGCCCGCACTGCCGACTCGGCCAGCGCAATCGGCTACGTCACCGCCTCCATGACCCCAGACTCAGGCGCCCCGTCCTTCCGCATCTACGACATCGACCCTGTCACCTTCGCCGTCCTGGACTACACCGTCTACACGGCCGACCTCAGCAGCACCAACAGCCCTAGCACCCCGCCCAAATGGGGCAAGTACTACTCCGCCAAAGAGGCGTACGGCTCCCTCCTCACCCCGCCGGTCACAGACCCAGCCGTCGAGATGACCCCGTCCTTCTGGCATAACGTAACTGCTCTCATGGAGAAGGACGACTCGGTGTTCCAGGCGTGGTGGTCGCGTACCACCAGAGAGCACGATGTCAAGGAGTGCAAGGGGGAGTGTGCGACGAATAAGATCTGTTCGCTGCGCGGCGGAGACGCACAATTTAACTGCGAGGGAGCGGGGACGCCATTCCAGATCACGAAGCGGAGTGACGGTGTTCAGGAGGTGCACGTGGACCGACCGTTCTGTGAGGATGCGGTGTTGGCCAGGATCGTGGGAGGGTTGGCTCGGAAGGGCGTCAATGCGGAGGAGTATATTAAGGAGAGGGCGAAGCTTTATGAGAAGGTTTGAATGAACTTGGGGGAGGTTTGGTTTATTCTGTGACGTTGGTGAAGATAACTTGGTGTATATACTTTTCAAGCGTCTAATGGTTTCTCTTGGGAGACGTTGACTATTGAACTTAATATGGAAATGATTGACCAGTACTCCGTACTAAGGCACAAGTTTCGGAGTATATAACAAGAGATCATGTGAGACCCAGCTGTCTCTGTATTACTTACTGGTTCGAGTAGTAGACAGGAATACGAGTCTACGGGAGAAGATATACCATGCGCGTGAACTTTGAGAGAATAAACTTTTTTATCATTTCCCCCTAATCAATGCTACCTAGCCCTGATCAGATAGAATACCCGATTCCGTCCAATCTGCAATGCGCCCGTCCCAGTGTCGTGGTATCGTGTCATAGATAAGATGCGTCCAGCATGCTGCTTCTTGTTCGCCGAATATAAATGTGGATTTAAATAACCCGAAAAAGAAAAAAAAAAATCTATGAACATAGATCAATTGCTCCAGTGGAGCGATTTGTGTGTAAAGTATGTATAAAAGAAAGTCGAGAAGGTGAAGAAGAAAAGCGTGATGGATATCGAAGAATGGAAGCCAAGAGAAACAAACAACCATCAGGTGTTGGAAAAGAAGCAAGAAGCAGAAGAGGCTAGCGTTCAACGCATTTATTCGATCCACCACTCAACACCGTGGAGACGACCGGCAGACTCATCGGCCAGTTCATTGAACAAGTGACGCGACAAGTCAATGGAAGACGAGTCGCAGCCCATGCACTTGTCGACGACCTTGCCGTGCTTGACCTGACCATTGTATTTGATGGATACCCTGCGACCGCAGTGGCCGTCCTGCATGATGCCAACGGGGAGGGCCAGCACGTCTTCATTGGCGCCATCGCTGGTGACTCCACAGCTGCTGGGGTTGAGCATAGAGGTAGCGGTATCATAGAAGGTGACCTGGCCTGTGCATGGGGATCCCTCGGAGCAGGAGCCACTGTACCCACCAGAGCTGCTGCCTGTTGGCTGAGGGGCGGCGGAGGTGGTGCTAGACTGAGTAGGCTCGACAGCGGGAGGGGCGCTGGCGGTCGAGGGTTCTGGCTGCTTGGTAGGCTCCGGTGCGACAGTGGTGGGGGTAGTAGGTTCAGGAGCGGCGCTGGTAGACCACACCGGCTGGACGGTGTACGAGGGCTGCTCGGGCTCAGGAGTCTCCTCAGGCTCGTCTGGAACCTCAGCAGACTTAGCCTCCGGCTGAGAAGTCACAATGGGAGCGGCGGAGGATGCGGGAACGGAAACAACAGGCTGAGTGGCAGTCTGGGTGGGCCGGTCCTCGGTGATGACTTCGGTAACCGTTACGGTGGTCCATTGGACAACGGTTTTGGTGCTGGATACACCATCCTCGCGCTTCTGCACGGGGGCGGTCGATGCAATGGCGGCGAAAAGAGCGCCGGCCAGGGCGAGGGTCTTAGCAAGAGGAGCCATGATTGATATGAGACTGATATCTTGGTTTGTAAAGAAAGTTAAGATCGACGAGCCGATAGAAGTCCGACTGAAGGAATGAGTCTTGAAGTTATCAAACTGCGCAGCAGTCTGAAGGTGAATAGACACTCGGAAAGAATGAGAGTGCTGGAAGGAAGGAACGACAGAAAACTGTCTGAGAGAGAGGACTGTAGTGAGTGATCGGTAAAGAGAAGGACGGAGTAAGGGAGGGAAGAACCTGGTATTTAAACGAGGTACGCAGTACTACTTGGACTAGTGTCCTCGTATGTATGTGGGACTAGTCTCCATTAGTGGTTCCTTTGTCCCTCATACTCTGAACTTTCCAAAGAACAATTATTATTTTTCATTTTTGATTTTATTTCATTTTCCAACCTGACCAATACCCAAGGGTGGTTGGTTCAGGAACGCAGCGAATGCTCATCACACAGCGTAGCGAGTGGGGCCTTCATAAGCCCCGGACCCACCACACAGCTCGTGAACCCATGGGCCGGATTCCATGTTGCCGTGCACAGTGGCTGAAATTTTTCCACCCTCATTGCGCAGTTCCACTTGCCCTGAACCTCAACCGTTGGATTGGGAAGATCTCAACTTTGGATGTCTGATTGGGACGGCCCGACAGTTATCCAAACGTTGTACAGAGCAGTAGACGAGAACAAAAACAAAAGGGACTTACTGTGTGATTATTGTCCTTACATACGGAAGAAAAGATCAAGTGACAAGTCCTACATATGTCGATATGTTGGGGATTTCTCACCAGCACTCTGACCTGTCAGCCCCGACTGGATGACGTGTGGTCAGCCATCGTCCACGAAAAGATTCAATGGATATTCAGGTACCCGCTTTGGAGAGCAATTTCCAATTTCAATTGATTGGTCCAACAAGATTGGCGCCGGTGTTACACCGTGTAAAATCTATACCAATTCCAGTGATAGTGTTCCTAGTAAATTTCCCCTAGCTCACTTTAGTGTAGGCTTGGTATTGACTTTAGTTTTTTTTTCTCCCTTCTTCTTCCCCTTACCGGCCCATGTTCGTTTTTCGCCTTCCGGGGCCAGGGGGATCAGCGCACGCACACACACACACACACACACTCTCTCTCTCTCTCTCTCTCTCTCTGTGTGTGTGTCCGGATTGACCCTCAGCCACACTGGAAATAGCTGTGGCTTTGCTCTCTCTCTGAGAACATGACAATTGTCGCCTTTTCATTTATTGACTTTTTTTTCCCCTATACTGTTGCTGCGGAATTGGTTTCACGTCACCTAAAAATAAAATAATAATACCAAAAATAAAGAGGCCTTGTCTCAGGCCAAGAACAATTGAAGCGAACTGAAGCGAGCAGAGGTTGAACCAACCCTGTCAGCAAAGTCATGGATGGTCGGACAATGAAAGGGAAAAGAAAACGAGACCCATTCCGACGTGGATACTACGTGGTGGTTCCCTAACGGCGATTGGAAATCGTCTCATCTCTCGAATACAATCTTCCCCTCCCTCCGAAGTCCAGACCTTTTCTTCTTTCTCGAATCACATTCACAGTCCTCTCTCGTGTGGAAAAGAAAGAGAATCCATGCTAAACCCTTTAGTTCCGATTCCCCACTTGATAAATCTAGTACTTGACTCGGTTCCTTCAGATGTCAACGCCACCTGTGAAATGTGTTTCCATCAAGGCCTTGTGCTGGACAAAGTGAAGAGATTATGTGTCCCCTGCGCAGTTTCATCTCAATTTCCACGTAGATTTACTTTCTATAGAAGTATACACTGTACAATCTACTCTCCGCGCAGGGGGGAAATAATGAAGACAGAGCGCAGAAGTGAAGCTTGATAACTCATTCCTATATACGTACTGTGTGAATCGGATGTTGTTTCGGAATCCCCACCAATCTAGACCCTGACAAGATTGAATTCGATTTAATCTATCTTCGCAAGATATATTAATCTATTAAATCGAGCCCCGACTTAGCCCTATGTTATCAACCCTGGAAGATAAGGTGGGAAAGACCCTCACATCCAGACATTTTACTGGGATAGATTCAGAAAAAAAGGAAGAAAAAAAATCAATTGAATAAAAATTTTCAAGTCAGGCAAGAAGAAAGGCAGAGGGAGAGACTTATCTTTCTTTCTTTCCTTTTTTTTTTTCTCTTTTAAGAAAAAAAAAATCATTTTCTTGTTACAAACACATCGCACAAAGCCCTTTTCTCTCATATTATCATCTACGCCTGGGTTTCATTAATGTTGAACATACTCCCAAAGGAAGCTGAGAGAGGACGAATGGGGTGGATGTCAATGTGTCACGTCACAACCCGAAGCAAACGGGAAATAACGAGCAACCCCCTGTACAACTCGAGAATGAATACATCCAGCAAGTCTAGACCAGAACTAGGCCCTCCATCCGAGTTCAATCACCTACCTCATCGGGTCCAGGCGGGTTGGGTACTTGGGACAGAACTTGGAAGAGACGGTGGCATGGCTTGGGAGTTAGGGCATGGACCCCCTCTGACTCCAGTCTTTCCGTCGGTAGCCATGCCTTGTGGCCTTGACTTGATTGGGTCCTTCACGTACGGGAATAACTACCTACTAGTACCTAGTACCCTGATGAGATAATCGTTCGTCGCTTTAGTTCCGGTGGCAAGATGCTCTACTAAAGAAGCAAGGAAGCGTGACTCGGCGTTCTGAGGTATCTCCTATCTCTCTAGAGTGATTAGCGGGTCTGAAAATAATCAAAATAGACAAGAGACTGGGCAGGTCAAAACATCCACCAGGAGATGGGTCAGGCTGACAAATCTCCTACTGTTTTACTTGCTATGGATTTACATGGGTAGGTATTCGTTAGACATACTACCCCTCCATCGGTCTTCGGAGTACTACGACAAGGGACCTCAGTTACCTGCAGTACTGGTGATGGACGGGAACATAATCGGATTGGGCGGTACAAAACGTAATAGGGCGGTGCACGACTTATTATGAAACAGCATTCAATCAAGATTCAGATGGGATTTTACGGCTACCAAAACAAGATGACGCCTTCAGCTATGTTTCCAAAGGGCATCTCAAGAGATTCTTCAGGAATAAAAAAAAAATGAATTCCTAATCATTCTATGTAAATCACATTTTTGCCATCAAAACCGTCCCAGGACGTTGAAATAGAGAGAAAAACAGACCCGTTAAGGTTTTTAAGTACACGTACCCAATAATAACAGAAAACCCGCAAGAGAAGAAGAAAAACCAACAGTAAAAATCAATACCCAGTGTCCATCAAACTCATGATATCAATACATACAAACGTCAGATCCTTATCCACACGCCTATTGCAAACCCAGTCATTATATATAATATGTTTAGCCTTGGCACATCACGCAGGCCTCCTTGTTCTCAATGCTGCAGGCGAGAACCTTCTGAGAATAGATGTCATTCTCACGCTCTTCGCTCGTCTTCTCGTCGTCCTCGTTCTCGGGAGCCCCATTTCCGGTCTCCTCCGCACGTGCACTGGACTCGACAGAGCCATTGGCTTGTCCGTTGGTCGGGCTTGTGGGAGAGCGAGGAACAGCAGAGTATGTGTTGGACGCAGCACCAGCGGCTCTCTTCTTGAACGAGGCATTGGCGCGAGCGACGTTGGTGTCGGCCACCTTGAGCGCTTCCTGGTCCACGGTGAACTGGATGGGAGCAGAGGCAGCCATGGTACGGAGATAGTACATGCCGGTCTTCAAGCCCATCTTCCAGCCAGCAAAGTGCATGCTGGTGATCTTGCCCATAGTCGGCTCCTTGAGATGGATGTTGAGCGACTGGGACTGGTCAATGAAGGCACCACGGTCCGCAGCCATCTGCAGGATCGAACGCTGGGAAATTTCCCACACAGTCTTGTAGAGGGCCTTGATGTCCGCGGGGATGTTAGGAATGTTCTGGACGGAGCCGCCCTCAGCAATGATACGGTTCTTCATGTTGTCCGACCACAGACCAAGATCGACCAAGTCCTTGAGAAGCCAAGGGTTGACGACCTGGAACTCACCCGCCAGGACACGACGGGAGTAGATGTTTGAGGTGTAAGGTTCGAAGCATTCATTGAAGCCCAAGATCTGACTGGTGCTTGCGGTAGGCATAGGTGCCACCAACAAGCTGTTGCGCACGCCGGTTTGGGCGATCTTCGCCTTGAGAGAGTCCCAGTCCCAGAGATCGGTAGGGGTCCGGTCCCACATGTCATACTGAAGAATGCCCTGGGAGACGGGGGAGCCTTCATACGACTCATACGTTCCAAACTGCTTGGCCAGTTCTGACGAAGCAGTCAAAGCTCCGTGATAGATCGTCTCGAAGATCTGGGTGTTAAGCAGCTTCGCCTCGGGCGAGTCGAATGGCAAACGCAAGGCAAGGAAGGCATCAGCCAGACCATTGACACCAAGAGCAATAGGGCGGTGACGGAAGTTACTCTTCGCCGCCTCAGGGACAGGATAGTAGTTGATATCAATGATCTTGTTCAGGTTACGAACCAACACCTGCACGACTTCGTGAAGCTTGCCAAAATCGTATTCACCACGGACAGCATCAACGAATGTGGGAAGGGCGAGGGAAGCAAGGTTGCAAACAGCAACCTCATCCGGGGCTGTATACTCGATAATTTCGGTGCAGAGGTTAGAGCTGCGGATAGTTCCCAGGTTCTTTTGGTTGCTCTTTTTGTTACAAGCATCCTTATACAACATGAAAGGGTTTCCAGTCTCGGTCTGGGCTTCCAAGATAGCATACCAGAGCTTCTGAGCCTTGATGGTCTTACGGCCGCGGCCCTCTTTTTCGTATCTATCATCCTGTTAGCATGTTTCTGCTTGAACTCATGGGGATTGGTCTGACCTTTCATAGAGGGCCTCAAATTCGTCGCCATAAACGTCGGCCAGGCCAGGGGCTTCATTAGGACAGAAAAGAGTCCAGTCGCCGTTGGCTTCAACTCGTTTCATGAACAGATCTGGAGTCCAGAGAGCATAGAAGAGGTCACGAGCTCTCACTTCCTCCTTACCGTGGTTCTTGCGAAGATCCAAGAACTCGAAGACATCGGAGTGCCAAGGCTCCAAGTAGATAGCAAAAGCGCCTGGGCGCTTGTTGCCCCCCTGGTCTACATATCTGGCAGTGTTGTTGAACACCCGAAGCATAGGAACAATACCATTAGAGGAACCGTTGGTACCACCAATGTAGGAACCAGTAGCACGGATGCGATGGACATTGAGACCAATACCACCGGCAGTCTTGGAGATCAACGCACATGTCTTGAGCGTGTCATAGATACCTTCAATACTGTCCTCCTTCATATCTACAAGGAAGCATGAAGCAAGCTGAGGCTGAGGGGTACCGGCGTTGAACAATGTTGGAGACGCATGGGTGAAATACTTCTGAGACATCAAGTGATAGGTCTCAATAGCCTTCTCGATATCATTACCGTGAATTCCGACAGAGACACGCATCAGCAGGTGCTGAGGACGCTCGGCGACCTTTCCATCAATCCGCAGTAAGTATGACCGCTCAAGTGTCTTGAAGCCGAAAAAGTTATAGTTGAAATCGCGGTCGTACACGATGGCAGAGTTAAGTTCATCGGCATGCTTCATGATTATCTCGTATGTTTCCTGTGATATCATCGGTGCAGGTTTCTTATTCTTCGGGTTGACATAGTGGTATAAGTCTGAGATAACCAACGAAAATTGCTTTTTCGTTTGCTTGTGAAGGTTGGAAACAGCTATACGGGCAGCAAGAATGGCATAGTCTGGGTGTGTGGTAGTCATGTATGCCGCGGTCTCAGCAGCCTACACAATGATATCAGTATGTTGCCTTACTTGACCTGCGGAGCTGCGGAGTCATCATACCAGGTTATCCAGTTCAACGGTGGTAACACCCTGGTAAACACCAGAGATGACCTTCTGAGTGATTGCAGCAGCATCGACATGCTCGGGATCAAGACCATAGCAAAGCCTCGAAACACGGGCAGTGATCTTGTCGAACTGTACGCGTTCCTTGCGTCCGTCTAATGATTATAGATCGTTAGCAGGAATTGCTAGCTGGTGGCGAGGATGGACGGCCAGAGCCTCCCCCGAACAATACAGCCCTAGAGCCGAGTCTAGAAGGACAAAATGAAGAACATCAAGGCATACCTCTCTTGTAGACAAACATTTTGACGTGTGAAGGGGAGAGTTTGGTAAGGCAGGTGAAAAGACGACAAGGGTTAGGGTATAACGGAATCACTGAATAGATCAAGTACTAAAGCTCTGCAATGAGAAAAGGAAAGGATAAAATCGTCGAAGACAAGAAGAGAAAAGCCCTGAGGATGGGGTGAAGAGTGGATGAGAAGGAGGAAAGAAGTTGGAGGGGCAGAGAATCCAGCAGATATTTGATGCTGCCCGGGCCAACGCGTTTGATATCAACGCGAATTTTCGTGTTCAATGGGTCTCCCTTGCTTAATCATCGAACGCCGAAGAACCCGCCAACCCACGTGACCGAGATGCTGTCGTCACGCCACGCGAGTGACGAACGTCCAATCTCGCTGAGTACCGATCTATGGATATGCAATGGTTTATACTCTTTTCAAACCTACGATAGATGTTTAATAAACTATCTGGAAGCTAGTTTACACGCACCCAGAGGTCTCGGCCCGTGCCATGAGTTATAGAGTAGATATAAGTGTGTCGGATTCTCACTACCAACTGCAAAAAGAGTATACAGCTTTCCTTCTCATCATTGCAACACGCCCTTACATGACGCAGATTGGTCTCAATATACGATCGATTTTCAAAGAATGAAACAAGAACTAAATTCAGGCATCCTTTCTCTCCCAAACTCAAGGTTCACCGCGCCGCTGAATAAAATGATTCAAACAAAGGATCATCCTTACAGCGTAGCAGCGAAGCCGACGAAGACAACGGCAGCGAAGGCAGCAGCAGGAATATGTTTGTCAGACGAGCCAGCATTGGCAGTGTGAAGAGGTACGGCAGCAGAGGTACTCGAGCTGGGGCTAGCGCTAGAGCCAGAGCCTGAGTTAGCACCAGAGCCAGAGCCAGAGGTAGGGATGACTCTAGCGCTGGAGCTAGAGCCGGAGCCGGAGTGGGAGCCGGAGGTGCTAGTAGGGGTAGCAGTGATAAAACCGGAGCTGCTTGATTTGGATCCCGCAGAGGGAGTACCGGTGGAAGCGGCACCAGAGGAGGTCGAGGTATTGACGACTAGGAGAAGAATGTTAGCTGCCACAAATTTTCCTTCTATCGGCAGTCGTCTGGTAAAACTTACCAACTTTATGTCCAGCCGAGGAGCAGGTATCAGCGAACTGCTTCAGAGCTTCCTCCTTGTCATCACCGCACAGGCTGGCGATCTTGCTCTGCACTTTCTCGCCGTTCGTAACGCAGACAGCCTTCAGATCACCGGGCTTTGGCTCCTGGCTAATCGAACTGTCAACAACTATGCTTCTTCCGATGTCACATTTTTCTATTCCTAATAAACGTACGCAAGAGCCGAAAGAAGGCAAGCCTTAGTGCTTGCAGCAGCGGCAATATTGCCGAGAGCCAAAAAGGAAAGGACAAGAGCAGACTTGGCAAACAACATTCTGGCGAGATGGCACAAAGTGGGCGCTTAGGGGTACAGGTGGTAATTGCGAAGGATCAAGTTCCAGACGAAGGATGGTGAGTTAAAAGATTGGACTACGGAGTAGACAAGCTTTCTGGTAATGAATGTGATGGGTGATAAATAAAAGGAGAGACAGCTTGTAAGAAAAAAGAGTGACAGACAAGCGATGAGTTTGAGGTGAAAGGTTGTAGAGAGATCTAGAGATGGAGCAGCAGAATGGAAATTTAATGGAAGAAGAGAAAGTGAAGAGTCCAGCTGAGGGGACCTGTCTCATCCAATCAGGCATCGACCCTGCAGATCCTTTCCTCTGTCTGGGGTGTTTTCTCATTTCCAGACGTTCCGCAGCAAAATTACTGCACGGGACTATCTCTCCTAAGTGGAGGCCTCTATTGCTTTTGTGGTTAAATATCGGAACTCGATTGGTGGAGCTCCCGGCTATTGTTCTCCATTTGTAACACATGTACTGTCAGTATTAATTAACCCTTAGTCCCTAGTCCCCAGTCTAGAACTTCGAAAAGGCCCCCTACCGGGATTTCCGGTGACAATTCCCAGGATGCAAGTAAAGAGTGAGATATCGGATGATCATCAATGCTGTGTCGAAAAATTGTCTGGTCCGATAATGGGTCCAGGAGTGCATATGCACATCTAGGTTAAATTGGGGGGGTATAAATGCCAAGTACCTTCAAGTAACATTGTCTCAGACTCAGTCCTTTATTGTCCTAATTTTATCCAACAGCTAGCGATAACTAATCAATGGCCAGACCTCCCATGCATCTAATTATAGCATCATATGTAAGTACTCTTCGATACCCCCGTTCAGGGACTTCATCGATACAAGGTTTCCCCTATAAACAAGACGGAAAGGAACGCTTTCATGTATCATATCATGCTTCACTCAATCATCTATTATACTTCATGCTCATGCCGAAGGTCATCCAAAAAAAAAAAATTCAACAATCACCTATCCCAATTAGGGTCATAACGACTCGTAATAATCTCTTGAACAGGCAATCTATATTCTACTATTTCCCGCCCGTTCACAAGGTCATTTTCTGTGGCGCGCTTATCTGCCTCGGCTTCGTCCTTCGCAATGCCTGCCCTGACATGCCTCCGAATCAACCTCTTTCGAGCGGTTTCAAATTCAACGTCGACGAACCAGAGCTCATCCATCAATTGCGCCGCCTGATTCCACGGCTCTTTACTTAAACTCAGGTAATTCCCCTCGAAGAAAATGGCCTTGCACGTGGCGGGGATGGGAATATCATCGTCAACAGGATCCTTGATCGCATGATCGAAGCTTGGCGCGTACAAGCTTTGCGTCTCTGGCGTCAACTGCTCCCGTAAAGCCTGTACTAATTTCAAGAACTTCTCCCCGTCAAAGGTGAAAGCCGCACCACGTCGCGCCACAGCATACACAGGATCGGGCATTTGAGCGAGTTGCGCCCGCGTCAGATGATATCCATCCATTGGGATAGCAGTCGCGATAGGCGGTGAACCTGGATACCGCGCGGTATACAGTTGGTTGATGCGGTTCGCCATCATGCTGGCAAGTGCGGTCTTTCCGGAGCCAGGGATCCCACTCACTGCTATCATCAACCGGGAACCATCCGGCATAGACTGGATTTTACCTTGAGAGCTATTAGTAATCCATTGGTACTAGAGAATTTTTCTTCGAGATGCAAGGTTCGGCGCATTCATGTTATGCAAAATGCGGCGCGCGGAGCAACTTACCCCAGACCTTGTCCACCAGCCGGTCTACCTGGCTATCCATGGCTGACTTTATGTGTATAGCTCCAAAAGGAATTTAAAGGTAATAAAAAATACTAAAGGCATATGCCTCAAATCAACCTAAACACTCGAGGTCGTAGTTCATACAGACAACCGTTGAGAAGTACCGTACTTGAGCAAAGACGCCAGACAATGACAAGGCGAAATTCGAAATTCGAATTAGGTCTAGCTTTTAAAACGTGGTTTCAGGATCAGTGGGGGTATAGTCCGGCGCAGAATGAGTGTACAGCTGACAGTTAATGTGTATGGATGAAGAAAGCTCTGTGGTCCATTGAGATAAATAAGTAAAGGCAGTGGGCGGGGCTTCGAGTCATCGGAGTGGGGTTTTGCGATCTGTAGCAGGTACGTAGTATGTACAGTACATCCTATACGTCACAGGGGAAATCCACCAACAACAAACAGGCACAACTCTTCCAGATGCAGTACTATGTTTACCTATATTGTCCGACAAGAATTTACATATCAAATTACACCAAGCTTGCGCTTTCCCTATGCATCAATTCTTAACTCTCCTTACCGGTCTGTTACATCTTACAATAGGTTTCATGCAGTGATTGATCTGACCGTCGGCTTCGCCATTGTTCAATTGATTTGTTTTGAAACTGTACAACCCATAAATGCAGGTTATGTACTATGTAATGTGGAAAGCCAAAAGCGATAACGAATCAGAGACAAACGCCGTGTAGTTCCCCTTAGACCTGTTTCCGCCCTGACCCCAGGAAGCAAAATGGCTGCTAGAATTCAGAATCAGAGATAAATCCAAAAATGAAGGATCCGAACAAATTCATGGGGATAAACAATACTCATGCCATGATAAGTGCTTCCAGCCACTGTAGGGCACCTGCGACTGTGTACTTTGTAAGAAGACTCCAAAAACGCCAAACATGATATCCTTCCCGCTTAACCCTTTAACGTCGACACAACTTCCCCAAAACACATTAAGAGAAAAGAAATGCACAATATATAACACAGATCAGAAATGAAGTAGACAGTGGTTTCACTGCTGCTGTCTCGATGGTCCATCAATCGCATCAGGGTTGCTGGTTCCGTCATTTGCGGCGACCCGATGACCGATGGTGCGAGACAGACCAGCTGCGGTCCACAAATCATCAGGGACATCTTCTCGTCGGGCAAGTCGATCCAGAATAGCCTGCATATGGTGAAGGTCCGGATCGGTAGAATCGGAAATAGCAAATGAGATCGTAGGGATCGGAGGATGGCTACTCATGGTCGAATGCACATTACGAGCGCGCCTCCTGGCATCCCTCCTAGCGTTTATTTCGCGTATGCGGCGGTAATGGTAATGAAATAATGAATTCTGGGTAGCCTCTGCCTCCGAGTCGGACTCGGAGTCGGTTGAACTAGAATAGTCACATGGGTTGAGAAATTCCGGATAAGGGTCAAGAACCATCTGTACGGTTGCCGCAGTGGAGTCCCCGGAACTTGGTAGTGTTCCAAAAGAAGTCGCCGAGCTTCTCGAGGTTCCGTTCACTGAAGCGTTTGTGCCTGCTGATGTGAAAGAGGAATCCGCGCTAGGAAGGTTGGTGTCTGGTGTAATGGTGGTCAAAAGCGTTTCCCATGCGTCATTTGCGTGGTCGCCATCTGGGCTTACGCTTCGCTGGCGATCTCCAAGCCCATCAACGACAGTCTGGGAATTTGAGTGGCTCGCTTGATTGATAGACCGCTGACCAACCCGCCGTAATAGAGGTATAGTTGAACCAATCGAGGCATCCCCTCCAAGAGCATCCGACCGAGGAAATGGCGACAAACGGACGTCGGGGGGCGCCTGAGAAGATGCTGTCCTGTGGTACGCAATCGCTGGGGCAAAACGAGGAGTAAAAGAAGGGGGTGAATGATCTTGTTCTGGTCGAGCGCCCCCATTGTCACCAGACGCTGAGCGTAAGTATATGTCGTCTATCACAGGATTGCGCGGGATTCTCAATCTGTGACCAGGACGGCTGTGGAGGAGAACATCGTTGAGTAAGCGCTGGCCTGCTTCCCGTGCGCTAGAATCCGACAGGCCACTGGTCAGGTCGAATGGATCTTCACCGGAACCGGAATTCGGGATAGAAGACCGTACATGACGCAGAGATCCATTCGCTTCGCGTTCAATCTCATCTGCTAGCGGACGGGGAAATGGCGAACGCAAAGTTGCGCTGCGCAAGGCAGAGCTACTGGAACGTGCAGGGCGCCGAATACTGGCCTGGCGACGGATCGCGGAACGTGCAGCGGCACAAGGGTCTTTGATAGGGTTGGTCTTCGCAGTCGCGGCGGACGAAGGCTCGCGGTACATACTGGGGATGTGTTAGCTATGATGGCAGTTCCGTATACGAAGGAGTAGCGCGTAAACCCCCGATGAAGGCTAAATACAGAAGGACGGAACAAACTTACGGTATACCCATGGCTACAAGAGATCTAGAGCTTTTTGTGCAAAGATCAGGGTTAAATTTTATCTCCCAAAAGAGACACACGCCAGTACCACGCCCAGAGTGCCGCGAAATTGAAAGAGAGGAGGTGCGACGATTGCGGGGAGGGCGCGACGAAGCGTTGTGTTGATGGAGAAACGGAGAGATTTGATTTTCTAAGGTAAAAGCGGAGGCAACCTTTTGGAAGGATTTGCCTTTGGCTATCTGGCGCGCCTTTGTGAGGGAGAGGCTGGGATGTGGCGCCAATACCCCATCTGCGTATAATCCAGTACGGTCCGCCTCGGAGTTCGAGGGAGTTTCCCGTTTCCCGGGGCTAAAGCACCGCTTCTTATCGCTCCTGCAGCGGGGGGTCAGATATGACGCCGAACAATTTTTTTAAAGAAGAGCGATGCGCTCACCAATGCCGTCTGGATGAGAAGGTAAATCTGATCAAAAATTGACCCCGACTAATCATCAGAAAGCATACTATCGGAGGAATGATTGAGCTCGGCCTTAGCCGCATATCCCGTCTCCTTCAGCAGACGCCTTTAACTTGGAAGGCCATTCACATCGCTGGGACAAACGGCAAAGGCTCGATCAGCGCTTACTTGTCCCACCTCTTGACTACTAGCGGAGTTCGTTGCGGCCGTTTTACTTCGCCTCATCTGATAGACCGATGGGACTGCATCACTATCGGCGAAAGGGTGGTTCAGGAGTCTCTGTTCCGGCAGATTGAAGCTAAGATCAAGTTGCGTGACCAGACATTGGGAATTGGTGCAAGTGAATTCGAGTTGTTGACTGCCACGGCATTCGAGATCTTTAACCATGAACGGGTCGAAGTTGGAGTGGTTGAGGTGGGCATGGGTGGTCGGCTGGACGCTACGAATATACTAAGCGATGTGCTTGTGTCGGTTATTGCTAAAATAGGACTGGACCATCAGTTTCTGCTTGGAAATACTCTAGAGGAAATTACTCGCGAGAAAGCTGGAATATTGAAGCCGGGGGTTCCGTGCGTGATTGATGGAACGAATGCACCTGCAGTCCTTGCCACTCTTGAAGACCGTATCAAGGAGCTCAGTGTAGATGCTGTCTACACGCACCCCGACGCACCAGATGAGCATTCGCCGTCACTCGGTCAGCTTTTTCGACATATTGATGTACAGCCTCACCAGAGGGCGAATATGTGTTGTGCGATCTCGGCTTTAAAGCTGGCCATCCCGAAACTTCGTCCAAACCTCGAGGTTGATCCTTTAATTTCCCAACTCTCTCGTGTAGAGTGGCCAGGGCGCCTACAGAAAATTGCCCTGAATCCTTTGGTCTCTCGCACCGAGCCTATTCTGCTTGATGGCGCTCACAATAATCAGTCAGCCGAAGTTCTTGGGCAGTACGTGGACCACAAGCTTCGATCGCAAAGGAAACCTGTCACTTGGGCCATCGCAGCATCACGTGGGAAAGACATTGCTTCACTATTCCACCCTATCATTAAAGCTGGGGATAATGTCGCAACTACCGCGTTTGGACCTGTCGACGGTATGCCTTGGGTCAAAGCAAATGATCCCCAGGAGTTGGCGTCAAGCGTACAATCAATCCCAGGAATTGGAGATGTGAAATCATTTGAAGATGACATTCTCGCGGCCATCAATTGGGCCTGTACCAAGGCCAATAGCGGCCCATTGGTTATTGCTGGAAGCCTTTACCTTGTTTCCGACATCCTCCGTCTTCTCCGAGAGGCACACAAGCAGTCAGGACACCCCGCTGAGATGCGATAGTTCTATAACTGAAGATACCCTTTCATTACCAGCATAGATTTATCCGTAAATAATTGAAACTATCTCGAAGGGTTCCGTTTGAGATTGAACTCCAAAATTGCTCTATTCATACATAGTTGAGAAAGATGTATTACCTCCAAAAGGCACGCTTCTATCATCTTGTCCTTTTCGCTCCCTCTTTGATTTATCCCTGTAATAGCTATGAAAATGGTCAGGTCCATCTAACTCGGGGACCGATAAGGCTGATTGGAGATACAGAGGCGGTCACTGCGTCACAGGTGGTGGCCTGAATTGTGGAGAAAAGGAAAGTTCAAAACACACTCCAATTTGTTGCGCTTGATTCACCCAACACAGTAGTAAGTTATATTTTCTCTTTTGGTTACTGATTTGGAGGTACTTGTAAAGTTGTTAAAAGAACTGGAAATTCTGATTTCAAAGGGAGCAGGGTGTATCTGATGTGTGCGGTGACGCGTTTCAACGCGGCTCGATAGGTGGGAGGGCAATAACTTATTTGTACGTTTTTCTTAGGCGTGGTCATGCCATGACTTGGTTAGAATAACGAGCCTCCTCCCCTCTGGCTCTGCATTATGTTGTTCTGTCACCGAGGGTTTTTTACTGACTATATATGATTTTGGATAACAGGCTTTGCTGATATGAACAAAACCTTCCGATCGACTGGCTCCTGCCTTCAGCCGTACCCGCTCCTCACCTAAGATCGCAAGGTCCGAGATAACCTGTCGACCCAAGTGATTTCAGACTTTACTCAAGCAATAGCGAATCTATATTGGCCTGGATGATGGTTTCTCGATGCAGTGGGGGGATTGAGGGAGCCCCTCCGTCTTCTAAACCACCGAACCCTCCCGCCAAAGGACGGCTGGCAAGACTCGGCTCCAGCCCATCAAAACGAGACGACAGACCGAAAGATGATAGGGCGGCAAAAACCACGGCCAAGGATGTTGCCGAACTTAAAGATTATGTATAGTTGTGGTCCCCATTCCCTGGTGAAATGGGTTACCGATGCTGACATCCGATAAGCAACTGGGTGATTGTTTAGGTAAAGGGGCATTCGGGTCAGTTTACAGGGCACTGAACTGGAACACTGGGGAGACTGTTGCCGTTAAACAGATAAAGCTGGCAGATCTTCCGAAGAGTGAGTTGCGTGTCATTATGGTACGATAAGAATGTCCACGGCAGTAATTGGTTATGTACCATTGCTAATCCGGTGCACTACAGCTAGAAATTGATCTTCTGAAGAATCTGGATGTACGCTACAACAACCGAGATCATATGCAGGCTGAACCTTAGTGCGAACTAACTGAATTGTCTTCAGCACTCCAACATCGTGAAGTACCATGGTTTTGTGAAATCGGCTGAAACTCTAAATATCATACTTGAGTATGTTTTTTAGGCTCCCTAGGATGGGTTCCACTAACAGATTTAGATATTGCGAAAATGGCTCCTTGCATTCAATCGCAAAGAATTTCGGACGTTTTCCAGAAAACCTGGTCGGACTTTACATGTCGCAGGTCCTCCACGGTCTCTTGTACCTCCATGAGCAAGGTGTCATCCATAGAGATATCAAAGGTGCAAATATTCTCACAACTAAACAAGGCCTCGTCAAACTTGCGGACTTCGGTGTTGCCAGCCGTACTACTGGGCTCAATGAATCGAGTGTTGTCGGCACGCCATATTGGATGGCCCCAGAAGTGATTGAGCTTTCAGGTGCAACGACAGCTTCAGATATCTGGAGTCTTGGCTGTACAGTGATTGAGCTACTGGAAGGAAAGCCTCCCTATTATAACCTTCAGCCCATGCCAGCTCTTTTCCGCATTGTCAATGACGACCATCCGCCCCTTCCCCAAGGCGCCTCTCCGGTTTGTTCCCTCCTCATAGAGACGTCATTTGTGTCTAACGAATGTCACAGGCTGTTAAGGATTTCTTAATGCAGTGCTTTCAGAAAGATCCCAACCTTCGTGTCTCTGCAAGAAAGCTTCTGAAACATCCATGGATAGCCAACGCCCGCAGATCAGACTCGGTCGTTCCCAAAAAGTCCACCGAGTATGAGGAAGCAGTTAAAAGTGTCCAAGAATGGAATGAAGCCCTGCGTTCACCTGAAGCAGGGACTCTACGGAAGCCGTTCAGACATGATTATCAAAGCCCGGCCCCCCTGCCCTCATCCCGTAGTACGCCAACGAAGGATGTTCTCCCATCTCCAATTTCCAGAAGTGTAGCAGATCGATTCAGGTCGCCCGACTCTACTGAAGAAGATAATTGGGATGATGACTTCGCTACTGCTATTTCCCCAAGTGCATTGCAATTACCTCACCTTCGGCCACAGGATAATTTCGGGGGAATGCTCTCTTCTGAGAAGCTCAAGGCTTTTGCCTCTTTAGATGGAACAGTTTTAAGGTCTGATGAGAACTTCGATGAATTCGATGACTCTTTCAGAACCTCGCTCCAGTTTGGGTATTCAGATCCGCTAGAAACAATTCGGCCTTTCCCAAGCAAACAAACAGATATCGAAGATACACAACTGCAAAATGAACCAGGTTACCCAATCAACAAAAGCACTATGGCCATGCATAATGTGCCTATACTCACACAGAACCCAGTACCACCAATGAGGCAACCCCGTCCGGCTTCTTACTACAAGGAGAACTCTGTAGAGGATTACTCTGATCTAATACAAGCGAATGAAGATGTTTTAGACCGGAAGCTTGCCGTGTTTCGGGTAAGCATAGTCACTGTCATTATGTCATTATCTGATTCACCTGTGAGCGGGCTCTAACCCTTAACAGGAAGCCGATGATGACCTGGAAGCGCTATTTTCCTCGTCCTCAAAGGAAGTGGCCCGATATCAACCATCCTTTGAAGATGAAAATGACCCCCAACCTCAGCTTAGAAAAAGGATATCTGTTAAACGTCATCGTTCAGCCATAGAGATACAAAGGTTCACCGAAAACGAAAGAGACGAAGATTTCTCTGATATTCTTGGCGCTGATCAGGTAGCGCTGGACAAATCTGAGAGCGAGGGCAGTTCGGTTCAAGGTACACTGATGCTAAATTCCAAGCTGTCGAACGATTCCTGGCTTGGAGATCAAGATGATGAGGATGATCCGTTTGCCCAGCTTGAGGAAGGTTTAGACGAAGTAGACCTGGAAGCAAACATCGCACGTGATAAGCATGCTCGGCTCCGCGGTCAAGTCGAGGGGCTCGTTAGCTCATTGAAGACCTCACAGGACGAAGATGTACTTGGTGAGATCTCGGAGCAGTTACTGACGGTTTTCTATGATCTCCCAGAAACTAAAAACATCATCATCAGTGCTCACGGAATGCTACCAATTCTTGAGATTCTTGACATGTGCCGTCGGCGTGACATCGTCATCTGTTTATTGAGAATAGTTAACGCAATTATCTATGATGACTATGAAGTACAAGAAAATCTCTGCTTCGTTGGGGGGATTCCTATTATCAACGAGTTTGCCTCCAAGAAGTACCCGCGAGAGATCCGACTTGAGGCCGCAACTTTTGTACAACAGATGTACCAGACGTCTACTCTTACTTTGCAGATGTTTGTCAGTGCAGGAGGATTGAACGTTCTGGTTGAATTCCTAGAAGATGATTATGAAGATGAACGTGATCTGGTTCTGATTGGTGTGAACGGTATCTGGAGCGTTTTCGAATTGCAAGTATGTGCCTGTGTCTTCCATTATATGATGACATGTTCTGACGATACTCTAGGGTTCAACGCCAAAAAATGATTTCTGTAGAATTCTATCCCGTAATTCAGTGTTGGATCCTCTCTCTCTAGTTTTAAGTCGGGTGTTGGACGAGGAAGGGGAGCTAGCTGAGATCGTCGAGGGTCGCATTGCGAACATATTTTTCATTTTCTCCCAAGCTGAAAACCATGTAAAGGAGATGGTTGCTGAGCGGACGGTTCTACACAGTAAGGCTCCGGCTCCAATACATAACCATGAATTCGCTAACGACCTCCCTAGGGGTGCTAAAAGAATTGAGGCGCATGACTCCTGCTCACCAGATTACCATGTTGAAGTTTATCAAAAACTTGTCCATGTTATCGACTACTCTTGATTCTCTACAAAATTCGAATGCCATCGACGTGCTGACCGATTTGCTGAGATCTACGATTAAGCGACCACACTTCCGAGAAGTTTCCAACCAGATCTTGAACACCATTTATAACATGTGTCGTCTTAACAAATCTCGGCAGGAGGATGCGGCTCTGAATGGTATTGTACCACTACTGCAAAAAATCGTAAAGACCGAACGACCATTAAAGGAATTCGCACTGCCAATACTCTGCGACATGGCTCATTCTGGCAAAGTCGGCCGTCGCGAGCTGTGGCGCAACAAGGGTCTGGCATTCTATATCTCTTTGCTTTCCGATCCATACTGGCAGGTGACTGCTCTAGATGCTATCTTTACATGGTTAGTTTTTTTTTTGGCTTTTTGGCCTATCAAGATCGACAGTGGTCAATGCTAACTAATTGGCAGGCTTCAAGAAGAGACAGCGAAGGTTGAGGAGCACCTTCTTGACAACCGTCTTGATAAGCCATCATTTACAGACGCCATTGTCAGGTGCTTGACGATATCCAAGGCAAACGCATTTGAGAACCTCCTTGAACCCCTCCAAAAACTTCTTAGACTCAGTCCTCCCATTGCCTCGACGCTCGCACGGCCAGATCTATTCAACAGGGTAGGGCAGAAGCTTCATCATAACAAAGCAGCAGTACGTTTGAACCTACTCCGGATAATATCCAGCATTTGCGATGCGAGCGACGAGCAGGGCGGCCTTCTCGCAAAATATGGCCTGCTGGATGCTATCAGAGAGTTAGAGAACGATCCCGCTATTCTTGTTAGGGACATGGCCGGAAAACTCATACAATCCAACGAGATAAGCGAGGTCTACACTCTAGGCAAACGCAAACCCGGTGTACGACGGCGAAGTACTTCCAACACACCTCCCATTCTCCTAGCGAATCAGTCGGCCCCGTCGACGCCACAGATCAACCGAAATAGCCAGTCCAAAGGATTCTACGAGGGCCGGGAGAGCCAACGGCACCCACGAAACGCCCTCAGTGGCTCTGCCCTTGCGATACGACCTGGCAGTAGAGATGGTGTCAACTCCGGCCTTGCACCAGTCTTGAATGGAAGCTCGGGTGTATCCAGAAACAGAGTGCCGCGGGTGTCTAACAGACTATCCCATGTCGACCTTTTGGCTGAAGAAGATGCTAGAAGGCCAAGTTCAGCATCTCGCCGACCTTCTATTCTACCCCGGCGTCGACATACAGCACAGCCAGATGCCGAGTGGACGCCGTAAGCTGAAGCTGTGCTGTGCATCTCATTTTCTTCTTGGAGTTTCATGCTTGCTTTCTTTGGTCCTTGAGGGTTGCGGGTTTACCAACACAAAAAAGTCTGCGCGGTTTATTGGATCTTTATACACATGCATTGCATACGATGGCGCATTGGAGGTCTTTACCTTTGTTGGTCTGAAGTTTGTCTTTCCTTGTTTGGGCTATAGGAGATGCAATTGTATTGTCGGACTTCTTGTGCTCCCTGTTTTCAATACAGGGAGATGATTTATTGATTGGTCCCTGTAGATACTAATATCTCCTGCAGTAACGAGTAGGAGTACTTGTTAATATGAAAGGCTTTACTATAATTGCAAGAATCGGAGCACTTCGGGGCGGAGAGCTAAAAGCGGCAAGCGGCGAGGCCGATGGTGGAGCAAAACGGGATTTCAAGACCTTTTTCCCCGTGGCCCCCAGTCTAAATCCATGTCCAAATGGCCTGACATTATATGGCTTGAGTCCACTGTCAGCTTCATCATCACCCTCAATTTGCGCTCGCTCTTCATACGGCATAGTTTGTGTACGGTATGAGGGCGGCGCTTCGCGCTCCGCTGCGGGCATCCGATTTTGACCCTGCGTCGATGCTCCGATTTAGCTCTGCTTCTTGGATTCACCCTTTCCAGCGCACATCAATCCCCTCGTCTCTACGCAGATCGGTTCCCAGCTCAGCGCAAGTCTCTCGCAATGCCCGTCAACTACTCTCGCGAACACCATCGGTATTGTTAATACCACATGCTTCCTACACAACGAGGACCTCCGCTCGGCTTGGACCGGAGAAGGTAAATGGTAATGGCGGAAAGCAATCGGGGTCGGGATGGTCACGGAAGAAAACTATCACGTATGCAGTGATTGGAGGAACTATAATCATCGGGGCGGCGTCGTTGTCAAACAATCAACATCTCTATCACGCTGCGGTGAGAACAGGGAGGGTCGTTGGCACATTGGCTGTGTGCATCAATGAGTAAGTTGGAAAGAATGCACGCCAAGTGAATTTCATTCTAGTCACATGTACTCATGCCATGGTTTCAGCTATCGAATGACCCTCAATCAAGAAACTGCCTCTCCGGAAGAACGAAACGAAGCTCTCCGAGCATGTCACAAACGCTGCGCGGAGCGGACCCTACGGGTTCTCGAAAAGAATGGCTCCATCTTTATTAAATTAGGGCAACATCTTAGTAGTATGGGTTATTTGCTGCCATTGGAATGGACGACGACCTTCATCCCGCTTCAAGATAAATGCCCTGTTTCTTCGATCAAGTCAATTGAGGAAATGTTCATCGCCGACACCGGCCATCGAATCGACGAACTCTTCTCAAATTTCGATCCAGAACCCATCGGTGCCGCCTCTCTTGCCCAGGTTCACATCGGTGTTCTGAAAGAAACGGGTCAGAAGGTTGCGGTCAAAGTGCAGCATCCATCATTGGCAGAATGGGTTCCATTAGATCTCTCATTGACTAGATTCACCTTTTCCACACTGAAGCGCTTCTTCCCTGAATACGACTTGGAGTGGCTTTCTAAGGAAATGGACCTGTCTTTGCCACAGGAGTTGGATTTCCGGATGGAAGCGGACAATGCTAGGAGGGCTAGCGAGTACTTCAAGGAGCACTCGGATGCACCGCTTGTCATCCCAGACGGTACGTGCTGGACTTCGATCAGACGTAGTTTTATATACTAATGAAAATAGTCATGTGGGCTCAGAAGCGCATACTCGTCATGGAGTTCATTTCCGGTCGCCGGCCTGATGATCTGGAATTCCTGGACACCAACAACATCGACCGTGACGAAGTCTCTGCTGCCTTGGCGCATGTCTTCAACGAGATGATTTTTGGGGACAATGCTCCTTTGCACTGCGATCCTCATGGTGGCAATATCGCTATTCGCAAAAACCCTCGCCGGCGCCGTCACAACTTCGATATCATCCTCTACGACCACGGATTATACCGCGATATTCCCCGCGATCTGCGTCGTAACTACGCCAAACTGTGGTTGGCTGTCATTGAAGCCGACGAGCCGCATATGCGCGAGTATTCCCGCAAGGTGGCGGGCATCACGGATGAGCAATTCCCTCTTTTTGCCAGTGCGATCACTGGTAGAGACTACACCAAGTTGGCAAAGAAGAATATAGCCACCGCACGCACATCTGCAGAGAAGGAGAGCATGTCCGGTGCTCTTGGAGAGGGCATGTTGCAGCAGCTAGTCGAACTGTTGGGCCAGGTACCCAGAATTATACTACTGATTTTGAAGACGAATGATCTCAGTAAGTATACCCCATGCCCGCCAGAGTCCAGCAACTAACAAAAAACAACACAGCCCGCAGTCTCGATGAGAACCTCCACACTAGACAAGGCCCCGTCCGCACATTCCTGATCCTCGCCCGCTACGCCACCCGCACCGTCTTCGAAGAACAGATGGATATCATCCACGAAACGGGCGGTCTTCTCCATCCCTTCAATTTCCTTCGCTTTCTCGCCGCCTGGACCGGATTCCTCCGTGTCGAGCTCAAATTATCCGTATACGAGACATTGCTTTCTCTGAAGAGCCGACTAGGACTGCTCTGACCGACCCGCCTCAAGCGTCTCTTCTAGACATGTTTCTAGAAATAGCATCCTGTATATCTTTATTTCAAAGCCTCTATTCCCTTATCTTCTCTTCTTTTGGAACCCTTACCTATTTCTTTAACGTTCGATAGATGGGCACGGGTTGGCTTATCTATGCATCTGCGGCGTTTTTCTCTTAACTGTGATTTTGGAGTCCATAGGCTAATGGATGTCTCCTTTTTCTCTTTTCTCTTTTGGTTTCTTTCGTTAAGAGGACGAAAAGTTCCTGTTTTTGTTTTCCAATATATGTACATGATCGTTATAGAACCAACCAAAAGAGGATGGATGAAAATAGGTCGTGATTGAAGACAGCAACAGACTAGAGGACAAATATGACGACATCCTCAAAAGACCATGTATCTACTGTTGGCTCATCTCACTTCAGCCGATATATACGAATAAAAGATTGAATCAATGAGTAGTATATAGTAGTCCGAATTCACTGCACGCTAGTGCTTTTCATTAAAGACTATTTGACACATCAAGTGGACTATATCACAATGCCTTCCTGCGTTGTCACAAAAAAAAGAAAAAAAAGTGTGAAGCAAGTGTGAAGTGCAACCTTGAAAACTGTACCCAATACAGTCTGTTGCTGGAATAAAATGGAACTGTCCAAGCGCGCTATTCCATTCTAAATAGAATTTTCAACCTCCCGCTAATAAACCGTAAAACTGTGAGGGAATCTCATCTGGTATCAACTTTATTTTTGATGATTTCGATATTTCTTTTTTTTTTAGTAATTTGATCGCTGTGCTTATGGATTCGTTAAGCAGTAGCACCGGCACCCTGAGTTTTCTCCACCTCGACCTTGACGTTAGGGATGGAGGCACCGGTACCACCAAGATCGGTTTGGCGAGTGTTGGGGTTCTTGGTATAATAGTTAGCGATTGCGGACTTGATAGCGTCCTCAGCAAGCATCGAGCAGTGCAACTTCACGGGGGGCACTATATGTGGTCAGCGACACTTCTTCTAGTAGCGAACATGCGATTATTCAAGCGCTCGTGTGGGGAGTAATCGGAAACGATTTGGCTAATGAAAGATCCGGGGCAGCGCGGGAAATGGAGCCCAGCTCGAGAATGCATGGCGGTGGCATCTTTTAATAATGCAGCCCCAGGATTAGAAGTCCCCAGAGCATCCCCGAATGTGGACAAACCCGCGCATTCATGATGACCCCTTGTCAATAATCGACCATTTTTCCCGGCCCCGCATATACCTACAGGGAAACCCCACCAACTCACTTCCATAGAAGCGCATTGGCTGGCCTGTACCTTCGATCTTTGGACACGGTATACAAACAAAGGTAGAGGAATACGAGTTCAAAGATTGAACATTCCACTGTGAGGGGAAAGGAATGTGAATAACTTACAGCCTGGTGCACATAGTCAGTAAAACTGTACAAGGTCGAGCGGTTAACTTGGAAGACTTACAAAGTTCACGAGCGATCTCAGTGTTCTTGATCTTTCCTGCCTCCTCAAGAGTCATTCCGCGCACCAATTCTGTGAGGTAACTCGAGCTGGCAATGGCGCTGCCACAGCCGAATGTCTTGAACCTGACATCACTGATCACATTCGTATCCTTATCAACGCGAATCTGGAGCTTCATGACATCACCGCAAGCGGGGGCGCCAACAAGCCCGGTGGCGACATCGGCGTCATTCTTGTTGAAACTGCCAACTTTAGAGTTGTTAGTCTCTCCCATATATAATCAGTTGAGTGGTACGACGGAAGCCCAGAACTGCGATCTCAAAACAGTCGGGTCCGTCGAAAAAAATAAATTACATGGAGAGCATATGCATCTCAATCCATCAGGGAACGAAAAGACTTCCGATATATAAGTCGACATACCGTTACGGGGGTTGTTATAGTGATCTAACAGTGCAGGCGGTCAGTTTCGTTGTTTTTCCCAACCCATGAACAAATACTTATCTTTCTCATGATATCCTCTCTTTGTAGCAGGGACCCGGAGAAGGGGCTGAGTCTGGATGCCGGCGAGGGCCGGGGTGATGCGAGGCGACACCACGGTGCCGACGCGGGGAGCGACTGTTACCAAGCGTCTGAACATTGCTGAACGTGTAGGAGTCAATTGCCAGGAATCTGTAGACGTAATTTAGGCAGTGAGATGGAAAGACCACTGGTTGTGGGGATGAATAGTCGATGGCCGAGGTAGTAATGATGGTTGAAGAAAGATTGATCGAACTGATTGATTAATATGATAAAATGGACGATGACAAACCCGGCGTAATTCACCGGCGCTAATACATTTTTGGTAACCCCGTCGCCTTCATGAGTTCCGGCCTCGGACATGACGTTACCCCCGACTTGGTAGCAAATGAAATACAGGATCAAGTTATCTGATGAAATGATAGGTCCAGCAAAGCTTTACTAAGTACTAGCTCATGATGATAGCATCCTCACAGCCAGTTGATTATGTTTCTTTTTCCACGGGAAAGCGCAGAGAGTTCCACCGGTGGAAGAACTGGCAGGATCACTTTCGTTCTAGTTCAATTCTAGTGTGTTATCCCGGTTCACGAACTGTATTATTACCAGCCAACAACGGTCTCGGTCGGTCGGAATTACCAAGCCAACACTTCGCGTCGCTGTAATTAATTTTCTTATCTTGGAGGATTAGCCGCCCTCCATCTGATAAAACTTTCCCCATGCGGTTTCAGGAACAACCATTCCTCCGTCCAGTATCATCAGCAGATATCAGCTTTCCCTTCTTCGGTTTTAAATTTTGAAACCAATGATGCTAAAATGGCGGGGAAGATGTTTGGTCGATCGTCGGGGGTAAGTGTATTTTTATTTATCGATTATCAATGGCACATACACAAGGACGCGTAGAAAGCCTCCTTTTTCCTCCAGTAGGATCACGAATGTATCCATGACAATTAACACCGTTAGTCTGTCAACGCTCCAATAGCTGCCTTCTCCATGGCCCTCATCCTCACCTCCTACTGCATCAGTTCCATCCGCACTGCGCGTCGTGAAGCGCAAAGTCCGACTACAGCTATGCGTCAGAAATCACCATCAGACAAGGCAGGACAAGAATCATGGGTTCAGCAGGCTCTAAATGAAAGTCGAGAGGCTGAACGGAAGAAAGAATCCAAGTAACAAGCGTCGTACAATGTACATCTCAGCAATCGGCCCGGTGGTGGACGTCATATTACATGCTGAAGGGGTAGGTCTGCTGCAAGTGAATCGGTTCTTCTCATTATCTTTGCTAACTAAGCTATCTTATGATTGGCTAGGTAATGCTGTGGAATACTAGTTTAGAAGTTAGCAGATGTAAAAGACAGGTGCTAAAGGTAGAATTTGCTGTAGTATCCATGATCAGAATTTTCAGTGTATGAAATAGTCCTCTCCAGTGTTGACTGGATCTACCATTTAAAATAAGTTTCATCATATCAACGGATAACATTGAACTGCTTGAATTCCTCCTGGACATTATAGAGGACAAAGAGAGTTGGGTATACAAGATTCAACATTACCTGAAACGTATTCTGGTTGTTCAAAAGTAGGAAGAAGTCTGGGTCTGTGAGAGAGGCGGAAGGTTAAAAAAAAATAAGTTAAAAGTCAATCGTTTAATTGCGGCTAGTCCAGTTCGGGTTCTATGATAATGACTAATCCCAGTCTTCTGTCACTCATAGACTTGCCTAGTCGGGAAATCCTACCCAGGGAAAGGCGATTCATTCATTGTATGCCATTGTATTAGATACTTCAGCTGTATCATGCAGAGACGGTAACCCAGAGAGACCAGGCTTTTCTGATTCTCAGGTGAACCTTTTCTTAAACAGCGTCACCTCTCACTCTTGAAACTCTGTAAGTAGTATAAATGTATAAATGCATGTGTGCAGCTCCATGACCCTACTAAACATTAACCCAAAAAATCTGTGTCTGACAGTGGGTATACCCCAAGGCACCTAGCCATTGTATTTTTCAGACAGCAGATCATCAAGCCTTACAATAAAATGCACGTGCCCTCTGGAGCAAACATTGACTGGTTCAATTCAACCTCGCAATTAAATTTGAGCACCTTGAGCCTAATATTGAAGTAAAGTGTACTTGGTTGTTTCATTTGTATATATAAAAAAAGGCGGGCCAGCAGATAGACAGATATTAGCTCAAAGAGCGTTCAGGGCTTCTGAACCATGGCACCACTAGTCCCCAGGGCTTCGTTTCTTTCGTTTCTTTCCCCCAGGCTACTGCAAGGGTTGATTCTAAGTAATGATGTTCGAGGATATAAGGAGGGCTGACTTAGCCCAATATAGTCGGAAACTAACAGGGTTCAGTAGTCTAGAATGGGGGGCTACTGCTAGGTATCATGTTTCAAAAATATGCGGTACTTAATAATCATATCATCAGAGGACAAAAACTGGTATTCGTCAACAAAGACAGATAAAGCGGCAGTTCCACACTAGAGGAACAAGACATATTCATAACCGTATATATATTCTCCCAGTCGTATCCATGAGCCATCTATAGGGCCACTGATTATCACGGTCAACAGTGCAGCGCCTCGCACGCAATTATCAAATGTTCGCATTGGCAAATTTAGGCACGGTTTCATAGAGGCCTTGATGCTCTCACACAAACTCTGCTCGGCTGATCTCTAACCGGGATAGCTACGAAGCCAAGATTTGCAGCACGTTATGGTGTGAGGTAGAATGCTCGTAGAATTACTGAAAGTATCGTCCTGGATGCCAAAGTAGAGATCAGAGGAACAGACAGTCGTCCATAGTATGTCTACACAGACAGGTAAAAGTATAAGAAGAGCAACGAACAGGCAGCGCTTAGACTATTATACACCAAGATGCTGCTTCTGTGCGCTCCGAACAGTGGGAGGCAAAAATAAATGCATCATCCGTGAATCGAACACGGGCCTCATCGATGGCAACGATGAATTCTACCACTAGACCAATGATGCTTGACGGAGAACCAGTAGGCTATCTGACAATGTTCTTGGCGTTCTTTATCATTCTATAACTTTATATCCAATTGAAGAAAGGGAAGACGGATGAGCAATGTCTTCTACAAACACTAAGTATAAAATTGCATATACAACCATAATGCAACATGCTTTCTCTTTCCTAGCTTATTCGAGACTGGAGACTGCTAGATCTACATTACATTGTCATACGCTTCTCTCACTTGCGGTATAAGCTATAGTGGCTATTCACTCCATCAGAACCAACATCAGGGACCAAGTAATCAATTACACTCTCGCATGTCCCTCACTTGATTATAAGTACTACATAGACTACTAGCTAGATCCTAGTATAGGCTTTATTCATGGCTACCCTGTATACCCGATTCTAGTTCCTGTACCTTGTTGAACTCGGTATATGTGTATTCTTGCGATGAGCACGTGAGTATGTACAAGAGCAATCATGCAATATTGTGCGCAAACAAACGCTCGTGAAAATGATAAGACTGCAGAAAGGAATCTTTCTTCAAAACCAAAGCCTACCATATGACACGTCGTAGAGAGCAGGAAAACTGATTCTCCACATGTCAAAACCTGGATCTACCCTAACACCGTTGAAACCATTTACCACCGATACCGAGGAATCTATTCCAGGGAAAAGGCCCAATACTTTTATGTCTGAGGATAGGACTCAAAGCAAAGGATAGACTTAAAAGAGCGATAGACCACACTGCATCTGCTACAAGCGGTGAAGCCAAATCGCCGGGGCGCCTATAATTTGCTCCCCTAATTAAAGTAGGCGCATTGAGCTTCGAAACGGCCTGCATTGTGGCAGGTTGGCTGATAATTGAAGGTTCAACCATTATCATATCCCGGAAGAGTCTTCCGCTGTTTCTGCCATCTGCTGCTTCATTGCCCCCTCATGCTGAAGGCGGCTAATAAGTTTTCGTAGATATTCATATGTAAGCATGGTAGTCATTGCGGCCGGTACAGCACGGAATAAGTTCGTGCCGATTCCTGAATAGAATGCCCGCCAGCCCTCCTCCTTTAAAATGGTCTGACACGTACGGATGATCCCTGTATATCGGGGCCGGTTGGGCATGCCATCCGATGAGGCCGCTGCCGGAAGCCTACCGCGGCTTTCCGGATGGTCGACTCCTCCGCGAAACGCTATCTCTTCTGGTGAGGACACGGGAGACGTTCTCTGCTGGGTTTGAAGTCTCGTGCGTAGTACCTCATGTGGATAAGTCACAGTGCTCGCACAAATTTTACTGAGGAATGTTGCCAACGATATCCCAATCCAGTGAGAAGTACCGTTATCAGGATGTTCCCCGATTCCGTAGCCGGTAAATGCCATTTTCAGATATTCATAGAGGGGAAACTGGATGGCAACGTGTGTCAATCCTAATAATGCTGGCGTGAGCCCCGAGTAGAACGACCGAATTCCTTCGGTCTTATACATCTTGCGAGCCGCATCCCACGTGCCGGAGTACCGCCATGGAGCGCGGAAACCTTCGCTATCTGATCTAAGGCTTTGTGACATGAGTCGTGTTTTGATGACCCATATCGGATTAGTCACGATTGTAGAGCAAGCGCCTGCCGTTATAGAAGCATAACCTCTTGCAAGCCACCAACTATCTGCCGAAAAGTTCAGCAAAAATGACTCAGTGTATCAATGGAGAGAGGGGACCAACCAGTGACTCCGTGATAAAATTCTCGAGACCTATCATAGACCGCTAAATAAACAGCCCATGTAGGCAAATATCCCAAGATCATTGGACCTAATCCTTGGTATAGACCTCGAATACCATCTTCCCGCCATATCATCCTGCCAGTACCTAACATGCCTCTGTATAAAGCCTTAGCTTCAACCACCTGCCCCCCTCTCCGGACAAAACCTCCTTGGGCTTGTAGCTTCGTCTTGATCACGTCGAGAGGGCATGTCACAATACCCGACGCTACACCCGCACTAGCACCGCAAAATGGGGCAATATAGATATCCGGAACGTGGGTGGCGAAGAGTTCGAGGCGGGTGAGAAACGGCGACCTCGGTGGATCTGCGGTGGATGACGCATTATAACTGGAGGGTGGAGGGCTGTCTGAATGTGCCACCTGCTGCTCTTGGGTGTCGCTGGCAGTTCCCGACGTGCCGTGTCCTTCTGAAAACATCTTTCTAGCCAGCTCCCAGACAGTCTATCTATTCGTCTTAATTGTCACGAGGGTTTCCGGACCCGAGCACAGCGGTGCTCGCTCCGGAACCCAAAAAGGCTGGTTTTCTTGCAGAGTAGGAGCGTATTCCCGTCGTTGACGGCGAGCGTTGCAATAGCAGTTATTGGTCCAATGAATTGAAAGGGTTCCGTTAAGTGAGTCGAAGCTGAGGCTACCACCTTACAGTCGAGTGTGTTCTATTCCGAGGGACAGACAGGCGGGGCGTTCGAAGCTACTCAGCTCCCCTACAGGACCACAGAGAATTTAACGGTTGATAAGCCCCATGACCAGTTAGCAAGGAGTAGGGACGATTAGTAGAATCACAAGTCAAGGAAGGAATGAGATTTTCGGAAGTAACGGCGAGGACGGAGCAGCACGGAGAACGGTGATGAATAAGGTGAATTGAAGGAACGCCCTCTTGTCGGTCAGGTGGAGTAATAGGTACTAAGTTCACCCCCAGTCCTAAGTGTTATGCAGTCTGAGGCAAGCCGAGAATTAGTCACGTGGGGCGTCGGAAGCGTCAAGGTTCGGCTGACGGCCTCAGGCAGGAAGTATCGGATGTTTTTGGGAAAGTCACCCGCCGAACCTCTCCGTTTTGCACAATCTCCAACGTCGGGCCAACTCACGTTCAGCTTGTCTGACATCTCACGACCCCCTCCTCTCCGCAATACTGTCAATTGACCCCTTCTATATCCATTTGGGATCATTCACCATGTCCGCTCCTTCTCTCACCAACTACATCGTCAAGCGCCCTTGGCTCAAGCGCTGGATGATGCCAATTGCCAATTGGTACACCGACGCCTCCGGCTACAGAAGACTCGGGTTGAAGTAGGCCTCCCTACCCACAATAATCCCAAACAGGCACCGGCCAAAGTCGATATATGAAGCGATGGCTCCCAATTGACTGCCTCAATTTTGTGTGGCCTTTCCGTCTCATATTTCGGTCAACGCTTGTTGTTCAAGGAACAAATTTCATAGCTCGCTGTGAGACCCAACTTAGCTAACAATGGCAGGTTCGATGACCTGATCCCCGAGGAGAGCGAAGTTGTCCAGACAGCCATCAAGCGCCTGCCTCCTAAGGAGGCTTATGACCGCGTCTTCCGTATCCGCAGAGCTTTCCAGGTTTGTCTCTGTTAACTATGATATCCTCTGGAGCAGCGGTCTAATGTTTTACGTTAAACAGTGTTCCGTTTCTCATACCCTCCTCCCTGCTGCTGAGCAGACCAAGCCCGAAGAGGTGAGTCAAATTTCAAGCTTTTCACCTGCCCATATACTCCGATTCTCCGCACATTCTCTCGGCCAATCCCGTGGCGCGGATTTGTCAACCGATCTACATCATAAAAGACATATCGGGGTCTAGAAAAGATGGATCTGAGACTATTCGAGAGACATTAGAGGGGCAGATTACTGATTGTTATTGATAGGATGTCGAATACCTGAGCCCCATCATCCGCGAGATCGAGAAGGAGAACAAGGAGCGTGCGGACCTCGACTCCCTTGTAGTCAAGCGCCGGTAAATGTCTTGTCACCTCTGCTGATTAGGAAGAGCCAAAACCGCGCCATGGTGATAGAAAAGCGGAATATAGATGAGGACGGGCTTGTGTTTCGGTTCGGTTGCAATGCTTATTTGCGATGAGCACGTGGCTGAATTTAATTGGTTTTGATACGTCGTTCGATCATGTGTACTGATACTGTACAAATTTATTTGTCGCCATTCTGTTGATTGAATTTCTTCCGGTTGGCTATTCTATCGGTCATGGCTGTGGTTGATACCCCCAGTCGTAGGCAGTGTCCAAGGCTATAGGTACGCAAGCTAGGTTTGACCTGATAGGCAATAAGCTCCACGGTTACGTTTACATTCTTGAACATAGAGGCTAAACCTCGATGTAAACTGTAACCTAGGAAAGCGCTTTATTGAGTAAGTTACCAGAGGTAGGGAATTCGTAGCACAGGTTGCTAAACCCAGTATACACCAACAACTTCATATACTACAAACCAGAATATTAGGTAGTCAACACCGCGATGTCCACGTTCTCTACACGCCACATGTACCACATAAATAGGCTTCTATTGGGGCCATGTGAGAATTGCATTCAATCCATCTCACTTCTGGGGTTTGCGTAACATACCTATATGGAGCAAATTTCGCAGCCAACTCTAACATATCTTTCTCTGCCATATACTTAAACTTACCTCCCCCTTTTGCTTTCAGTTTACTTACATCTTTCCCGATAAAAGCCGCGCATCCTCTCCTATTTCATAATTAGGTCCTGTTTAATGACTACCCTGCAATCCACAGGCAGCGCGACGACTTACTGCACGCCCAAGTCACCGGTCGAGAAAACATCTATGCGCTTCAACGCAAAGCAAGCAAACATCTCCACAGACCACTTGCCTAGGCCCCGAACAGCCGTCAGCTTTTCGACAAGCTCTTCATCGCTAGCATTCAACAGCATCCGGGCACTCAATTCGCCGCGTGCGAACTTTTGCGATAACCCATGAATATATTCCGCTTTCCGCTGGGAAAGACCGGCAGTTCGCAGCGTAGCGATATCGCACTGAATTATCTCTTCGGGGGTTGGGAACTGCTTCCCACTATCACCCTCATCTTTGCTGTGGAACAACGCCACGAACTTATCCCGAATTGACTTCGCCGCAGCACCTGATACCTGCTGCCCAATGATGCTGACCACCAGACTCCGAAACGGATCAACCTCCTCTGCCAAACCCTCAGGCGAAAAGAGCGGACACGGGTGTTGCTTTATGACTGGTTCCAACCGGGGGTCTGTAGCGATCAAATGTGCGACAGCTTTCTCGAGAAGCGTACCCGTCGTAGCTGTTGGGCGAGGGCGGCCGGTTTTGCTAGGCGAGGCATCCTCGATGCCGGGCGGATAGGCCACCAACGATGAACCGCGGGGTGTTAGAAGCGTCGCGTTCGTTCTATGAGGTTCAACGGGACGGTCGAGCGGAGGGGGTGTGGAATGTAGCCTGCTAATACTACGATCAGTGCGGAAAGGATCGAAGATGTTATTGGGCTCTTGTTTGGCCGGGTCAGCTTTTGCTGTTGTGCTCAGGGTCGCCTCTGCGAGAGTCTGTTCTAGAACCACATTTTTGGCCTGTTTCCCTTTTGTAGAGGGCTTTCGCGCTTTGGTGACGCCGTTGCGTGGTTGAGCTCTGCTGATCTTCTTTGCTTGGATGGTCGGTTGTACGCTGGTGGTCACTGCACTTAGGCGGGCGGAGCGCCGGAGGGTCATTGTAGGGTTCTGTATAGCTGCGTATATGCTTCCACGTTATTATGATAAGGAGTTTCTATATTTCGAATGCAGATAACTCAATGATCTTAGGGAAGCTTTGGAGCTTGTGGTTACTGATTAGTTAGTGGAGGGCTGCACCGGGATATGTCATCAAACAATCACGGGTCTCGTATTTCCGACCATAGTACGAAGAGTAACAGTTCTCTTAAGAACCGAGTCGATTTCATATGTGCCTACATCATGTATTGCTCAGGCAATTCAAGGAAGAATGCCCTGAAGAGCAATGAAAACGTTGCCAAAGTATCGTGTAATTCCTAAATGTGTGTCTAAACCGTTCCATTTCCCCTATTCATGTTCTACGCCTGAGTGCATAAATCTTCGGGTACACGAGAATTGCATAGCTCCTCTGAGGTTGAGAAGGTGTAACAAAAAATATAGAAATTCTCTTCTATTATAATCGCAATATATCTTTGTAGGTATGGTTACTTTGGTGATTTACTGAACCCTCGCCTATGAGTAAGTCCATTAATAGCGTATACTCGGGAAGCTGGAGCGCTTCCCTGGACAACTAATTCATGTCTATCGATGAGATTACACCGTACTTAAAAAGCGTGCCTCAAGAGTACGGCATCTAGGTGCTTAGATTTACCTGCAGGGCGACCAATTTGATGTCTTTGAGCAGTGCGTCATTCTATATACCTTGCCTCCCGCCCTTGCAGTATCTCAATTATATATAGAAGATGAAACAGACTTATCATTTGCTGAAGGGCCTTCATACATATCGTGTATTTATTTTCGTGAAAATAGAGATCTAGACTAGATGCAGTAATTCAATACATACAAAATGTCACACGGAAAAATGTGCTTGCGTCACGTCTAAACTAATGATCAAGCAAAGCGAAGCGGCCGATGAAAGTAGCCCTAGTGTGAAATTGTATCCGGACCGTCCGTTGAATATCCCATGCATTCCTAGGCTATCGACTACTAGTATGAAGACATCTGAGATAATACTATGGATCGGCAGGGTAGCAGGGGAAGGCCTGTACCAAGGGAGATAAGTGCTCTAACCATTGAAGCCCAAAACTAGGACCTGTTATTAGTCGGCCCTTGACCGAAGGAAAATAAGCGGACATTGCACCCAGTTATTAGGACTAATATTAGAAACGCATAAAACAACCGCTCCATACGCAGAGCCGAAGAGGATTTCCATAGATGAACGTGACTCACTTGTAAAACTCGGACACCGTAGTAGGTAGGTAGGTAAGTACTTTCCACCATTTAATTCGGCTTAGGCAAGCATGGAAGGAATCATTCCCTGAACGTAGAAATAACCAATAAGGAAACGGGAGGGATCTATGTGAGGATAGCGGCGTACATCGGCTCTGAGTTGTTCAGAAAGCTTATGTTAAGGGGTGCCAAGCTGACAGGTAGGGTTTCTGATATGATGTACGGATCCTTGACCAGTTGCGTATCCCTTGGGTTGCACTGATATTGTCGAGGGACTGACCCCCTACTCAGGTTGGCATTTTTGGCATCGAGTACTCGTACGGAGTATGGATGTTTTGTTGATACACGTTGTATGGTGAATATTTGATGATTATTCATTCATTCTCAGCCGCTTCTGCTATCATCGGACGGTGATGTTCAGCCATATTCCGTAGTTTCAAGGGACTCGCCCTTCCCGGGCATTGGGCCGTACGGTACTCCGTATTACTTACTAGTGTTTTACCCACCCGCGAGAACGTGGTGGCGGGTGGGTAATATTGTGTCTTTAATGTATTGGTGTAATACACAGGGCGACAAGGGGTATTATATGCAATGCACTTCCGATAAAGCCTGGCATCAATCAAGCTGCCTAGCTTTCCAACCAAACGATCGATAAAATGATTGAATTGGTAATATGACCAACAATTGAGCCCTTCAATATCCCCTGTTTTTCTGCATGAATTTGGTTTGGTACTCTCTAGGTATACCATCGTAATATAGTTACTGACTCACAGGCAGCAAATTACCAGAAGTGGTATAATTCTAATCACCCATCAATTTGCTCTAGCTGACCCATGGAAATACTTTTCTGGAGCCTTTTCTGGTTTTATGCCTGCATGAACAAGAGGAGTGGATGAGGTTAAAAGCTTTGGAAGGACTTGACGAGACTTTTGTATGATCTATTGATCCCGATGAACGTGTTCTGCTATTTTGCCACAACACTGGACGTGTCAGCAAAGCTAATTCTCGTTTCTTATCGGCTAAAAACCTTCTATATAGATCTGTGTCAGATAGCTACTGTCCCTAAGCAAAACTGGATCCTGTGGGCTTCGTCTCTACTATAGCTGCAAGAAGAGTGAGGTCAAAGGTAGACTATCCGTGACAAGAGGTGGGAGCAAGGCAGCGCGGAGAATCAGGAAACCAATCTAGTCGACGGTTTTTAACCATAAGTAGAAATGAAAGACATGAGAGCTAATAAGCCTTTGTTTTTGACGCAATGGGCTTTGGACTTGCAGCCAACGACACCGTGAATTCCTCGCAGAGACCATAAAAATGATATTCAAAGAGACGTCAGCCCCCGGTCTGCGCCGAGGTGCTTTAAAACTAAGAAGTAATAGTTGACTACCATAGGGAGACATACCTTGTCAACGGCTATAGGGAAACCCCGGGGTCTCTTCCTTCAGCCTGAATGTACGAGCCTCTATAAATGGTTGTGCAAAGTTATCATGGAGTAGAAGCGGTAACGTAGCTCCTGCTACACGTATCAAAACATCTAAAAATGCATATGTAGACAGATAAATGAATCAGACAGAACTTGGCATGTTGGAGAAGCCATATACGAGTATCTACTGGACTCTCGGTGACAACATATTGTCCAAAGCATAGCCTTAAATGAGAAAGACGGAAAGTAGTGACTGAGCTTGCAAGATGCAGGTTTCTGTGCGAAGTAGGCTACTATAGAAGTACAAGCACCTCCCCGTCGCGAATGATCGAGTATGATAGCATGAGACGTGGCTGTGGATCTACTCGAGCGCAAATTTCTTAGGGTTTGTTCTTACTGTTGTTGTCATTAGGTTCAGTATGTTTTAAAACGTGGAATGTACTTGATACGCTGGGCTTCTCTACCGGCTTTTTCGCGATTGATCTTTTTGGATACGCAGTACTCTCCATGTGTTAAGCCAACCCCGATAGATTATTTCTTGTAAATATCGGGTTGATCGTCGTGCGTGTCCAGCTCGAGTAGTGACTGTCCCAGTCTTACGGTAGACCCTGATGCATAGCTCTTATATTTAGGTGTAACATGCCAAGCACACGGAGTTGTGCTGTTGAAATTTGTACGGAGGACCGGACTAAATAAAAGGGCCAATGAAAACGCCACAGTCTGGAATGTAAACACCACGCGCAACCATCCTACATTTTGTATATAGAAGAATCATTCTGTTCTGTATACTGGTAAAAAAGAATGATTAGATGGGTTGATGGGATACACTACTAGGCCGTTCGGAGTACACCGAGTAGCGACTAGCGAATCCAATAAGTCGTAGACTATAAGATCGCGACCCATTCTTTTGAGAGGGCGATTGTTGCGACGGTTAGCTGTGGAGTTTGATGGGCCGTGGCTGATAGTGGAGTGATTGATGAGTGAGAACCCTAAACCGATCCCGACGAAAGACAGAGCAATCAGCTGCCATTCCTTGATACAAAGGCTCGTTGTTATAAAAGGGGGAAGGATCGATCAGCCTGGCAGCAGCCTTTGACTGTACCGATTATTGTTACCAAACTGGATCATTCTTAAATGTGGCTTTGTAACTAAAGCACTACGATGGATAAACAAGATAATAGAAGCTGTTCTATTTACATACCAAGGTATCCGGAGGTTTCACTGTTTGTCCTCACCAGTGAGTCCAGTTAGTAGTAAGATTGACCTGAAAATTCGCCACACCAGGCCTATATTGACAATGACTTGATATCAAGCACAAAATCGAGAAAGTGACCCTCAAGTGATTTGTGCAGATAACTGAGCCCGGTTGCCCCGTTGTGCTGTAAGATCACAATTACAGGAGCTTAGTATGGGTCTGTCTAGCTACATTAGCACTAGCCCCAGGTGGGGCCGAAGCCACCGTATGGAAGTTACAACCGTAGCTGTATTTCATCAACACGTGATGGTGGTGTCTATTGGACGTTCCAGCCGTGGTTTCGCCACTGGACTCACCTATTATTATCACGCATTGGTAAATATTTACCCACTGTATCCATAGGTACCTGGCTAGCCGTGTAAGAAAATTAAAAGAAGGAATAGAAACAAAAGGAACCGTGGAATCCATCACATTGAGTTTTACGAGTAGATCGAATAGAATCAACAAGTAAAACCGGCCACAGACAAAAACGGAAAATCAAAAGAAAAACAAACACCAAAATTAAATAAAAGATCTCAAGGTACCAAAGAATGGGGCTATCCGCACTGTACTTTACCAAGTAGATACTAATGTCAAGAATGATGATTATGACAGCCACATTATTACACGTATGTCACTATGAGACCAGAGTTGGTCGGCGACCAGGCGATTGTCCATTCCAATGCCTGTGCGGTATGGCTCACAAAACCAGAAATGGAGACAGAGTGGGTCCCACTAGATTTCTAGCAAATTCAGACCGGCTACCGCAGACTTTATTTATCCTCTAATGGACCTGTTTAACGTTAATAACATTCTGGATACTCTCTGAGAAATGGACGAAAAATATGAGATTGGTATGAGCAGAAATAGATAGTTTTCGGTATGGAATGGGGTGATCGGACTTCCTATAGACGCTGTACAATGCCTACAACGGCAATACTAAATGCTTGCAAATCCATGATATCTAAGTAATCTAGAGTCTGGCCCCTCCTAGCGCCAATACACGTAGTGCTAGGTAAGTTACTGTAACTCGTAATATGATGATGCACGATCTCCGTGATGATCTTGATAGTTGTACGTACAAATTCTATGCATCTTTTGAATCAGGTACAGATTATCTCTCACAACTCCACTATGAGGTCAGGAAAAAGAACTTTTTTCCCCCCCATTTTGTTTCTGAGACGCAAGATACCTACCCATGTTTATAGTTTGTACAATAGTTGCAGAAATACATGATTTTCAATACAGGTATATACCTACTAGTAGATGCATATACCTCTGGGAGTACTGATGTAACGTTGCTGGCTAGTTGATAAAAATTGTATACAAACACAATCCTCAAGATTTGGAGGATATTAAAATATCTAATATTAGAGAACATAGTTATTTAGTAAATTAGATGTACCTTTGAGTATCATATTTTTTTTACAAAGATGCGATTATTATTATTATTATCTCGGTTCCAGTCTAGGTAGGTACTTGCCTCTTAATCCAGGGTATGAAGTGGGACAAACAATGTTTTGGTATGAATGATCAATGGCGATGGGGAAGGGGGAAGAATCCGAGGGCGAATCAGAGGGGGAATTGAGCTTTGCTGATTGGAGAGGTGTTACAGGATAGGGGAAACAGGACTCATTCCTGGTCAGAAGAAAAAAATAAATCCTGTTTTAATTTTCTTTTGCTGCTGGAATTACTCTGGTAATGAAAATACATACTAGTAATGAATGGTGGTAGCAAGGAGGGTCAGTCTCAGGTCCACCTCGGGCCACGACTCCTTTCTTGTGCTCCTGGGAAAGCCAATCCTTCTTTCCCTCTTCTGACGCTTTTCTTCGCCATCCAGTCTTTCCCTCTCTTCCTCTCCTTTTCCTTCGTTTCTGCTGTGTCAAGACGTGCCTGCCTAATTTGTGCACTACCTTTTACTGAAGGAACCGCCACCAACAGCTTCTCGTTCGTTGAAGCATTATTTTTCTTCCACTCGTTTATTTATCTTTGAATCCCTCCCCTCTTTCAGCTTTGCGTTACTTTGCGACCATATTTAAGAGTTGAGTATCGCCCCATACACAAGAAGTCCACGGATCATTGGTAAGTAAAGACGATTCATCATTCATTCAATCCCCGAAAAGACTTTGCATCATGTTGCATTTATGTATGCCATGATCGGAGACTTGCATCGGCTACCTTGGCTTGTTACTCTCATAAAGAGAGGCTCGATCACGTCGGACGTGCTGACGCTGTGTCCGTACTGTAGTGCGAAATCATACACGACAATGTTCATCAAGTACGCTCTTCCAATCCTGGCTGCGGCTTCGGCCGCTCTTGCTGGTAAGTGAGCGATAGCGCAAGGAGATGAGGCTCGAAGCAAGTGGCTGACAGGAAATATAGACTGCGGTTCCGGGGACACCATCAAGATCGAGAACCAGAGCGATGCCGATGGCTACTCTAGCTGCAAGACCCTTAAGGGTGATGTTGAGATCGCTAAAGGATACACCGGCGATCTTCAGCTCAATGGTGTCCGGGAGATTAGCGGTTCCCTGAGCTCTGATGGCGCTGCCAACATGACCGGGCTCAGTGCTTCTAGTTTGACCTCCATCGGCGACACCTTCAAGCTAAACGGCCTCACTACGCTCACCACTCTCAGCTTCGCCCAGCTCACCAAGGTTGGCTCGATCGAGTTCACCGCTTTGCCCCAGCTGCAGAACCTCGATTTCAGCAAGGGCATTAACCAGGCTGGAAGTGTGGCGATCACCAACACTGGTCTGAGCAGCCTCAACGGAATCTCGCTAGACACCGTCGGTAGCTTCGATATTACCGAGAACACCAACCTGAAGACTGTCAACGTCAACAACTTGAAGAACGCTACTTCTCTTATCAACTTTGCTGGAAACATGGACAGTCTTGAGATTGAATTCGCGAACCTTGGCACTGGACAGAACATGACTTTCCGCAACGTTAGCTCGGTTTCCCTTCCCTCTTTGGAGAAGCTCAAGGGCCAGCTCGGCTTCTGGGGTAACAAGTTCAAGTCGTTCAGCGCCCCTAACCTGACCGAGACCAGTGACTTGATCTTCAACGACAACAGCAAGCTTGCTAACATCAGCATGCCTGTGCTCAAGACCATCAACGGTGGATTCCAGATTGCCCGCAATGACAAGCTTGGCGTTATCGACTTCCCCAGTTTGGAGACTGTCACCGGTGCCATCGATTTCAGCGGTGAATTCAACGAGTAAGTCATCCTTTTTCAATGACATGAGATCTTGCCAGTGTCCTAACATTATCTTGTAGGGCCCACCTCGACGCCCTTAAGATTGTCAAGGGTGACTTGAATGTGCAGAGCACCGGTAACATCACCTGTGACCCCTTCGATAAGATGGCAGAGAACCATCAAGTTATCAAGGGTAAAAAGACCTGCAAGCCGAAACAGTCCGACCCCACCACCCGTGATGGCAAGTCCGGTTCCACTACCTCTACCGGCAAGTCCTCTGCCACTTCTACCGGCGCTGCTTCTGCTCTGGATGTGTCCTCTATGCCTGCTATGGGCCTGGCCGCTGTCTTCGGTGCCCTCGTTCAGTACGCTCTGTAAAGGTTGTTTCGATACCAAACCGTTGTGTACTTTGTTATTTCTCTTATCAAGCTCCACTTACTACCGTGTAGAGTTGCCTAATAAGCAACGGGTATATTGATTCCTGTGCTTTGTTTTTATGACTATAATTGAACTTGTTTGAGCAAATTCGCAGCGTGCTGGGTCGCCGGCGTGGAAGTCAGGATTCCAACGGACGATTCATTTTGTCATCTTGTATGAAATCGCAATTGGTGGTTAATATGTTTGAAGCCGTTAAGTTGTGTCAGTCTTGAGACCTGCCTTTGTGCTTGAATCCAGTAGGTTCACGGGGGCCATACGCTTGGTTGAGGACAGGCGTTTGCAGTTTTTTTTTTATAGCGTTCCCATCCAGCCTGTGTACTTGTGCTATAATCTCTGTTATTCTTTGGTCACTCCTTCATATACATTGTAACATAGTGAATGACTTCACTACCAGTACGAGTATGCAATAGCAACTAGGGCTCAGCCGATGAGGTGGAGATTAGAACGATTCATCACTAGAGGACTACTACTCGTTGTAGATACTCCTCCACCTTCCTGCTTCTGCCAGGCATCAATGAGGTCTTCCTAACTCTTTCATCCTGAACCGATTCTCGGATCGTGCGGGATCCATCAAACAGTATGTGATGCGTTATCTCCATGAGCAATTAGCACACAGCGGCTCGTGGAGGGTATGTGCTTCGCGCAGCAAGCCAGCCGTGCGTACATGGATTCCTCCAAAAATTTCTTACGCGAATGAAGGCAAATTGACGAGTCATTTCGTACGGCGGATGACCTCCCCATATCCAGCGCCATACAGGGAACCCTGCAGGCAATTACCCGCCTTCAGCACGTCCAAGTGTATGGTTTGCTTTTTGTCTTCTGATAACCCTATCGAATAAAAGGAACCTCTCTACTGATACATTTTGTATGGATATATTTTCGCCTAGGCATGGCTTAGTGGATGGGTGTTGTTCCCCTTGATAAAGGATATCGATCCCCACCTGTCGGTCCGATATAGTTTCAATTGACAGATCTATATGTGTTTCACTTAGCTGTCTACCTACCTACTAGCATATCTAAATGTAAAACTGTGGGAAGCGAGAGAGAGAAAGACAAAGAATGTGTACTATCCACATCGCGTGTAAAGTAAAAGAGAGTTCCCGCACGGGAAGGAAGAGAACTAGTATGCAGAAGATAAGCCATTGGAGACCGACCTGTGCTAATGGGGCCGAAATGTTTAAATGTTAAATAGGTTACAGGCTTAGGGAGGAAACGAAAGGCAAAGGCAAAGGCAAACGCCACGAATAGCGTGAGGAATTATTAGTTGTAATGGAGATTGAGACTGGAGACTCGTGGATCTGATCGTGTACCTCACTTGTGGCCGGAACAATACCCTAGGTTTAGGCCATGTGGAAGGGAAAGGGGAAGTGCCCGCGGGATTCTTCCTTCGATCGTTTCCAGTTCGTGTGTGGATTATTGTATGTGTATGAAGCTGTTGGCTCAATTGGTACTTTTTGCAAGATCGATAGGTAGATCTGGCAGGCACAGTTTGGGAAAGTGGATTAAGACTATACTGTTTATGTAGGGATTGACATTGTGTTACTTTCAATGGAGCATGGAGGGAGGGGGGATTTGGTCTTTCTTTGGTTTTTTTTTTTTTTTTTTTTTTTTTTTTTCCTGTATGAGGAAGTAGCCTGTATTCATTGAGTTCTTTGCTACCTAATTCCCACGAAGGACTCTATCTAGTCGATCGATGGGGTCTTGAGTTTGACGGCCGGGGTTTGGTGGGATACTTTTTCCCTGGCATTTGATAGGAAGGGAGAATGGGGTTTATTGGAATCGGGCATCTATGAGGTCAGTTGAAGATGTAAGAAGAAGCAAAAAACTGGGAACTGGGGCCTGGTTTATTTGGAATGAAGTGGGTTTTTTGATAGATAGAATGGCATGCCTTGCAGCACCTATATGATGCTACCTGCCGGATGTGGGGTGGGCGGTGGATGCCTCAGGTTACTTTGTTTAGGGCTAACCACGTCACTCAATTGTGTCTAGGTTAGGTAAAGTAAGGCCGACGTCCACCTTCACAGTATAGATGGAATTGGCCACAATGTAGGAGCTGAGTACTTGGCATGGTACAATGCATTGGATACATGCCCGGTCCGCTACGGAGTTTAGTTGTCCTACAGGGCAGGTTGGTCTTGTTTAGTGGCCTTGGTAGGTAGGAAGGTGTAAGGAAGTTTCTGGTCGTGGTATATTCGGTGGCAATAATAGTTCATATGGATGGATACCTTGCTATCGTTCATACAGAGGGTAATATCTCAGCAGAAGTCGCGATCCTTGCAGGAGTGGATATAAACCTGTAAGTACGGATGTGTATCATATAGAATAATAAAGAGATAAAAAGAAAATAGGCACTGGATGCATATGTAAAGAAAGTCGAATGTAGGTATGCTAATAATAACGATAATACTACTACTACTACTACTACTACTACTACTACTACGTAGGCGGCGGGAAACTATTGGAGTGGAACTAGAAAAAGAGAGAGAGAGACAACAACCTGAAACACGAGCACGAGTCGATTAACTTAGACTAGCCCTAGCCTACGACAAAGGTGTTCGTGGCCACTTCCTAGCGAATGAATAGCTCGGAAGTGAAGCGACTTGATACATGATTCCTATTGCCATCTTTTGCAAATTGCACGCAGGGTTCGCTCTGGTTAGGGGTGTCCCCTGTTTGACGATAGTAGTTGCATGCATGTAGTATCGATGCAGGTCGTTAAAATATGTGTGTGCGTTTTGAAACCGGTAGTAGGCGTTGGGACTTTGTGTGGTTGATAGGTAGAGATCATTGGCGCGTTGGGTTAGGTAGGGCTTCTGGGCAAATATGATGTGTCATATTGTTCGAGATCTGTGGCGACTGGGGTCCGTTGAGGCTTTTTGGCGTGACGTTGATTCATTTATGATTTACTATTTCTAGTATGCGTGTTTTATTCTATTACATATAATATATATATATATATATATATATATATGTGTGTGTGTGTGTGTGTGTATTTTTTCCCCCCCTTCTCAACTTTACCACCTCCTTCCAAGGTGGCAAAATATCTGAAGGATTGTGTTGATTATCCTTGTGGAGTTGATAGATGGTGGTGGTCATGCTGATCGTGCCCTAAGGTGAGGTACCTATGTAATAAGATTGGTGCTATTGCACTGACCCTCTGGTATAACCTGCCGTGTAACGCTACCAACCATTTACAGTAATAAGGAGTGTAATCGCGGGAAGTGATAAGCTCTAGTCGCACATTTGGTGTACGAATTAATGGAGTTAATGCTCAGACCCGTTGGTGTGGATGAGATCCGAGAGAAACTCCCAAGGGAGAGGATGGCCAATTAAGGTTCATGGTCCCCCTCTCATCGGGTTGCCAATAACAAAACACACTATGGATTATCGACTCTTCCAGACCCCGGTATATCGGAGAATAGACGAGCAATTTGGCCCAAATCCCAGGCGATTCGGACAGTTTTGGTGGGATCGTGAAGATTCAATGTAGGTGCGCATGACGGGTTCTGGTAGAGGGGATTCGCTTTGCAAAAAGGTACAGATATTGTGTATATACATACATATACATACGTATGTGTGTGCGACGTTTTAAGTTTCAAAAAGAGTTCGTGCCTGGATGACGAGTGCGTGCGAGATTCAAACAGGAGTTCATCACGGTGTGCTCGTTACTCTTCAGAGAAATGGATAGGTAAATGGACATTCTGCCAACTCATCAACCTCCTATGGAGACTGGGATAGACACCCCCTCTCTAAGTCCCTAACGTCGCTTATAGTAGTGCTTAATTAAAGCCGTCACTGGTCGGCTACTAACATTCAGGGTCAAGTCTGGAGTCGATATTCCCCCAATCGGGTACGGACGAATCATCCCACCATCGCAACGGGAAACGGGCACAGAGTGGAAATAAGCCGAAAAAGGGGCAGGATGTCAACTCAGGAAAAGACGATGACCAAGAGAAGAAAAAAAAGAACCTTCGGGTGCTCGAGACCTCATGGCTCTCAAGGGATGGGCGAGGACAAAAACGTGGGGCTGGCTGAGAGAACACTTGGTAGATGCATGTTATCCACTGGATTCTTCATACTCGTCCGTAGAGGAGATCCTTGACTTCGAATATGATAGATCTTATCCCACTGCTATGAGACCCGCTACTAATCACCCTAACAGGGTCAACAGCAATCCACACATCATCTGGGCTGTTTTTACTGTTTAGTTCTGTTCCCATATACCGTATTTAGGCTATCCCCATTTCTTCATCTCCACCGAACCTGGGCTCTTCCCCAATAGATCCCGGGTAGGGATGATGATGGATGGAATAATCCGCTCGATTCATGTGCGGATTACCAGCATCATCGTGGCATGGCGAATCTCTGCATTGTGGCCTTGATGGATATTCTCCACCTCGATCTAGTGAAGCTCTCCGAGCGATCTGGATCTATCCCGTCTGTTGGAGACGTCATCAACCGAATTTCAAATCATTATCCTCAAAAGCAGGCGACAGCCTTAATCCCGGGCTTAACCAAAATAAGAAAGAAGAGTCCAGAACTAATAATCGTTGTGTCTGACAGCCGTCAAACCCTGGTCACTGGGATTTCCCGGTGACCCAAGTGTATGGGCCCGTCTCGGGGGCTGTGGCGATCAGAAACTCTGTGTTTTGACCCCTTCTTTTATATGGAAGCTAGGAAGTAGTGTCTCGGCCCCATTCGGCTATACTCGCTGATGACCATTCTAATACGATTGTAACAAGATCCAATATTGCACCATGTCGTCGGGTTAACTATCCAACGTTAGGTAGACACCTACTCCTCACAGAGAGTGTCTCAAGTACCTCTTGATTTGGGGAAGATTTTCTCCCTGGCTCCAGAGTCCTTGCTTCATGCTATCTGGCTCTGAACAATTCCTGCGGAGAAAGGATTTACATTGGGGAACCTGCGTCCGCCTGTGCGTCGGATGTTAATGTGTGGTTCACTATGATTATGGTTCGTCAAGACGCTCCATTGGTACTTTTGTCTGTCTTTCGAATATTCTAGGCCCCTGACAGGGTGGCACACCAGATGGAGAGCTGCAAAGAGTCTGCTGCAAGATGCCTGTACCTACATTGCCAATCGAGAACGGAGTACTCCGTAGCTCAAGCAATCGAACCCGCCTGAAGGAAGGGCCAATGTTCGCCTTATCTCATAATAGCTATAGTTTCAAAGGCGGGTGTCCGAAGCAATCTGAGTTCCGTATGGACGATCTTCACGATCTGTTATGGCTGGTTCTTTCTTTGGACCACGCTCCAGCGGACTGGACTCACCATGGTATTCTCCGAGAAACTGTGAGCGATTGTTTTGGATATCTATCAGACAAGCTCCGGATGCGGTTCCGCCACAGTATCTGCAGACAATAGGCACTATTTTTACCTAGTCAGTCATCATAGCCCTTGAAACGGGGGGAAGAAAACGATTCTATCCTAGGTCGCCTTAGAGAAGACACAACCGCATGGTTGACAGCTATTGGCCCCGATGGACTATTGAAGACCTCGATGCAAGGGGATTCGATACATTTACCTTCTATGGCCCGTGTAGATCGAATTCAAACCATTGCATTGGTGACAAATCAAGGATCTTGAATCACTTTCTCTTCCAAAGATGCGCCTCGCGATCAAAGCACGTTGATTCGTCGATCTTCTCGGCCTCGCGTCTGTTCCCATTTTGTACTAGAGATTCGGACGAGTCTCTCTCGAAAGGACACTAAATGGGGATTGTTGAACTCTGCCGGAATCTTGAGGCTACTTCCCCGCGACCTCATGGAGACCGGAAGGGAGGAAGTGGGTTGCATACACATGTAAGTATAGTTGGAGTCTCTTACGGACAGGAGGTTCCCTCATCCATTTCATTGCCCTAACTTTACCTTGGATGCCAACATATGCAATAAGGTAAGTAAGGTAGGGCCAAGCAAAGTAATAAATAAATAATAAATAATCATAATAAATTTTAGAGGAAATGGAAAAGTGAAAATTAAAAAGAATAATAAAATAATTAAAATAATATCATCTATCAATATTATTCTTGTTATTCTTTCCCAAAATAAAAATTTAAAAAAAAAAAAAAAAAAACTATTGATCGATCTCCTACTTCGTAAACAGAGAGATCTCTCTGTATGTCATTGTAGACCCTAATCACCTGCAAACCCACCAACTTCCCTATCGAGAGGAGCGCAGATCTTTCGACATGATACATCTCCATCTTTACTCTATCAATTACTGCAGTCTATGAAGTCTGAGCGCCGCCACCGTCCATTCTCGCCCCCTCTTCTTCTCTTTCGGTTACTCAGATCATTCCCCTCCTCGTTCGCCATCTGCAATCAAGATATAAAACATGCAGCGGATCGCACCGTACCCTTCGGGAAGCACAGTGTTCTTCCATCTCTTCTATACCTCGTGGATTGGTTTGACTATTCGACTTATCCATTATTCCTCTCCATAGCAACAACCTCCCTTGATTGTTTCATCGACCGCCCTTACTTTGTGCCTCTGACCTTATCCTAATTTATTACCGTCTGCCTTCCCCGTTGATCTTACCGTCCAGAGATCTTTGTTTATATCAATCTCAGACATACGCATATACATATCGACGCATCGTACATATCGACATCCCACTTGATCGCCCACACAACTAAGACATACATACCCTCCGGCTGCACCTCACCTTGTTTACTGATCCAGACGCGAAACGTAACAGAAGCCATGATGTTTGAGGACATGGGTTCGATGACTGATGACATCTCTCGGCGCTGCTCTCTTCCGTAGGATGTTCTTGGCCTTGCTGCTAGATGCATAACTGACAGGGTACTAGTGGCGTGCGCTCTATCGCCAACGCCCCCAACGCAGCTGAGATGACTGAAGACCGTCGGTTACCGCCTCTGCCCCGCGTCGAACCACTGCCTCGGGGGCCATTCAATCCCCTGACCTCCAAGGTCTTTGCTCCCAGCCCTCCCAGTTCTCAGGATGCGTTCCCCGTCAAGTCACCGTGGCCAGTATCCGAGCACATTGTTACACCCCCTTCTCCTGCCAATTCCGCCGATAGCTCATGGCCTGAATCACTGCTTTCTCAGAAAGTGTTTGAATGGCCCCAGGACCTTTCTTCGTCCGACCTTTTGAACCTGATCGCCCCGAAGCATATCAACCGTAAGCCCCCCTTGCAGCAGCTATGCGGTCGAAAGCGCAAGGGCAGCATGATCACGGGTGAATGTGATGACCAGAGGGAGAAGCACCGTATTGCAGAGGGCAACCGGCGAAAGAACTTGAGCCAGCTGCACCGTGAGCTGGATAGTCGTATCCACGACTTCTTTCTTGAACGGGCAGGCTGGAACCCATCGAAGAGTCTTCCCGAGTCGAAGGAGCACATTGTGCAGGGTGCCATTTTCCTCATCGATTTTATGCTCCTAATCATTGTCCACCTCATCCGCCAGGAAAATGAGATGCCTCGGCAGCTCTCCGAAAAGCTGCAGCCTCAGATCCGGTGCATGCAGCTTCAGCAGTTGATTGCCAACCTTCAGCAACAGAACCAGTCTGCCCAGCAACAGATCAAGGCCTTGAAGCAAGAGAACCAGTTATTGGAGGAGCGTAATCAGGCGCTTGAGCTTCAGTTGAAGTCCTATGAACACATGTTCCGATCGCCCAAGACTGAACAGCCAAGCCCTCAGTCTCTCGCCCAGCTTCCTGATTCGAGGCCACGCAACATGTTGCCTGGCCTGCGTGTCTTCTGTGACGAGATCGCTGTGAACAGCCCAGAGTCTGGCCGCTTGGAACCACCACACACCGGGTCTTCCCAATCCTTCTCGCAATCCTTCCTCAGCCATTCACCCCCAATGACTGGACCCTCGTCCCCAATCTTCACACAGTCGACCTACTCGGTTCCCGCGTCGCGGCGCCAGTCCGTGATTCCATCTCCGTGAGATGGTGCATTGGCAGGTTGCCTCACATATGAAACCCTTCCTTGGCTTTGTAATGAATTTCCTTGTCCTTGGGCATAGACTTGTGATTTGGAGCCGATTCTGCTGTTTTTGATTGAATTTTCTGGCATAGCGTGGCATTGTACCATTTTTCCATCGGGACGGGGACTTTACATAAGAATGTCTTGCTTTTCTCCTCAGGTTCTCTGGACCGCCGTCCTTCATGTGTTTCACTGGAACCTGGCGAACTGGGGCAAGCATGGCGTACATCAAAAATTGGGTTAGGGGTTTGTGAGTTGCATGGGTTGCTCTTTTCCTTTTCCTTTTAAAATACATAATTTTCTTTCCTTTGTCCATATTGGGAATGGCAATCTTTCCTTTTCCTTTCTTTTCCTTTTTGGTTTCCTGTGGTGATCTGGAGTTGAATGTGATTCTTTTTCCTTACCTATATCTGTCTATCTATCTATATGTATATATGGCTGATTTCGGTTTTCTCATATTTCCTTTTGGTATCCATGTCCAATTTGAAGCGAATATGAGTATAGAGCGACTGTTGTTAAATAAGAATGTCATTGTTAGTATTATCGTCATGATCGCTATAGTTGTGGGTGAAATATGTGCATAACCCCTAATCCAAGATCCAAGTGACGGTAATCTCGATGGATTGAATTGGCCGCGTATGTGCCAAGAAGACAAAGACCCTTTTCTCGTGTCAAATCCCGAGGGAATGAGTGGTTAAAAATCTGGATTGCTTGTTGAGAATATTTGGGTGATTTTCCAAGTTCCATAAGAGTAAGAGCAATGTTCAATGGTCTTGTTGTTGTTGTTGTTGGTGGTGGTGTTAGTGTTGTTGACGTTGATGTTTGGTAGTATGCATAAATGTTTAGATTGAATAAATGCGAAGACTATAAAAAGTAACGTGAGCGCCAATCCCGAAGCGTCCAACTTCGTCGTGTCTAGATTTAATGGATTTTATTTAGCCTGTTAAAGTACAGTTTGGTTTCCTCTTTTCTTTTCTGCCCCCATTTCTTGTTTCCCTTACCCTTTTTTTGTATAAGTTTCATAATTGTGTTCTTATTCTTCCTCATCTTTTCCTTTTTTGACGACTGTCAAAATCCATTCGTTTGGTTTCTGTAGAGTGGCTTCATTTGTTCTTGTTGCCGTTCTCTCCCGCAAAGGCAACCTCTCTGTCCTTTTTCCACACCCACGGACCATCTTCGCTCCTCCCTCTCCCCCCTTCCCCATACTTCCCAGCGCAAACCTCAAATTTTCCCTTCCCTTTTCACCCTCCCGTCCCAACTGAGTCGACAACAATTTCGGACTGCCCTAGACAAGTGACTCCTCTCGACTTTGTCGGCGCCACCGCCAAGTACTCTTTTCGGTCGCTCCTTTTTCCTTGCGGTCCGTCCTACCTTCATTGGTCGTGCGATCGGCTAAAGGGTGATTGATCTCCGGACGTTGGTGCCAGCGAAACCTACATTTTCCCGGGATCATCGCCTGTTCTAGACGTCGACGACTTCTCGTCATTAAGGCGATACCCTCTACTTCAATTCCTTTTGGCCTTGCGGTTTTTCTCGGATCGCAAAGATGCTCCTTCCTAAGGGTGGTGTAACGTGGAAGTCGGCGAAGGCGAGGTTGCCCCCATGGAGGGCAATTTTAGTCCTTGTGACGCGCACTCGTTTCCTAGTGTCGCTGGCCCTCACTGGCTTGTTGATCTTGTTATGGCGTGGTATCAGCAAGTCCGCATCCGAGATGCAAAAGTAAGTGTTCGATCTCTCTTGCCTTGACACGCGGCTTGCAGCAATCCCTGCACGCGAGGTGTATACTAATCGGCGCTGTCTAGCTTCTACTGTTACGGACCCTCCAAATCACCAATGGACATGAGTCTCAACGAAATGGTCGAATGGAGCGCCCACATGCAAACCCCCGTCCTCTATAACCACCATGATGCCTATGAAGTCAATACTTCCACTATTCACAATGTTGACCTGAACCCCATTGGCTCTAGTGCTCAAGCTGTCGCAAACTCCGAACGAGTGCTCATTTTGACGCCGCTGAGAGATGCAGCCCCTTATCTGCAAAAGTACTTCGAGCTTCTCTACAAGCTGACGTATCCTCATAACCTCATCGATCTGGCTTTCCTCATTGGTGACTCCAAGGATGACACTGAAAGCGTGCTTGCCTCCGAGCTGAGCCGTATTCAGGAACAGGGCGACAAGGTTGCATTCCGCAGCGCAACCATCGTGAAGAAGGATTTTGGGGCGGAAACAGAGATGAATGTTCAGGACCGACACTCGTTCGCCGCCCAGGGTCCGCGCCGAAAGGCTATTGGTCGCGCACGTAATTATCTTCTCTACTCTGCTTTGAAGCCTGATCACTCTTGGGTTTACTGGAGAGATGTGGACATTTCCGACAGCCCGGAGACTATCCTTCAGGACTTCATGGCACATGACAGAGATATCCTTGTTCCGAGTATGTGACATACTGCAGTTATTCTATAGCGCACGCTAACTTGTCTGCAGATATTTGGTTCCACAGATATAAGGATGGCGTTGATATCGAGGGTCGCTGTAAGTAGAGATACCGCCTTCTGGTGATGGTCGATGCTAACCTTGACAGTTGACTACAACTCATGGATTGAGTCTGACAAGGGAAGGCGGCTGCGGGAAACTCTGGATCCGGACACTGTGCTGGCCGAGGGCTACAAGGAATATGATACTGGCCGGCAGTATCTAGTTTCAATGGGCGACTGGAGGAAAAACAAGGATGAAGAGGTCGAGCTCGATGGCATTGGCGGTGTCAACATTCTTGTCAAGGCCGATGTCCATCGTTCTGGTATGCTCCGCTCTCATCGTTGAACTGAAAACGGCTTCTAACCGAATCCCCAGGAATCAATTTCCCATCATATGCTTTCGAGAACCAGGCTGAGACCGAGGGATTTGCGCGCATGGCGAAGCGAGCAGGATATCAGGTGTACGGCTTGCCTAATTATGTTGTGTGGCATATCGACACCGATGAAAAACCTGGCAATCTTGGAGGCCGTAAGGCGTACTAGACATGTTTCTGGACATGGTCTCTTCCATCCAGCCAGCGACTCTCGGTTTTTGCCTTCAAGATTTTAATACCCTTTCCCCGTGTATGTCCGTGGTTTACTACATGGGATTTTCTCTTGATATTCGTACTTTTTGCTTTTGCCACTTTTTCTACCTTTGGACGTTTGAAACGGACATCCCATGGTTCCGGTAATTAGTCTTCTTCATGTCGTGTTCTAGGGATCGTGCTGCTTCTTTTATTTTGGCGCTACGGGGAACGTGTTTAGCGGTATCGACGCTCATAGAGTGAACGGGTGATTTTACGCTTGACTTACTGGAGTTGTCCTGTTCTCCTTGCTGACAGTGCAAAACAAGCCTGTCGTTTCCGATGAGGGTTTTCGCTGATTCCTCACGGTCTGACTGTCCCTGGGCAGATGGTTTACCAGGGGGTGGCGGTCATTTTCATCAACATCTACGAGGGATGGCGAGCAGTTAGAGCTGAGGGATCCCCCCTGTCATCTTCCGGAAATGACGAAGAACCGAGGCTACCGTCGTCGTCGGAGAGAAGGGACAGGGCCTAACGGTGCTTGGCGTCCATGTACTGTACATACATATATAGGCTTCAATTTGTCGGGCTGTTATGACTGTGAGGGGTTTATATTGATTCGTAATCGAAAATGCAACCACGTTTAATGCAGTGCAATGAAGAATCGGTATAATTAGAAAAATAAGTCGGCGGAAAGCAATATGTTAAAAGTCAGTGAATCAATTGGACTGTCTTTTCCCCACCAGATAATCAATCGATCCCCACTTCGACCTCCAGATTCCATAAATACCGGCCCTCCTCCAAATGAACCAGCCCCAAATCCTTCTATCAGTCACAGACCTGAGACATCCCCATCCATCCACGCAAGCCACAAAGGAACAAAAAATGTCCTCTAAGAAAGAATTCATCTGCCTCATCCCCGACAAACCAGGCATGTTGGAAAAACGCCTGGAAGTCCGCGGGTCTGTACTATACCTACTATTAACCCCACCATTTCAAAAATAACAGTGATTAATCATAGCTGAATTAATAGTCAACACCTCGAAGGTGTCAGACCTCTGGCTGACAATGGTTCCATTGTTGTCGGTGGTATGTTCCCATTCTCTTTTCAATAGATAGAGTATGAACACGGTGGGCTTACGATGTGATACTATAGGAGCCATGGTGGACTCGCACCCCGCTCCTGGCGAGACCCCTCCCTTTAAGGGGAGTGCTTTGATCGTTGTCGCGGAGGATGAGGCCCAGGTGAGGGAGCTCATCCGTAAGGATATTTATACGCGAAGTGGGGTGTGGGATGTTGAGAACGTGCAGATTATTCCGGTATGTTTCTTTTCTTCTTTTTTCTTGGTCCTTTTTTTTCTTTCCCCTTTACGCTATCTTTCTCTTGGATGGGTAGAGAATGGTGGGGGTTAGTTTCTTGAACTCGGCTGACCTTGGGCTACTATAGTTCATGTGCGCGCTTAGAGTCGGAAATCGGCCGCTTCCTTAGGTTGTCTTGGGAAATTCAATTGAGCTCCCGTTGGATTCATATGGGTTGTAGATATGATACGTTTGATTATGCAAAGGGTTTATGTAAATATTCCAATCTAGTATATATGTGTGTTATATGTACATGGGTATGTATGTATGTACGGGCTGTTCCCCAGACCATCGGGATAGTTGTAAGAGTTTGTTTACAGTTTGGCCTTGGGGGTCAACATCACCTCTGCAACCTTGCGGCGTTGGATTTTACCCGTTGCGGTTTTAGGGATTTGCGAGACGATCCAGATCTAGTTGATGAGAGAGTGAGAGGTCAATGTGACGTTCCTGTGGTATGTAGGGGTAGGGGTGCATACTCTCTTGGGAGTCTTAAATTTCGCCAGTTTCTCTGCCATCCACGACTTCAATTCGTCCTCGGTGGCTGCATTGTTACTTTTCAGAACCGCTGCTGCTCCGATATCCTCACCATAGTGCTCCTCGTCCGGGATAGCGAAGCACACGGCCTCACCCACCTTGGGGTGATGTAGGAGTGTATTGTCCAGCTCAATGGGACTGATCTTCTCTCCTCCCTTGTTGATGAGCTCTTTGATACGGCCGGTGATGATCACGTAGCCGTCTGGATCCTTTTTACCCTGGTCTCCCGTGCGGAAGAAACCATCCTTGGTGAACGAGGATTTGTTGGCGGACGGATTGTTCAAATACCCCTTGGTTACATTCTCACCGCGGACGCAGATTTCGGCTTCTGAGCCTTGAGGAACCTCTTTGCCCTCTTGGTCGAGGATCTTGATTTCTACGCCCTGTCCAACGCCGACACTGCCGGGCTGGCGCTTTCCTGGCGGGAGAGGGTTACTGGTCATCTGGTGAGCGGCTTCTGTCATTGCGTAAGCCTCCAGGACTGGCGTGTTGAAGGTCGTCTCCAGATCCTGGAAAGTTTTGGGAGACAATGGCGAGGAGCATGAACGGATGAAGCGGATCGGGGGAATGGGACTGGGCAAGGGAGATTTGAGCAAAATCTGGTGAATTGTAGGTACAGCTGAGTACCAGTTCGCACCATAGGTGATGAAGTCGGACCAGAACTCAGTGGCCGAGAATTTTGGAGGCACGATGACGGACGCGCCGGAGTAGAGGGGCGCAAGAAATGCTGCTAGGAGACCATGAACATGGAACAGAGGCATCACCAAATACGTGCGATCCTGCGGCGTCAATTTGTATGTATCCCGGATGTTCCCTACGGCATGGTCAATATTATTGATCGATGCATGCTATTCTGAGACATACTCATAGTTGTGGTGAGATTCTTGTGGGTGAGTGGAACCTTGGATCTGTGAGCGTCTATATACGTATCGGTATAGGGAGACTTACGGCTTTGGGCCTACCGGTCGTGCCGCTTGTGTGAAGCACAAGAGCAATGTCATCCAGCTGGGCCTGTCCAACGGGCACACCCGCACTTCCCGCCAACTTTCCAGGTTCCTTCACATCCAGAAACACCTCCGTGCCATTCCAGTAGCACTCTGCAATTGCAGCATTGTATTTCCTACCGGCTCGCACGGCGGGGCCATTCTTTGCATATGATCCCTCGGGTATCAGCACTAAGGTCGAACTAAGATCATCAATATAAAACTCAAACTCTTCCTGCTTATAGGCAGGATTCAGCGGAGCGGCAATGGCTCGCTGCCAGGATGCGCCGAGAAACCCGACAATGAATTCGAACGAGTTTGGGAGTGCCAAGGACACCGCACAACCGTGACCGACGCCCAGCTTGGCCAATCTACTTTGGAATTTAGCCACATGAGCATGCAGTTGCTGGTAGGTGATGGTGAGAGGAGATGGATTCGAATGTGGAGAGGTTCTGGCCAAGGGGGTCTCTCTCTTGGGGACCAGAATGGCGACGTCGGCGCTCTGGGAGGAGAAGGACTGCGCTAATGTAGTCATGGTGGTCTCGGGTGTGGGTTCGCTAGTTGGATGGAGCACTGGATGCTGTCTTGGCTTCAGGGATTGATATTAAGAGCGTAGATCTTTTCATTTGTGGAAAAACAAGAAGTTGCACAACTCTGTTAGTTTGTTTCCATCCACAGGGAGTAGATACTAGATAGAGAGAGCTCCTTTTGGCCGGTAATGGGGGGAGGCAACGGAGATGACCGATCGTCTCCACGATCCATGACACGATCGCTTTCATTGTAAGGGCTCTCCATGCCCCACAATGACTAATTAAGGGGACGCCGTTTTCTTCCGCGTTATTAGAGTTGTGAAGTATTGCATAAAGTTTCCTCAACGGCTCTCTTTAAATAGATAGCAATACTAGCTACCGTATGTATTCGCAACCTTCTACATTGGTGCAGCCCATATGAGTTTCCTGTTGACAAACCTTCTACTTTCACCGGCCCTGTCTCCAGATGAAAGATGACTTTGTTGGCTACATCCATCCTGATCGACATTGGCTCCTTCAATGTGCGCATACAGGCTGCAGCAGCTGGGACATAGAACCGTGTGTTCTACGAACACACGGCAATGGGCACCGAATCCCAGTTCACTTAAACTCAGGGCTGAGTGCTTGTACCCTTGCAAGGAGTAGTCCGACAATATAGTAGTGCACCTTCATAATTCTGTTGCATATTGACTATAGTAGCGATAAAAGATCTGATTGCCTTATGGATGGTTGCTGTCACCGCCCTCCATGCCGGAAGAAGCCCCTCCACAATGCTGTTGGAAAGTCTGATAAAAAGGTGCAATTAGTTGACACTAGATTTATGGAGAATTCAATTTTCCAATTTTTGAGGAACAGAGTAAATCGTCGATTCACGTCGTCCGAAGCTGTTTACTTCCAGGGGTACGGGGTATCGAAAGTGCCAATAACGATAGACCTGACTAAGCCACGTTCCCCACTAGACCATTGTCAAGTGATATGGGATGCAAACAGTGCTCATGTCCGTATCGATAGCGCACTCAAATTGTCTCCAACTTCTCCGACATAATCATTTGTTGATCTCGTCTATGACCTGACCTCGACCCATGGCTTCCGAGAACACCCCCTCCAAGCCCGGTGGCATACTCTCGCTCTATGCAAACCTGCTTGACCCATCCGCCGATAGCTCTCCTGGGACCATTTCTCGCGCCCCGGTCGTCTTCAAGCAAGCTTCCGAAGGCGAATCCCAGCTAGATGAATCAGCTGCCAAGAAACAGCAGCTCAATACTGGTAGACTAATTCCCCCTTCATGATCGAGATTTGTTTCCTCATTGATGATCTGATTGCTCACTTGTCCATTGTTCTTCTGGATTTGGTGATCAGCCTCTCTTCGATTTCAGCCCACAAAAAGACCACAATTATCTACGCAGAAACCCAAACCGAAACCAGCACTACCGAAGACAGCCCCTGTCTCCGCGCCGGTGGCAGCACCTAAGACTACTCTTGCTGATTGGGCCAATACTGAAGAAGATGATGTCAATGATTTCTACGCAGGACCGAAAAGGCAGCGTGGTGGGCGCAAAAAGCGCAAGAAGAATAAGGAAGTGCATGAGTTTGCTCAGAACTGGGACGATATCTACGATCCGTCGCGACCCAATAACTACGAAGAATATAAACATAGCGATGAGCAGATAGCCGAGGTTCGCGAATGGAAAGATCGCCTTTACGCACATCGCATGGTGCGATCTCGGAGTCGAGATTCATATAGTGATGAGGATTATGGAAGGCCGATGAACCGTATGTGCTTCGAGATGGTGATAATAATTCAATGGCTGAACCGTTACAGGCCAATTTGCCCCTCCAGCCAGCCTCGCACCACCGAATCTCAACAATATATCACCCGGGCGGGCTGTGGAACCACCTCCAGCCTCGCCTGCTGCTAATCCGGACGCTGCATCTGGAGAAGAGGCGTTTGCCCAGCGTGCACAGATGCAAGCGCACCCTGATGACACGACAATGGCCGACTATACACCACCACCGCCTCCTCCAGATGACCCTACGGGCGACGACGCCTATCTGCGTCGACTTCAGATGTCAACTGGAGCTCAGCCTGTAGCAGGGTCTGCGCCGCCACCACAGCCACGGCCTCTAGAGGCGCTGCAACCTGCCTCCGCGACTATCTCCCGTGCACCCGTTCGCTATACTCTACCACCCCCACCAGCAGATATACCTGCATCAGAAGCGGAGCTCGAGGAAGTTTTCGCTAAGGAGCAACCTGTGGAAGGCGAGTCTGAAGCTGAAGGGGAGGACCAGCGCTCGCTTCGACCTGGACAGAGGGGTTTCGCCCAGCGTTTACTTGAAAAGTATGGTTGGACAAAAGGCACTGGCTTGGGTGCAACAGGGTCGGGCATCGTCAACCCACTGCAGGTTAAGGTCGAAAAACAGAAAAAGCGGCCAGACTCAGAGGGAGGTGGCTTCGCCACCCCTGCTGGTAGGGGCAAGATCATAGGTGGTGCGAAGAAGAAAAATGAGGATGAAGGCAAATTTGGGCCAATGAGCGAAGTCATTATCCTGAAGGGCATGTTAGAGGGCATGGACGTGGAGGCTGAACTCGAAGGCGATCAAGACGGGGGCTTGATGCAAGAGATCGGAGATGAATGTTCAGAAAAGGTGGGTTGTTTCCTCCGCCGCTGTCTCCCCTTCCTAACCTGGACAGTATGGCAATGTCGAACGAGTCTTTATTGCCCGTGGAGCAGTCCCCCCCGTGCCAGTATTCGTCAAGTTCACCAACCAGTTATCTGCTTTAAGAGTAAGGAGCCTGATTTACGCACTGTAGCCAACTCTTCTACTGACATCTCTTTAGGCCGTTAATGCTCTTGAGGGTCGAATATTCAATGGGAATCCAATCACAGCTCGATTCTTTGATACACAAAAGTTTGAGGAGGGGATATATGAATAACACACAAACAAAACCATGACAGACAGAATATAATTAATGAATGATATTAAAAACATTTGATTATTTCCCCTACCTGGCTTTGCAGTGACACTTGACGCATGAAGACCATAGGAGTCAAGGGCAGAACAAGGGAGCCTTGCTATCGAGTAACCATACCGGATAATTTCTTTCCACCGAGTGAAGGCTTAACGGCCTTTATCGACAAAGGAGCACAAGCCATTGTTGATAAACCCAAAGTCTCTATATGTGTATGTGGGCGGAGAAGTTTCCTATCGCTACTCGTGTTGAGTGTTAGATTCATGTCTATCCTTGTGAAGTGTAGCAAAGAAAAGACATGCGACAGACATCCATTCATCCAAGTATGTATAGTGTGAGACTACTGAAGGATATGCATGTATGTAATTACTACTACCTTGAGGAGTCATGTGACCAAGATCAATCTCAGTAGCGTCGGAAAGTGATTTAATTGGCTGCTGGGCATCAAACCAGAAGAGGTACTTTGGAACATTCACTGACTTATCAGTTTCAGTCACAGTGCCTCTCACTCTCACCTTTCCCTTGTGTTCCCTTCTGTTTATATTTCTTTTGTCACTTCCATATCTCTTTATAACTCCCTTACCCCTCGCTGATTTTATTTCTGCTGCTGATCTAGCTTGCTAGCCCCTCACTTGGTTCTGTTTATTCCCTGCTAGATTGATCTAGTTACTAGTACCTACCTACTTGCGGTCACTCTAACGATCAGGATGTCGCTCTGTATTAATCGCCTGACGGAAGAAAGGTATGTAGCCAAATTTCGCAGCTCTCCTCCAGATTGGCGCTTCTCAGATACTGATTGCGATTTGGTGCTTGAATAGAAAGCAGTGGCGACGGGATCACCCTTTTGGATTCTTTGCGAAACCCCATCGATCCCCCCAGGGTGTGTTGGATTTGAAGCGCTGGGAATGTGGTATTCCCGGAAAGGCGCAGACCCTTTGGGAAGGAGGGCTTTTCAAGCTTGATGTCACTTTTCCGGATGGTAAGCCATTCACGTCCTGTGTGCTGCGAAGTTACAAGAGAGTTGACTAACTTTGTACCTGTGTAGAGTATCCAACCAAGCCTCCAAAGTGTGCGTATTCTCCCCTCAGTTGAAAACCAAAGCGAAAAGCGATATTCGCCTCCTTGCCTTACTTTCCTTCGTCGCACGAAACTAACCCTCATCGTAACAGGCAAGTTCGTTCCTCCTCTGTTCCACCCGAACGTCTATCCCTCGGGCACCGTCTGCCTGTCCATCCTGAATGAAGAAGAAGCCTGGAAACCAGCCATCACTATCAAACAGATTCTGCTCGGCATCCAGGACCTGCTTGATGACCCCAATCCGGAGTCACCCGCCCAGGCGGAAGCGTACAATCTGTTCAAGAAGGATCGTCCCGCGTACGAGAGACGAGTGAAACAAGTCGTGAAGGAGAATCCGTCACTTTGAGTCTACCCTTTCTTTCTACGGATGATTGGATTGCTTTCGGGTCTTTGCTCCTTCCTTTCTACGTGTAGTCTCTTCTCACCATCTTTCACGAGGTTATGGCGAATACGAATCAATGCGGATATTGGGCGGATGGTAAATACCAATGTGGGAGCAGATGCACGTTCGAACGTTACCCATCCTATCCCACATCTTACTAGTTTTTGGGACATGATGGAGAGCTGGAAGGGCGGTTTTTGTGTAGCGGTAGTAACTGTTACTATATTCGCGCGTTTCCTTTCTATTTTACGACTATGTTTTCCTATTCTGTCCCTCCTTACATTTTTCTCTAGCGAGCGTGGCGTCTTAGCATTCCAAAAATGGGTGGTTATGGACGGAGTTTTAGAATCGCTTCTTATTTGCTTTCTTCTATCGATCCCGGTTCTTTGGATCTACTTTGGTATCGTATGTTCACGGTGCATTCGCGCATCATTAAGGGTCTTACTAGACGGATGATCTGACACTTCCGTACTTACTATGTGGGGTACAGTAATCCGTCAGTGATCGTTCGGTAGGGATTATTGGTCTGCTCCGGACACAAAAAAATTTCATGTATGTAAAAGGCGACAATGTCCATGTCGAAAACATAGGTAAGATGGTATCAGTATCTCCTGAAGAGCCCTAAGAGGGCGAAAAAAAAAGGAATAGAGTCGTAGTCATGGGAATTGTCGAGATGTCATTGGAGGGCTTTCATTCCTAGACCCAGAGCGGTTATCTTATCAGTGAGTCACGTCCGTCAAAAAAGATTGAATAAATTGTGGCCGAAATCGCCCCTCGATTTCCGCCCCGCCGGGTTTCCCATTTAAAAAAGTCATTCTCCCCCATACCCTATACTTTCCCGGGACCACGCTAGCCAATTCCCCTTTATCTTCTTCTTACTGTCCTACTGCTTGCTTCTTTTCCTAGAGAGCCAATTGCTCGTCGTCATCATGTGTGGCATCTTCGCGTGTTATAAGTACGTTCTATTGTTTCTCTTTGATCCTGGTCTCCCCGCGAAGCCCTAAGGAGTGGGTATGGGGTCACTTCCGGAACAAATTGCTAACGATTGTGACCCTCGACAGCCACCCTGATGTGCAAAAGTTCAAGCCCACGGCTTTGCGCATGGCCAAGGCGTAAGTTATTCCGATCTTATTGCAGACCGCAGAGTTGGGGACTGATCTCGTTGCCAGCGTGCGCCATCGTGGACCCGATTGGAGTGAGTCATAGTGCGGAAGGGTTTGGTGAATGCTATACTGACAAAGCAATAGGCGGAAACTTCATTGCTGATAAGACTAGTCAGTCAAACCAATTATACCAGTAATTTTCTTCTGGAGACTGGGAGCTAATGCATTGCAGTCCTCGCACACGAGCGTCTGTGTATCGTCGGTGTCGGTATGTGCGCTGCCAAGCATCCCAAGCGAGGTGCCTTGCTAAGACCTTTTAGATTCCGGTGCTCAACCCCTTGTGAACGATGATAGCTCCCTCGCTTTGGCCGTTAATGGCGAGATTTACAACCACCGCTTAATCAGAAAGAACCTTAAGAACCAATATAACTTCAAGACGCACTCGGACTGTGAAGTAGTTATTCCGTTGGTATGTGCGAAAGGATCATTGCAGCTGCAGACGGTGAAGTCATGGAGGCTGACAAATTCAGTACATGGAACATGGCCTCGATGCTCCTAAGCACCTTGATGGCATGTTTTCTTGGGTTCTTTATGACAGAAAGCAAGATCGGGTTGTTGCGGCTCGCGACCCCATCGGTATCACTAGCTTCTACATCGGCTGGTCTTCTGAGACCCCTGGAGCCATTTACTTTGCTTCGGAGCTGAAGTCTCTGCACCCAGTTTGTGATAAGATCGAGGCTTTCCCTCCCGGCCACGTTTTCGACTCCAAGACCAACTCTATGACTCGTTATTTCGAGCCCAAGTGGTGGGATCCCGCTAACGTTCCCTCGACTCCCGTCGACTATAAGGTCATTCGCCATACTTTGGAGAGGTCTGTTCGGAAACGTCTGATGGCAGAGGTTCCCTACGGTGTTTTGCTGTCCGGTGGTCTGGATTCTAGTTTGGTCGCATCCATTGCTCAGCGGGAGACTCTGCGCATGCAGGAAGCTGCTAAGGAAGCCATTATGAACCAGACTGGCTCGTCTGATTTGGTTGGCATTGATGACAGCAACGAGTTGTCTACCGTCACAACATTCCAGCAGCTGCACTCCTTCTCCATCGGTTTGCCCGGTGCTCCCGATACCGAGGCCGCTCTTGAGGTGGCCAGGTTCCTTGGAACTAAGCACCATGCTTTCACATTCACCGTTGAGGATGGTATCAACGCTCTCTCCGATGTCATCTACCACCTTGAGACTTATGACGTTACCACAATTCGCGCGTCCACCCCCATGTACCTACTCAGTCGCAAGATCAAGGCTATGGGCGTGAAGATGGTTTTGAGCGGTGAGGGAAGTGACGAGATTTTCGGTGGCTACCTCTACTTCCACGCCGCTCCTAACAAGGAGGAGTTCCACAGGGAGACCGTGAGACGAGTAAAGAACCTGCACCTTGCAGACTGCCTCAGAGCGAACAAGTCGACTTCCGCCTGGGGCCTGGAAGCCCGTGTGCCTTTCTTGGACAAGGATTTCCTTGCGGATGCTATGAGCATTGATCCTCAGGAGAAGATGATCACCAAGGACCGCATTGAGAAGTATATTCTGCGCAAAGCATTTGACACCACCGATGAGCCCGATGTCAAGCCGTACCTGCCCGAGAAGATCCTCTGGCGTCAGAAGGAGCAGTTCAGCGACGGTGTTGGTTACAGCTGGATCGATGGCCTGAAGGACCAGGCTGAGCTTCACGTTACCGATGAAATGATGAAGAACCCCAAGCCCGAGTGGGGCAACGATGTCCCTGATACTAAGGAAGCGTATGTCCTGCACCTTTAAGCGCAACGAGTAGGCACAGCGACTGACTATAGCAGTTACTGGTACCGTACAATGTTCGACGAGCACTTCCCACCTTACTGCGCCTCTACTGTCGAGCGTTGGGTGCCGACGTGGTCGAAACAGACCGACCCCAGTGGAAGGTAGGCCTGCATAAACTTCTCTTCGTGACACACACCCTCTAGCTCTGTGTGTCGTTTATTTCTTCCATAATGAATGCTAACATGTAACATCAGAGCAATCTCCACTCACAACGCCAAGTATGATGACGCGGAGTAGATGTTTAAATAATTGGGTTTGCAATTCGTGTTGGGTATTTGGGATAGACTCATGCATTAAAGAGGTGCCTCTCAAAAGTTCAGTGCGGAGGCTATTAGGTCCTTTTTAAAACGACTCTTGTTCCCTTTAGCTCTTGTATAATCGTTCCTTTCTCTAGGTCAGAGCATTCAAAATAGATCAGATTGTAGCCTTGATATGTGAAAGATAAACTGTTTGATCCGTTTTGGTGATAGTGAACCACAGTGCACATTACTGTGTGGGTGAGGAATAGTCTGGGGTAGAAGTGATATAGCGATTGACCCATGGCTAGTCGGAGCTTGTTGCCCAGGTTTCAGTACGGAACTTAAAATATTTGGCGTTCTGTTTTGACTAATACTGTAGATAGATGACGGCATAGCCGCCCCAGGCACCAAGGTCACGGGACTTAGCGGCTTTTGCCGGCAGCCGACCGCCAGCCAATCAGCACGAGCGACTTTTCCCGTGGGTTTCCCTGTTGTTTGGCTCAACCTTCAACCTCGCTTTTCCCCATCGCTTTCCTCCCTTCTTCTCCCCTCACCGTCTCCGTTGCCTTTCAACCCTATACCACTTTTACGGTATCTACGTTATCGTTAACCACTCCTCTCACTTTCACAATGTCTGCACCTGCTGCTTTCTCTGACATCGCCAAGGCGGCCAACGATGTATGCTTTTACTGATTCCTGAGATGTGCAAAAATCGACAAAGAGCTTGTCGGGAAGGATTTTCGTGCTAATAATCTACGCAATAGCTCCTTAACAAGGATTTCTACCACACCAGCGCTGGTATGTTTGCAATCTGCCATTGAATGATTTTTCGCGCGCGCACCTAGGCTAACTTGTTTTTCTTTAGCCAGCCTTGAGGTTAAGTCCAAGGCTCCCAATGGCGTCACCTTCAACGTGAAGGGCAAGAACGCCCACGAGGGTCCCATTGCTGGCTCTGTAAGTTCTAGATACTGCGATGAGATCAGTTCCCGGGCACAATGCTAATCAACCTACGCTATAGCTCGAGGCCAAGTACGTAGACAAGCCTACTGGTAAAGGCCCCCAAAAACGCAGACGTCCCTTACGCAAACCACCCGATCCCAATTGCACAGTGCTGCGAGACACTCGGTCCATGTTTCTATTTTCATGTGGCCAAGCTTTATCTCAGCACTTCAAAATCCTTTTTTCATCCAGGATTAGCCATCATGCAGTCTTGCTAATGTTCTGTCCCCGCCCAGGCCTCACCCTCACCCAGGCGTGGACCACTGCCAACGCCCTGGACACCAAGCTTGAGCTCGACAACAACATCGCCAAGGGTCTCAAGGCTGAGATCCTCACCCAGTACCAGCCTTCCAAGCAGTCCAAGGGTGCCAAGCTGAACCTTTACTTCAAGCAGCCTAACCTCCACGCCCGTGCCTTCTTCGATCTCCTCAACGGCCCCTCCGCAAACTTCGATGCTGTTCTTGGTCATGAGGGCTTCCTCGTTGGTGCTGAGGGTGGCTACGACGTCCAGAAGGCTGCCATCACCAAGTACTCCGCGGCCATTGGCTACAGCGTTCCCCAGTACTCTGCTGCCATCACCGCTGGAAACAACCTGACCGTCTTCTCCGCCAGCTACTACCACCGCGTCAACGCTCAGGTTGAGGCTGGTGCTAAGGCTACCTGGGACTCCAAGGCCGGCAACTCCGTTGGCCTTGAGGTTGCCAGCAAGTACAGACTTGACCCCTCTTCCTTCGCTAAGGTATGTGAAATCTCTGTGAAAGAGCAAGTTGACATGCCGCTAATTGATGTTTTCTCTCCTGAAATAGGCCAAAATCAACGACCGTGGTATTGCCGCTCTGGCCTACAACGTTCTGCTCCGCCCTGGTGTCACCCTTGGCCTCGGTGCTTCTTTCGATACCCAGAACCTGAACCAGGCTGCCCACAAGGTTGGTGCCAGCTTCACCTTCGAGGCTTAAAAGAGTCTCCTGTATCACCAGTCCGCGCCTATAATACCGTGTTCCGCTAGCTCGAAGATAGCAGTTTGTGAATATTACTAGACTTTTTTCTATCCCATGTTGCTTTCTTGAGATAGTATCTCTGTACTCTGAAATGAGTGCATATATATGAGGATCCACGGATTTTCTAAGAATGAGCGAATGGTATCGAATATCAGCCCTATTAATCATGTACCGTATCTATCCATGGGCGATATATACCAGCCTAGACTAAGCTTTCTTGTTGATCATGGAGCAGCTGTGAGCAGTACTTGGCATCCACGCCGGTGGTTCGATAACCACGGGCAGTATTTTGTTCCGTTCAGGTAGTTAGACATTGGAGAGATCCTAATGACGGAAAGGGGGTAATATATCTGCGGTGATCCGGGGGGAACCACGACCGTGCACGATTTAATCTGGGGAAATAAAGTCTATTTGAATTTACGTCTCTAGCTCCCAAAGGTAATGTACATGAGGAATTAGGAAGACCAAACTGTATATATCAACCAAACCACAGAACACCAGCAGCTCACTCTTCTTTCCGCCGAGCAGGTTTACTACTTGTACTCGCCTTACTACTACGTTCCCCAGGCCAACCAATGAGCCCCGTCATAGAACCAGCACCCACCAGAATCCCGCAGACGATAATAAACCGCACAGCAAAATCCCCCCGACTCCCAATGTACTGCTCATTCAGCGCTGCGCCCATCGCCTTCGACCTTCTCTCCTGCCGCCTCGCATCCTCCGCCGTCTGCGTCTTATAATGCCCCTGCGCATTAAAATGGTTCACCGGGTTCCGAAAAATAAACGCCGTCGGATCCTCCTCGCTCCAACCGCCCGCAGTTGAAGACGATGGCCCCCCCCCTGGAGCCCTCCTATTCCCGTACCCCCCATGCGCATAGAAACTCGGCGGGGGTCCCCGAAACTGCCCCCGCCGTTTACTCAGCCCGCTCGCTGGCCGTGACCCGGCATATGACGCCCCTTTCGTGTGCAGATTTGCGCCGTAGCTGCTGTGACTACCCATGGGGTGTTGGCCAGGGTTGGCGGTGCTATGTGTTGAGGAGTGGTGTGCTAATATGCCATGTTCGCGGTCGTAGGCGGCGCGTTTGGTATGGTTGCTGAGGATGTCGTAGGCAGAGGAGATGCGGGCGAAGCGCGATGAGGCCTTTGGGTCGTTGCGATTGTGGTCTGGGTGGTGGCGGAGGGAGAGGGCGTAGAATTTTCTGCAACCGGGGGTGGCTCTTTGTCAGACCTGGTTTGTGTGTTTTTTTTGGGGGGGGTGGAGAGTATTTGAGATATGAGTATTGTGTTGTTGCTATTTTCTCCTTTTGGTTTGTATCTGTATTGTTCACGTTTAGGGCTAGGAGGGGTATAAGGGTGTTACACACTTTTTGATCTCGGCCGGTGACGCCGTTATGGGCACATCGAGGACTTCATAGTGGTTCGGTTCATGAGGCGTGGCGGGTCTGGTTGGAGATGTTGAGAACGAAGCTGTACAGGTGTATGATGTTGGGCGAGTGTGGTTCCAATGTTGAGTGTGCGGGTGCGTGGTCCGGAGTAGAATGCCGGTGGTCCTCACGCGAGGAAGTAGCATGTCTTGGGACGCGACCTTGTTTACATGCAGTTTCTGGTGAGAGATAACGAGGGTGGATTGGACTTGAGTCAAAGATTACGGGGGGAAGAGACTAGAGCGTGAGGTATCCGGTGGATTATCCGGTGGTTATTGGGCATAGAATGAAAGGAAGTAAGACAGAGGAAAGAAAACGAGGAAATTCCGCCGCTCATCAGATGTGCTGCGTCATCGGTTGATCAGTGTTATCTGATAATCTCTAAGTCGATCTATGTACTTTTCCAATCAAAGCCCAAGTTCTTTATATGGAAAACTGTTTGATACGTTATTACTATTTTTATTACTCGTATTGCTCTCATCATCATTTCCTGTCTTGTTAAATGATTTTACATGCCAATCAATGCCCTGTTGTCGGGCATAGTTAGTACTAAGTAGCTAACTAGGTTGTAGTGTACATTTCGTACACTTGTGGCAGATGACTGGCGCAGAATTCTGGCAATAACACCCAGAGAACTTTAGCAAGAGACTAAGGAAAAGAAACTAGACAGAGAGAGAAAGAGAGATCTCATTAATCAAGCATTCCGATCTACAGCCTAACTTTTCCACGCGATCACATTTAATCCTAAGTCAGTGAAATGGCCAATGAACAATGCAGCGCCTCTCATTTCTAGGTAACAGTACTAAATTTCTCCCCCCTCTTTTTTGCCGTGATTCCCGGTGGCGTGAGGGGAGTTCCTTACTGCTAACTAGCTATCAATCCGCATGCTTGGTGATATAATAGGAAGTCCTGCGGAGTCTTGGCATTAATACCTCTTTGATACTAAAATACCGACTGCAGCCGCCGCTCCCCTCTTTTTTTCCGCCGTCAGATTTCTCTGCGCACCCAAACGCTGGTTTTTGCTTCCCCCGCCAACGGATTTTCTTATTTTAAAATCCTTTCTATAATGGCTGCGCAGGCTAGCGAGGATCTGCAGAAGCTTGACCGTAGGTGCTTATCCCATTCTTGTATTGTCGATCGCACAGCACTGATAAGATATCTCTTGTCCCCAGTAAACGGTCAGGGCGGTGCCGCTAAAGCGGATGCCCCTACCGCAGGTCAAGCAGAAGCCGGAGAGGCGGAGGACGACTCGGATGATGACGCTGATGAAGGAAATGCTGCTGCCGAAAGTGGAGCTAACGGAGGTGCGCAAGACATGGAAGATACCTCTAGCAACTGACTAAATACAAGAACCCTTCTAACACAACCGGAGGATTATAGCCGCCAAGAAAAAGAAGAAGCGCAAGTCCAAGAAGAAGAAGAAGGGAGGTGCGAAGGTTCAGAGCGAGCCGCCGCGTGTACCTCTGTCTCAACTATTCGCCGGCAAGCAGTTCCCCGAGGGCGAGATCGTCGAGTACAAGGATGAGAATTTGTACCGCACGACCAACGAAGAAAAGCGTTATCTCGACCGCATGAACAATGATTTCCTGCAGGAATACCGCCAGGGTGCCGAGGTGCACCGTCAGGTCCGTCAGTATGCTCAGAAGACCATCAGGCCTGGGCAGACCTTGACGGAAATCGCTGAGGGCATCGAGGATTCGGTGCGTGCTTTGACTGGCCACCAGGGTCTTGAGGAAGGTGACAACCTTAAGGGTGGTATGGGTTTCCCTTGTGGTCTGAGCATCAACCATTGTGCCGCCCATTACACTCCCAATGCGGGCAACAAGATGGTATTGCAGCAGGGAGATGTGATGAAAGTCGACTTTGGTGCCCATATCAATGGCCGCATTGTCGACAGTGCTTTTACTGTGGCCTTCGATCCGGTTTACGACCCCCTGCTGGAAGCCGTTAAGGATGCTACCAATACTGGAATTCGCGTATGCTTCCATACTGCCCGTTTACCGAGTCCCCTGGACATTAGCTGACAATTGATTGTAGGAAGCGGGTATTGACGTCCGCATGAGCGATATTGGTGCTGCCATACAGGAAGCCATGGAAAGCTATGAAGTTGAACTCAACGGGACCATGTATCCCGTGAAGTGTATTAGGAACCTCAACGGTCACAATATTGATCAGCACGTCATCCATGGCGGCAAGAGCGTTCCGATTGTGAAGGGTGGAGACCAGACCAAGATGGAGGAAGGTGAAGTTTTCGCCATTGAAACCTTCGGTAGTACCGGAAAGGGCTACGTGAGAGAGGATGTAAGTGTGACCCTTGTTAATGTCATTGCGCTTAATGGAGTTAACTTGAACATAGATGGAAACTTCCCACTATGCCTTGGCTGCTGATGCCCCTTCGGTGCCTCTGCGCCTCTCTTCGGCGAAGAACCTGTTGAATGTGATCAACAAGAACTTTGGCACCCTTCCCTTCTGTCGTCGTTACCTTGACCGACTGGGACAGGAGAAGTACCTTCTTGGGGTAAGATGAGACGATCTCCAGACCATTAAAAGATCCTTGCTAACCCATATGTAGTTGAACAACCTGGTTTCATCTGGAATTGTCCAGGATTACCCGCCACTCTGTGATATTAAGGGCTCATACACTGCCCAATATGAACATGTGGGTCCCCTTTACTCTTAAGTAAAACTTGGATTTTAGACTAATTGAGCGCGCAGACGGTTGTCCTTCGGCCTAACGTGAAGGAAGTGATCAGTCGTGGAGACGATTACTAAACAAGGATATTTTATTAGGCATTTCAACCAAAGTTGCTTTGCCTATAGCATTATGAGATCAAGAAAAGCCAATTGTAGCAAATAGAAATGGTCATGAACATAGTACATACTAACTACGTACAAATGGATTGGAATGGATATCAAACCATTCTTCCCTTACAGGAAAGGCGGTAGATCGGACCACTCACAAGCACGAGAAGGGCCCCACGTGGAAACATCCACTCCGACTCACGTTGTCGTCGCAATTAATCAGAAGACTCGGATCGTCCTTTGCCATTGTCTTTTCTCTTTCTTTCCCTCCTTCTCTACTTGTACTTGATCCATGGCGTAAATCTATCTATCAATTTTCCCTATTCCAACCCTCTCCCCTAATTATGCCCTCCGTCGTCGCAACCACCGATACTCCGCATCTCCGCGTGTCCGCCGCGAAGAACGACGACGCAAAGGATGAGCAGCGGTCGGTTCGAATCCCACCCCCGGAGTCGTCCGTAGTCGATGATCATTTCTTTTGGACATATACGGAAGAACCACACCGTTCAAGACGACAAGCAATCATCAAGGCCCATCCAGAGGTACGTTCAGCCCCCTTTCACCGCTTCATCTCATGCACCGCTAACCGCACGGGCTCGTTATCAGGTAACCAAACTCTGCGGCCCTGAACCTCTGACAAAATACGTCGTCTTCGGCGTTGTATCACTCCAGATATGCTGTGCATATCTACTGCGGGATACCTCGATGCTGTCCTGGCGGTTCCTTGCAACTGCATACTTGATCGGAGCAACCTCCAACCAGAACCTATTCCTTGCTATCCATGAGATTTCTCATAACCTGGCCTTCCGGTCCCCAATGGGTAATCGCCTGTTGGCCATCTTTGCCAATCTGCCTATTGGATTGCCTTATAGCGCCGCGTTCCGTGTATGTCTTGCATGATACCGAACCCTTGGTAAAGCCAAGAGTCGCTGACAGTGTAAAACTAGCCCTACCACCTAACGCATCATAAATCTCTCGGCGTTACAGGCCTCGATACCGATCTTCCAACTGCTGTCGAGGCCTTCCTCCTAGACTCCCTCCTAGGCAAGGCCTTCTTCTGCACTTTTCAGATCCTCTTCTACGCCGTCCGTCCTATGTTCATCTATAGCCCGCCTTTCACCTACATTCACGCTCTGAACCTCGCCGTCCAACTCTCCTTCGACTACGCGCTCACCAAATTCTGCGGCGGCTCCCTCCAACCCTTCTTCTATCTTATCCTCAGCTCATTTCTCGCCGGGTCCCTCCATCCCTGCGCAGGCCATTTTATCGCAGAGCACTACTTCTTCTCCAACGTCGACCACGGCACAGAGTCACTCAAAGAACAGAAGACAAAATCTACCGAAAAGAAACAACCCCACCCCCTAGACAACCTCCCCCCCCCCGAAACCTACTCCTACTATGGACCTCTCAACATCCTCACCTACAACGTTGGCCTGCATAATGAACATCACGATTTCCCCGCCATTCCCTGGACAAAACTGCATGAGCTTCATCGTATCGCGAGCGAGTTCTACGAGCCGCTGCCTGCTCACCGTTCTTGGGTCTGGGTTATCTGGACATTCATTTTGGACAAGAATGTTGGCATGTGGTGTCGGGTTAAGCGAGCTCAGGGGGGACGGATTGTTGGTGGCGGTGGAGCAGGGAAGTCCGGACGTGGTGGAGAGGGCATCTCGGCGGAGTCGGCTGGGCCCGAAGAGAGTGAAGACGGATGGAAGGAGAGTGAGCTTCAAAGTTGATTTGTATATGTACTATTCTGGCTTTTATAAGTGAGTTATGGAAACTGTTGATAATGATAGTCCAGAGATAATATGCGCATGTCCTGGTCTCATGTAGAATAAATGATGTATAACTATTGATTATAAGCAAATTTGCGGTTTCCTTTACGATTGCTCATTACATTCGTCTGATATCGTACAAATTTGTTCTGAAAACAACATGGATGCGAAAGGAAGCAGGGTATCGATCAGACCATCATGGAATCGTATAGGTCGATTTTAGGAGGCGACACCGACAAGGCTTGGGGGTTCGGTAGTGAAAGCATATAGCAATAGGCAGCGAGTGATTGCAAGATTAGGATTTTTTTTTATGTTTGTATCTATTGCTGAAAATTCTGTTCTGGGCTTCCATTTTAGTCATCATAAGGAAATAAAAAAGTTGAAGTGAGGAATCGGGGAACAAGAAGAAAGTTTGAAATAAGAAACGAAGAGGAATGGAACACGAGGAGGTATGAGCAAAGCAGCCAGCAGCAGCGGTGTAGAATGCGAGTGCGGAACTAATAACATAAGGGGGAGTTGAGGCTAAGAACGGTGCCACGAGGTAATTCAAAGGGAATACAGTTGATCTGTGAACAAAATAATAGGAACATGGGGGAAGAAGTGAAATTAGAAAGCAAAGGAGGAAAGAAAAGAAAAGAAAAGAAAATGGAAAAGATAAAGAAGGGAAAGATCAGTGACTAGAAGAAAAAGTACGCAATCAAGAAACTTAGCAGGCACAAACCAGCCACCACCTGCACCGGCACACCGGGCTCGACGGACTGAGCGTGTTGTTGTTGTTGCAGTCCTGGTGTAGCTGACTTTTCGGTCTCGCCGCCGATCTTTCTCTGCCTCAAGCCCTGGTCTGACAGCCTGTCTTTCAGTTTCTGGATCTGAGCCTTAGCCTCGGCAAGCTGTGCACTTAGGTCTTCACCCGAAGTTGGAATAGCGCTTGCGATGGCCGCCTTTGCAGAGCTGGTGGTGGATTCAGTGGCCTGTGGGGTGGGAATGTCCCGCTTATCGCTGAAATCAGGCGGTGGGATCGGTGACGTGTCGCTGGCCACTTTGCTGGCGGCTCCCACGGCAGGGGTTTGGAAATTTGCGGCAGGGGAAGTATAGGCAGGGGGTTCGTCATCCTGTGCATTCTAAACAACTAATTAGCCCCGTGGTGACTTTAAGCGGCGGCTGGGCGGAAATGCGAAACGTACCACACCATTCGTATCTCCTTGCTCAACGGCTGGGGACTCCTCTGCGGACAACCAGTTCACGCGGATCTTGCGCTCCTGGATTGAAGCCTTGGACGCCTTTTCAAACTGTGAGGCTGTTAGGAGATCGATCCGTAAATACTGAGCGGGAAAGACGTACGATAGAAGTGACGTTCGCAAACTCCATGTCCCGAGTTACGGCGACTGTTTGAACGAGGAACTTGTCCTTGCATTTGGCATCTGGGGTAGGTTCCTCCTTCATGGCCTGTAGCAACACTTTAGAGCAGTTAGAACTATAAGGTTCCCGACAGTATGATGTTGGTTTGAGAACCCACCTTGGACATCCACAGTCCTTCCGGGCTCTATCCGTCCCGAGTTCGGGCGAACACAGTAGCTAATCCATGTTAGTTAAAGCCAACCACCACCGCTATTGGTAGAGATGAACAGGGGATTTTGTTTTTATAGGAAAAGGCTGCGTACTGTTTCGGGGCGGTCGTTTTAACCTAATACCAAGTAAGTATTCGTGTGCGATCGAGATCCAAGGCGAGTCCAGCCACATACCTTGAAAACAACGGGTTCCTGATTGTCATTATTGAGATGGAGGACCTGGCAGACTTCACGATTGAAGGGGCCTACGACCAAACCGTTTAGTTCTAAATCAATGACATAACACCGAGATCTGAAAAAAAACACCCACGTTTGAAGCCCAACTCGGGCGGGTCGAGAATGATAGACATTTTGGGTTTTGGGGAGTGCGCAGGCAGACAAGGAGTGACAAGAGAAACAAAAGGGCCTGGCAAGTTGAAACCGGATATATGTGTTGTAGGGCAGCAGATGAGGCCAAGGAGGCTGGACAGCAGATGACTTAGAAGGCTGAGAGATGACCAATGCAGTTTAGACTGGGTCAGGTAGTACGATGGTGATGCTGATTTATTATTCAGGCGCAATTAGTAGTTTAGTTTTGGGGAGAGAGAGAGTTGTCGCAACGACGCCAATTGGATCCCCCCGGGGTGCTGACTCAGCCAAACCGTGGGCAGGGGGTCAGGTGATGTCATCACGGAGTATTTATCCTCCTCGCAAATGCTTTTATTCTTGTACAGTACATAAGAGAAGATCGATCGATACAGTTCCTACATTCAAGCGCAAACCCCGTTTCGTTCGCACATTGCTGTCTTGACCACTATTCGCTACGGTTCAGAAAGCAATCCCAGGAAATGCTGTGGTTCCCCTTTTTCCCTTTCTTTCTAGGCCCTATCCTCGGGATCCACTTGATCACATCCTCGGGACTCTAAAAATATGAACCAAATCTTCCCCTCTAGTTAGATTTGGATACATGTGAAGGATGTTCTGCAGATATGATGATCTACTCCGCACAATTCCCACGTAGAAATTTCCATCTGCGTCTAATGTTATGGACAATGCGTACAACTAACTAGACTCAGTGTTGGCTGTTCCCTAAGACCCTTGCGACTACACCATCCATGCAAAGAATGGCTCGATGATTTGTCTCGAAGCCAGACAGCAAACCTTGTCCCAATATAAGATATGATTTTGCTATGTTGTGGTTGGACGTCGAACTACCGACCACAACCTCATTCCGAGACTGGATCGAGTCAAGAATTGACCGTTATTCTAGAGCCCATATGAAATAATCTCATTGGAAGGTGTCTCGCATTCCCCACCAGATGTGGACTACATCTGGGATAATATAGCTTTATTGTTTCAAGTTGATCTGCAACAAGGGATGGAAATCTCCCTGTTAAGTACTAGGGATGTGCTATTGAAGGGCCGTTGGATTGGCTTCTGTTAGTAGATACAGTAACTTTTCGCGCTATGAGAGCTTGTGTTGTTGATCACACTATGTGGGTTAGCATCATCTGTAAGAGAAACATTAGTTAAGCCCGATCATGGTGAAGTGTACACTAATATATATGAGGAATTTTCTTATTAAAGAAAAGAAAAAGGAAGAAGAGAAAAGAAAAGAAAGAAACAAAAAAAGAGAGAAAAGAAAGAAAAGAAAGAAAAGAAAGAAAAGTTTCTATGATCATATAGTAGTATTGTGGTATGTATAATCACCAATGATTAATAACGGTCGAGTGGTTCCGGAGCGACAAGTACGTCGTTTGAACACCTTTACTTTGCTACAACCTCAACCCCAAGTACCTCTTCAACACTCCCCAACCTGGCTTTTGAATCCCCTCTCTCTTCTTCGAATTCCGAGCACATTCAGACGCTCATCTTCAATCCTACGCCGACCCGCTACAAAACGACTGCTTGGTACCTTGTTTTACCCCACTTCTTCTCTAATCAACTCCCATCCATAGTCGTTCTCCTACTGAACCTCTTTACGCCTTCTGCCGCGACTTTACCATGGCTCCCTCCGATTTGGACCAGCTCATTGAAATGGGCTTTGATAAGGAACGAGCCGAGTTGGCCGTTATTAAGGGTGGTGGCCGTAGGTGATTCCCCATACTACCGCTGGCTATACCAAGGGTATTCACTAACGGCAAGCTTTGCCTTTTTGTTCCAGTCCAAGGTGCCTTAGAATGGCTCGAAACGAACCAAGACAAATCCTTGGAGGAGATAAAGACCGAGTCCAAGGATGATGACGAGGAGGAGGGTCCTCAGCTTCAACCGGGCGAGGAAGCGAGGAGCTTGGTCTGCAACGAGTGTGGAAAGAAGTTTCGAAGCCATGCGCAAGCGGAATTCCACGCCTCGAAGTCTAAACATGTTGATTTCTCAGAATCTACGGAAGAACTTAAACCCCTCACGGAGGAAGAGAAAAAGGCAAAACTCGAAGAGCTCAGACAGAGGCTGGCAGCCAAGCGATCGGTGCAGTCCGAACAGGATAAGATTGACCAGAAGAGAAATGAAGTAATTGAGCCACCCTTGACCGTGCTTTGAAGAATAGACATTAACCATCTCATGACTAGGAAATCCGACGAAAGAGCACTAAAGAATCCCAAGATATTAAGGAGGAGCTTCAGAAAAAGCAGATGATGAAGGAGGCAGAGAAAAAGAAAAAGGAGAAGCTTGCAGACATCGAAGCGAAACGACGTGTCAAGGCGAAGATTGAGGCGGATAAGGAAGAGCGGCGACTTAAGGCTGAGCGCGAACGCGCAGAACGGGCCGGTGTAGCACCTTCAGCTCAATCAGCCCTTGCTCCGGCAGCCGTCAGCTCAGGTGCTCCTACTTCAAGACCTGCCTCTGCCTACACCGAAACCCGCTTGAGATTCCAGACCCCTAAGGGAAATATTCTGAAAACGCTTCCCGTCACAACCACGCTGTTCGAGGTTGCTGCAGCTTTAAAACAGGATGACGGTATTGAAGTCCACAGTTTCTTGCAGACTTTTCCCAGGAAAGTGTTTGATACTGAATACTACGGGGAGTCACTAAAGGACCTGGGCCTCACTCCTAGTGCAAGCCTTGTAATCCAGTGATTGGTACTTGTGGGGGAAACTGGCTATGAACAAGAGTAAACATATGTGACGAGATTAGTAAAAGCAAGAAGAAACTTTGATACCATGAGAGAATATCACCTAAAATATTGAACTGTATCCAAGAATGGGTGGGTTATTTAGTTTTCCCATCGATGAGATAACCACGTGATATCGCGATAAGGCGTGTCAGATTCCGTCACGCGTCGAGTTGCTTAGATTGACCGTGATGAATCTTATTCCCGCTGAGCACACCGCAAGCATCGGTGTATTTCAATGAGATCCTCCTTTATTTAGTGTAACATCTATATACCCTCTGATGATGCCCGCGTGAGCTTCCCTTAAGGCCTTGGGCCGCCGCTACTGTTAATCCCGCTCTAAGCTAACGCGTCTTAGTGTTGGTGACCAACATCGAGGCAATCCGACATGTATCATGATGCCCAACGCGACCGATGCCAAGACAGCAAATCCATTTGAGGAATCCCCTCGCCGCATGAGCGAGTATACGGCTCAGGAAATTGCCACATTGCAAGCACGTCTCGATAAGAAACTCGGCCCAGAATACATCTCTTCCAGACCAGGCGCCGCGGGACAGAGAGTCCATTATCTAGCTGCTGACAAGTGCATCAACCTTGCCAATGAAGTTTTTGGATTCAATGGATGGTCGAGTTCGATACAACAAATCCAGATCGACTTTGTATGTCCCGTCTTTACCATTGATAAGAACCTACCGTGGTTGTGTGTACCCTAGTATGGGCAGCTAATAGGAGCCATCACCGGGTAGGTCGATGAAAGCCAAAACACGGGGAAAATTAGCTTGGGACTGTCGGTGGTAGTGAGGGTGACCCTGAAGGACGGGACTTATCACGAGGTATGCTCTCTTGTGAACGAAACGCTTCTTTAAAAGTATCAGCGCTAATCACCTTGAATGACGTTAGGACATCGGGTATGGTCATATTGAAAATTGCAAGGGGAAAGCTGCGGCTTTCGAAAAAGCCAAGAAAGAAGGAACCACAGATGCATTGAAGCGTACATTGCGGAATTTTGGCAATGTGCTGGGCAATTGCATCTATGATAAGGAGTACGTCTCAAAGGTGACGAAAGTGAAGACCGCACCTGTACGTATTTTAATTTCTTGCGAATTGGTTGGACGGGTATACTAATATGCTACCCAGGCCCGATGGGACGTGGATGACCTTCACCGGCATCCCGATTTTGCACCGATCAAAAAAGAGCCAGTACAGCGGAAGCCAATTCCAGAAGATGATGATCTCCCTCCTCGTCCAACAGACACTGTGAAGAACAGCGGTGCCTCAGTTGATACTGCCTTTGATGTCGATGGAGAGTTTGGAAGTATGCAATGATAATATAGGTTGTCTTTCTGCTAAGCGTTTCGCTAATGATCATAGGTGACTTATTCGACGAAGCGGACTTTGGGGTTGGCACAACTGGAAACCCAGATGAAGTAGTAATAGGCCCTGATACACAGAGATTTCAGCAACAACCAACACCGGTAAACCGCCAAAACGGCCCAGCCCCCTACCGAGGCCCTCCACAGCATAATCTTGCCGCTGCAGGGAGACCAAGTTCCGCTATTGTCACACCATCCAAATCCGAAAGGCCTCTCAACCAAGCACTTGCAGCTAGGCAAATACCACCTCCTGCTCTTAATTCTAGACCAACCCCCGCTGTGCCCCCTCAAAACATACAACGCAACCTCTCTAATGGAGGAACATTACCACCTGGTCAACAAAAGTCTAATCAGGACACAGACCTGCCCGGTGCAGGGGGTCAGGTGCCCATCAAGCAGGAACCGGTCTCTAATTTCAATGATCCTAGACCCAAGGACATGCTTCCACCTGGCAGCTCACCTATGCCATCCGCTTCATTCTTCTCAGCCCGAGCAGTCGATCTTTTACGGGACAATCCACAATCTGGCGCGGCTCCTCCGTTCGACCCCCACGCAGAAAGTCCATCGATTCGTAAGACAGCAGGCGTTGACCACAGCAAGAGTGTCCCGATCTCGAAACCCATGCTTACCGGTGCATCACCCGTCTCCAACAACTCCCGGGACTTCATCAATCCCGCTACAGATATGCATCGGAAGATCGGCGCCCCCGGTAGTGGTGGAGCCAGTAGTCCGATGAATCGAGGCCAGACGACCTCGTCTTACCGCCCGTTGACAAGACCGAACATTGACCCCAGAAACGCGGCTAATGCTGCCGCTGCAAATCGGGCCGTTGGACCACAGAATTTGAACGGGAAACGGCCCCCTTTGAGTGATGTGACCAATGCATCCACCCCGGGCGGCAGCGGGTCTGCTCCTGTTGGTGGTATAACTGACCAGAAGAGGCCGAGATTCAACGAGGGTCCTATACAGCAGCAGCAGCAGCAACAACAGCAGCAATAAAGTGGCCATGATTATGTGGAGAATGTCCGGACGTTGCATCATTAGTGGCGGTCTTATGGGTAGTTCAAGGAATATGGCGCTAAGGAGTACGTAATAGGTAATAGGGCTCCGGATACAAATGCTTAATGGTCGCTGCTATCTGTCATATGTACTTTTGCTCTTGGTATCTAGGGCATAGCTACTTATATAAGGTGCCGATGAAATCCATAGGGGGATCAGAAGGCGTATGACACTTGTAGTCCAAGCATGATTCAGGAGAAACGGACGTCGTCTGGGGCGACCAGTAAGTATTTCATATTGAGACCTCGAGAACCTGTAGAAATTTTGACTGAAATTTTGAGTCCTTCTGCCGTACCATGGCCATTCTTAAACACTCAATGTCTATTACATTTTCTCCAACTGGAGCTGTTTAGATAATAGGCTGGCAGTGTAGAACCCGCTGCCTTGAGAGAACAATGAAGCGAGCGAGGAAAGTTCGTACACTACTTTGCCAAGACAAGAATATGCTTTTGTGAACCCTCAATGGATATGCAAGGAACAATTTTGGGAGTCCCCAGTACTATTCATGCAATAGTTTTCATAGTGCACAAGAAAAAAACAATATAGTACAAGCGCAGAGTCAAGGAAAGAGACACAAAGCAATCAGTTGCGCATGGCTTGACAAGAGAGGGTAAGTCAATTGCGAGCTGAGCTTCAATTACGTGAAGAAGCCCAATATGACACTCACTCTCCGAGACGTTCTCCCCCTCAACGAATGGGCTTATTTTTTTCAGGGACTGCATATATTGAAGATTGGAGCCCACCCAAGGCTTGACCACCGGACCGAGCTGCCGGGGTTTCATTTTCTCTGGGCGCATGAATGGATTGTTGTAGTCTTCCAAGTATATCAAGCTTTCGAACAGCTTTGCTCACCGGAGTCGTACGTATGTCTTTTTGAGTATTATCGCCAAGAGGCTGGTGTGAAGTTGGATCAGAATCCTCAAACCGGTCGAATCCTAGAAGTCTCGCCTTCAGTAGCACTGATTTTCTATTTGGGATGCTAAACTTGACTTGGGTGCTTCCCAATTCTAGAGTAACCTACTATCAGTAATAGTTGCTATATGTATCAGAGAAAGGGCAACGGGTGTGGCGTACCGCTCACTTGACGTCGACCTGGGAGTAGGTGGTTGCCAAAAATATGAGCTTCGTCAATCTGCAGTGAACCTTGATGCTCAAGCCGACCTGGCAGCAAATGGTCCCCAAAGATATGATCCAGGTGGATAGCAAATGACGCCGATCTAGGTCGTGCGTGAGTTGGAGTGAATGACACGTCTGGGGTGCTTGGAGTAAATGGTGCCGCCGTCACATCGAGACGGCTTGGCGGACTACAACTGCCTTGATCTTGGCTGTCGGTTAGGCTAATGTCAGGCTTGGTTATGTTTTCAGCTGAGGGCCCCGGGGATATTGGACTTAGCATTGGTGTTTGCTGAATGGTCTGGAGTTTTGCGTCGAGATCCGCTTTACATTCTTCCAATCTTCCTCGATTCTGTTCTGAGAGAGATGTTAATGCCATAAGCTCACAGAGCAATTCTATAGCTCGCTGGTAATTATCGGGGGTTTCTTCTTCAAGGGCGTGGGTGAGAGCTGAGCTTTTTCCATTAGATACCATATCGTTGGGGACATTCTCAAATTCAAGCCTTCTTTGGGGGGGATGGGGCAATGGGGTTTTGGGAGTGTCTGAGGGGCTCTGCTTAAAGTCTAGACCTTTCAGGTCTTGGAGCGAAGGGCTCAGTACCGGACTGTCATTGTTGGCAAGTGAGTCCTTCGAGGGTGGTGTGCTACTCAAATCAAGCAGTACTTCCTCGATATTGTCAGGGATCTTGTTGAGACCCCAATTCTCCGAGGGCGAGGAAGGGAGAGGCAGTTTGGGCGCAGGTATGACCATCTGTGGCTTCTCTTTTGCTTGAGACTGTTCACTCACAGGTTCTGAAGTCGACTGGTCTTCCTTTGCAATCTTAAAGTTCATGGAGGTAGGCTTCCCATCCTGATCGACTGGAGTTATGTTTGCCACCTTAGGTGAACGGGTGACTTTTGCTGTGTCAGGCGGTGCCATTCGGCTTTCATTGGGCGCCTTAGTTGGGGTAGGGATTGTCACTGGTATTTCCTCTGAAAGTGGAGGAGCACTGGTCTTTGCTATCACTTGAGTAGAACAAGCAACATCCTTTTCCTGAGCAGCACGACTTTCCTGGAGTGGCAATTTTGGAGTATTTCTACTGAGATTAGAGTCATTCTTAGCAACAGCAGGAACGGCCTCCGAAGCCCTTGTGTGAAGAATCTTCCTGGCTTCCGCTAGAAAACGCTCAGGAGGGCTGAGGAATCTTGGTAAATTATCGCCACTGGTGGGTGTCAGACCGGATTTTGATGATACTAACTTGTGACTTACATTGGTCGTCTAGTTTTGACAACGGCAGGCGTTGGATTCCTGGTGCCATCTAGATTGGGAGCAATGGTTAGCTATTCGTTCAAAACTATGCGAGAAGCTGCTTACTCCCTTTGTTCTTGCCAACCTGATTTTGCGTCTTATTCTGCACCTGTCTCTCGCGGCCTTTCGAGAAGAAATCATTGTTGTTACCATTGAGAGCTGGATCTAGCGAAGCCTTACGGGCGCCAGAAGCTTGGGGTATATGGTGCCCCGGCTTAGAAGAAGAAGCGTCGTGGGAGGCACTGGATGGGATCCTTCTTCAGATTAGGTCTACCTACTAATGATACAGATGTCTCCGAGGCGTACCTGACAGATATAACTCTTGCTCCAGTACGACTTCTCGTGCCAAAAATGCCACCACCTCGGCCTCGTGGTTTTCCAGTCCTGGTAGGCGCAGCAACTAGAGTTTCTGATAGTTTGGGGTAGTCGGTAGTGGCTCTAGAAGAGTTGTTGTTGTTGTTGCCATAAGCACCAGCTCCGTGCAGGGCCGCGCTCAGTTTTAGACGGTGACTTTGCCCGTTCAGGAGATCATCAAGATTTTCCAAGTCATTTGTATCACTTAGCTTCTGGAACACGTCTTCATATCGGTTAGCAAGGGTGATTGCAGGCGAGATTGCATGGGGCGATGCAACCACTTACTTTTCCATTCAGTAAGTTGCTGTTGGTTCTGCTGAGCCAATCGCTGAGCCTGAGTGCCGGGCTGGTTCGATAGTCGGGTGGCTTCGATATCTTCTAATCGGGCCTCTTTAACTTTTTTGTCATCTACTGTTGAGATGTGTTCTCGTCGGGCTGTGCCTAAATCTTCCTATCGTTTATCAACAAGGTAGGCATGAACGAACGGGAAACCGGTATTGTACAAACATAGCAGGGAGGCTCACCATTTGCAGCCTACTCAGCCGCTCAGCTTTTTCGGGATCCATCTTCCATCGACGAGGTGTTCACAAAGCAAACAAGAAAACGAAACAGTGGAGGAACATGAACAAATAATAGCATACGTGAAAGATGGAGGGTTAGTGAAATGCCTAGCGAATGAATCTGGGAAGAAGACGTGAGGCCAGAAGAGAGAAGAGCATATAGGTTCTAGTAGACAGTGTCGTGGGAATGAGAGGAAGTATGCCTACAATGAAAGATCTCGTAGACACGTAAGGGAATGAAAATGAAAGTGAAAAGAGTGAAGAGAAGAGAGAGTGGGTGGGAATCGGTTTTGAGCTGTTGGCAACCTTCAATGCGAACGCAGAACACGGGAAAGAGTGAAGCAACGTGACTTGTCATCTGGTGCCGTTGTTCATCCTACACATCCCTAAGTATGTTCTTTCCAAATATGGGATGTTTAAAAGCGAGAATGTACAACATATGCTGAATCTCCTGTACTGAAAATAAATATGTACACCAGCCCAAAGAGGGGTATAACAAAATTCTATTATCTTTTGAAAGAAAGAAGAAAAGACCTAAAAGAAGCGTCGGAGATTGGCTTAGTTGTTACTCTGTCTAAGCACTGCAGGTACCGGCACCACCCTCGTCTATAATAGTAGAAAACAATAGTCAGTAACATATTTCCTTCCAAAGAAGCGTCACTAAACTTACTACTGATCATTTTTGCAACTGCCTGCATTAAGCTAACACCCATGACTGTTACCCCAAACACAATGCATAGATATGCAGGAATCTTGGCTTTTCGAGGGGCATTGCTTAGCTTGATATAGCAAAGAGGAGGAAAGATGTATGCCAAAGCAGCGGCACTTGTTGCCCCAATTAGTTCAAATACCGCCCCAAGGTCACACGTTATTAAAGCCAGAGCCATAGCTGATACAACTAAAGCCGACGTGAAGATGATGTGCCGATTCATGTTAAAGGGCTCATCGGAGAAGTAGTAAGTTGTCATGACAGAGCGGCATACAAAAGCCTCCAATGGCAAAGTTGTGAGCATGTTCAAGCCGAGACAACTACCAAGGTCAGCTCGTCTGAAAACCTGCTAGGTTCATACTGTGTGGTTCTTACAACCGCGCTATATTAACCATAATATTATCCGATGGGAAGTTGTTGAGCACGTTTCCTTGGGTTTGTGACCCAAAGAAAAGAAAGCCCGAGATACCCATAGTCAGACACATCAGGAGCGACACCCCGGTCGAGTAATGGGTCACCCTCGCAAAGCGATCCAAGGTCGGCTTCTTGAGAGAACCATATATTAGGAGACTGTTGTGGTCTTCGCTACGGTCAGTTTTCAGACGGGGCTTTTATAGAGTAACAAATACGTACGGCAAACGAATGCTATTCACAGTCAGTAAAATCGAGAGAGGAGGTCCGGGCATCATGCGCCAAGACATACCGAAAGATATCACTCCAGCAGCTTGGAAAAAACCGGAATTAACAAATAACAGGCTTTTCACTTCACCCCGAGATTCAGAAGGGACACGGAACCCTTGCGTTATCACAGCGACCACAATGACCATCATACTTATTAACGCTAAAGTAGACGCCTTTGCCAACTACTTAACTGTTAGTATTAAGGAACCTTAACTCTGCAGAGAACCGAACCTTAGCAATATCCCGATACAAAGAAAGTGGGTAGGATATACCCAAAACAAGAAGGACTATTACTGCTCGTCTATCGGTCAGAAGCCAGAGGAAAGACATGTCTCGGAGTGAAGGGAACAGTGCGCTAAGCACATGCGGAATGGTATCGCCAACAATGATACAGAAGGCAATCATGCCGCCAAAAGCAAAGGCCCACTGCGCAATGGAGATGGCAATGAGACCGCTCTTCCCGAAACAATGCTGCATAGTGGCCTGGAATGAATCCGCGCCGCTTAATTTGGAGTTAATCACTATCAAGCGAATAGTCCAGTCCACAGCAACTGTAAGCGCAACTAAGAGCGTTATGCCCATCAGCATGCCCGCTTGTCGAAGTGCATAAGGCTGCCCTATAATGCCAGCTCCTATGATACTGTTGGCCATGTTCATAAATGCCATTCGCATTCCACTTCTCGGTCGAGCATTCTCGAGATGCTCCTCGGGAAAGAAGTCTTCGGATGTTGCGAGAGTGACACTCGGAGCTTCTATATCTGTCAGAAGCGGGACCATCTGTCCTGTAACACTCCTTCCTGACCGAGTATTGCCCCCGCGCGCGTAATCCTCCTCTTCCAGCCATGACGACGAGTCCTCTGAGCTTCGGGGATAGTCGTTCGATCGACGCTCGTCTTCTGTGTCATCTTCAAGGTCGAACCGAACGCGATTTAAGGTGCGAGGAGTGCGCCGTTGTCCTTCGGGAACCGGCTGGGCGAATGAGGACTGCCGCTGATGTTGTGTTTCATTGAGAGAAGGGAATGGGGAATGGGGAGTCGTATTAATAGGGGTTACCCCATCACGTTCCTCACTGGGAGACCCTGGAAGCAAAGACTGAGACTCCAGTCTATCAATCCCATTCTGGTCAACCAGGAGTAGATCTTGAGCTTCATCCCTGGGCATTGCTGCTTGCGAGGCTTCTTGTCATTAAATTCACATGCGGATGATGCTTTGGGACAAGTAATCATGCGAGCTTCACGTGAGATACTTATCGATAAGCTCCGGAAATGACGGGGCCACTTATTTATAGCCATTCAACCAATAAAGGATCAATAGACATCAAGTAGTACTAGATTAAGTTTTGAAATAATAAAATAATAAACAATGACACAAAGACTTGGATTGTATTTATCTTGTTCTCTAAATCATATTTATACTATATATGATATTAAACTTATTAGACCAACCTTTTCCCAGCAGTCTCTTTCCGGTTCAAATGTTTCAAAAAAAAAGAAAGGAAAAGAAAAAAGAAAAAAGCAAAAACCTAGATGGGTGCAATATGTATAGTTTAGCTCGTAGCCAATAGCTCTATTATCCTTCTTCTATTTTTCTTTTCCTTTTTCTCCCACTTCTGGTGGTCTTGCTACCATGATGTCAGGTGCCTCCGTTCCGCCTCAGGGGCTTCCTCTCGGCCAACCCATTCGATACAAAGACACTCGCGCCTCGATAATGGGGTTGCAGAGAATACCATAGAAAGCGCCTAAAATGGCGTGCACAGTTGACTTAGGGTCAAATACCTTCTATTCTACCAATTTTGACTTGGATCTTTCCCTTCATGCTTCAGCAGAGATGCTCTTTCCAGAAAGGGCTACTCCCTTGAGCTCCGTTGAAAGCCTCAAAGAAGCATTTGATTCTGGTAGAATATGGGTGGAACAGGTGCCTGAGCTGAAACTGCACGTCCAGGTCAGTGCCGGATCCGGCCTGAGCTATCCATTATCAATTTTCGCCTCTCAGATTGGAGACACCGTCTGCAACTCCAAGGTATCCCTAGCGCAAGACTCAGTACACTGAGCTACTTACTTTCTAATAACTTGTTCAGTTCTGGCGAGAACTAGGTCTCGGAGTTCTCTTTAAAAGTTGTGATCAACAATTCGAACCTATCAACTCTACCTCCTTTCATCTATCATTTGGGTTGCGCAGGAGGCCGGGAGGGTCTATCACAACGGAGCCGTCGAAGCGACTAGCCAAGATTGAATCATTTCCCGGTGCAGTCCCTCCTCCGTGCATTTCAACTGTCCGTATATCTACAATTAGTATCTCGATGATATATAGCCACCGCACTCAACACATGCACCATATACCTTCTTCGTCTACAGTGATAGCTAACCTACCCGAGAAGCCGCGTGCCCCTAGTCATTGGATGATGGGAGTACTAAAAGTTGACCCGTATGAACATTACCGAATGTACAGTCTGTTATCGAACACTACAATAACTCCAAAGGACAGCGTATTGACATTGCCCATGGAAAGGCATTATCAGGGTGATGAATATTCTGGATATTCTCAGAATTCTCCAGCATTTTCAGTGCTGTGGTCCAATGGTACCCCCCAAGTTTCGGAGTTCAGCTCTTTATTTAATAAAGGACTCAGGGCACTCTTGCTTGACAAACAAGCGAAGCTTTCCAAATACCCGATGGTTAGGGAGCATGAGTTACTGTCTCTTTCTCGAATTGCCCCTCCAGTGTTCAGTCTCGGATACCGCGAAGTGAGCAGCCGAAGAGCTTCAGATACCTACCTATACACATCTAACCCAATCCCACATTGATAGGCCATGAATGAACGATCGCACCTGATACCTTTGATAGCCAAATCCATGTGTTCCATCCTAAAGTCTACACGAAGCAGATCTCTACAGGATGGAGTTGATATCCTTAAAGCATCACACCGTCGTCGACAAGATGGCTTATCTACATCTCCCTGCGGAATGGATTCAAAATCTGCAATTATCGCATCCCTTTGGTGCATCGCTCAGAAGCAACTTTATAAACCCGAAGCTTCAAGGAAGTTAAGCCCACTATGGCCTCCGCCTAGGCCATGCAGCACTTCGCCACTTCAGAAATATACGCTAGCCAAAGAACATACCGAAGAGATAATTCAATTCCAGGATGACTGGGATTTCGATGAAGCAGGCGATTCAGACTACTATCTAGGGACCAATGAAAAAGATCTCAGCTTATATGGGCCAGACGGGACAAACAATCCTCTATTGTCCCAAGACGAAAATATATCTAACTATTCCAATATAATTGATAGCCAGTTTGATTGCGTGGAGTATGGCCAAGAAACGCAAGATTTCTCAAGGGAATCCAAGCGTGACAGGCGATGCACCTCTTCTCTGGCAGACTGGTCAAGTGATTTTGAAATGCTTGTGTCGCACCGCTTCGATGAGTACGCCTCAAACGCAATACCAATTCCTGATATATCTCCCGTACTTGAAGTGGAGGAGCCTTATAGTAAAGATAGTGATGATATGTTGTGTGATCAGTTATGAAGGCATGGCTCCGTCCTAATAGTATAGCAATTTACCTTATATATTATTCAAAGTGTCTCCTGTGAACTGTGACTAGCTGTAAAGACCATCAGAAGAAAACTCAAGGGAAATGGGTGTAACGATATTTACACTAAGACACGTTTTACTAGTGCACTTCATAAGTTGCAGTAGCAAATATGGTTTATTCCAACACACAGGCGCCGAATAGGTCTTTGAAAGATGCATTATGAAATGTTTGTAGCATTAAGAGCAGCGAGGAATGCTACACACGCGTAAAGAGCAAGTCCGGCATACTCTTTAGCAAACACTCAAACAAATGATCGCCACAGATCGGCGGACAAGTTTCGAGAGGGCGGGACATCAGATACTGTAAATATAGAGCAAATGTTCTACCAACGTAGATGACCCCTCAAAGCTTGCGCTCTTTCTTCCTTGTAGATGTATTAGTCTGGTTTTGATATCCGTAAATTTTCCCTCGGATCAGCGGGTTTTTATTAGTCGTGATAGTCGGCAGGTTCAAGTATCCGAAAGACCTCATCGAAGAGCTAGAACACAACACATGGACAGGACACATCACGTCCGCCTCTGAATTTTGTAGTTGCCGGTAGGTCTCCACAAGTGGGCACCGGAATCCTTAGCCGTGTGATCGAGTTTGGATGTGTCGAAAGCTTCGATGAACTTTTCATCCAAGACTCTAGATTTTGGCCAGGAATAGCTTAAATACTCGTCAAGAACATCGCGTAAATTCCAACCTTGGAGCTTTCGAAAGCAAGCCACCACGCAGCCAGTACGATGCTATGGAAGATCAATCAGAAATAGTCACATGACGCGGAGGACCTTCGCGTACCTTTCCTTTGTTGCAATGGATAAGGATTGGATGATTGGCCTGGTTGAGTAGGATTTCAAGAATGCCATTGATGACATGGTCAGGAGTCTTCTCCTCGGGAGCCTTGTTTGCTTGGACAATAACGCGAAAGTGTGCGATTCCATGTTCCCTGAGGAAACTCACATGGCTCACACCATACGGTTCTTCGACAAGTGTGCTATGTAGCTTGTTAACTAGTTATCCACGCGATATATAGAATTTATACTAACATTATCGTTTTTAACCCCAGATTTTTGAGCGCGGGAAGGTTCCAAGATCCGGGGAAAGCACTGCGATAGATTCCTTCCACGACCTCTCCAAAATTAGGGGGTAGTTCGGAGTAAACAGGCTCGGATTCTGCCGATGGGCCTTTTAGGCGCGTCCTCTCTGTAATGCAACCTGAGAAACGTCAGCTCGAAAGCTAAATACCGCGTAGTTGCATCGGCAGGACAGATACCATTTTGACCGGCAAGAGAGCTGCTAGAACTTTTCTGAGTCAAAGGAATAACCATTGCCATATTAGCCATGATATAAGATAGCAGGGATCACTGTATGCTCCAGCAGTCTTCGAACATGGAAGGGGCGGATGCCCCAGGGCGTATCAACCAGAACGCAAGGACCGTCAACAAAATCCCCTAGAACTCCAACCGGTTTCAAGTGAAGCAAAGGCCAATTCAGAGCACAGTAGGTGCTGAGAAGCCCTCCAGCGAAAGGCAAAGGAAGGGAAAAAGAAGGGAAAAAGAAAAGAAAGAACGAAAAAAGGGTAGTCTATGAAACTTGAGAGAGACTTAAAGAAGTCTAACTCGAGTTTCAAATAGACGATGAGCTTTGAAAGATAAACATTTTGACAGAGTAGACTTTCGAGGTAGCTGTACTGTAAAGACGTTTAAACAAGGGACCAGGGAGATTTCGCGACAGCAACGAACAGTCTGGGGGAGTGGAGAAAGGAACAAGACTGTTGCGCTTTTGCACCTTTGGGGGCGGTGAGCTGATTTGATGGGTAAAAAAAAGCTGCTCTGGTAGACTCTTGCCGTCGAAGTCCACTACCAGGAAGCAACCGGCCTCAGAAAAAAGGACAAATGCTCAGAAGAAGAATGGGAAAGTGATTTATTGTTGGACAAAGCGGTATAACTATCCACTTTCCGTGACGGGAAGCGTTTAAAACAAAGAGTTGTCTGCAGGTTCTCTTAGTTCCGAAACAACGCCGTGAGGTGGAGTAGGGAGGAGTCTAAGTTTTCTTTTCGCTTTGTTTTTGGCCGTCACAGTGCTGCCTGGAAGCCCTATAGCCATCCTGAACCATGGTAGGAGCCATCTGGGACCAGTTCAGGGAGAACCGAGGATCCGTAACAGTAACGACAAATTCCAGACTCATCTATCTATCAACAATAACGTGCAAGGGCTGTTAGACTCTCGCGTGAGAAATCCGAGGACTGTATCTATCAATCTATAGAGAAATGCTGAAACAAAATTTAAGTGCTACGGTATGAATAGAGCACTCCCTTGAGAAGGGTATAGAGGACAGACCTACGGGGCTTCTTCCCCTAGTCCAAACATCCGAACTGAATTATTCCAGGCACTAGTACATGAGGGATTAGCAATCTGTAACATGAAGTTATGGAAGAACTTACGCTTCGCAAACTTCCTCAACGGTGATTCCCTTGATCTTGGCAATAACATGGGCGACATGGGCAATGGCCGCAGGCTCGTTGCGACCCTTCACCATACATCCTTTTTGCCATTTCTCCTTTTTCACAGCCTTTGGTAATGCTGGTGCACCTTCTAAGTATTTGGAAGAGGCATGAGAAGGGCGAATTTCGCACTATAAAAACATCATCGTCAACGAAAGGGTTCAACAGAATGATAGGGAACAGACTGTCTGCATACCCAAGGGCCATCCGTTTCTATTTGAAGTTGTTCGAGAGGTATAACCTTCACTACCTCTAGGTTCTCCTCAGTCTTTAAGCTACAGCCGTTTACGCCGATGTCTAGGCCGAGGGCCACCATGCGTTTCATCTCTTCAAGAGTCCCAGTGAAGCTGTGCACGAGGCCTTTCTTGGGAAGCCTTTCGAGCCTAGGTGCTAACAACCGCTCAAAGTCCTCGCTAGCAGCTCGAGAGTGGAGGAAGAGAGGTAGTTGTATCTCAACCGCGAGATCCAACTGGGCCTCGAAATACTTTAGCTGGGGCTCTTTTGAGCTTAGAAACAACCGGTCATAATCGAGACCTATTTCACCAAATGCAACCGCGTATCCGGACTTTTTTGACTCTAAGGCTAGGATCCTCAGCTCGTCAAGCAATTTCGATGGGCCGCCAGGGAATTCATCGAAGAGCTTTGCTTGGCAGGGATGAACTCCAACTGTGGCATAGCAAAATCCCGCTGTTCAGGGACTTGTCAGGCTCTGTCCTAATTTTGCCACGGTGAGTTGTGGGGTGCCACATACGATATTTCTGGGCAATCTCGATAGCACGCCGAGACTCTTCCAAGTCAGAACCTGTGACCATGAACTTTTGGCATCCTACTTCGCGAGCACGCTGGATGATGTCATCCAGGTCGCTCTCGTGAACCTGCTTTCCGTGATATTCTCCTCTGAAAACAGGATCGCTAAAATTGATCCCGATCTGATTATACGGTAGTTTCCCTCCATCAGTTACCGAAAATTGATATACGAAATAACAGGGAAACTCACATCAACATATCTTAAGGGCTTACTGGTGTCACCCATACTGGCTGCAGCTAGATGTTTGGTAGAGCCTGTAGAGAATTCTCTTCTGATTAAGGTGGAATAGGGAGAATGCTGTGATACCAAGCAATTACTGCGGAGTACTGTGCATGAAGTGAGTTTAGATACGGGGAAAATGACGAAGCCCTCAGCTTTGCTTGGGGTGGAATAGCCCGCTTGTTGGCTGTAGATATTGGCGATCTCAGAACATACCTCCACTATTCCTCTGAAGAAAACGAGGTAACCTGACAGTGGTGTAGGTCCCCCTGGATCTTACACAGCTGAGGAAAGGTGTCTTACTATTCCCAAGTGTCCTGAAAAGGCTGTCTACGCTAAGAGACACATTCATCTGAAAGCACGATTCTTTTCCTGAGCACTTGCAAAGATGGCACCGTATCGAAACATTTTGAGCTTCTTGGCAACCCACATCTAAGCCACCTCATTGCAGCGCCTCTGTGGCTAGTGATTATTGATGAGTCATACAGTAACGGAGAACTGTCCGAGTCAGCCAATCACTTGACTCGGGGCACCTCCGATTCTGGTTGGGAGTGCTAATTCATTTGTTTCCTATTGGATTCCAGTTCATTATTATGAATAAATAGGAAACAGTAGATATTTTAGCCCATCACAGGTCATTGTTCCACTGTAAGACTGCCAATGCAAAGTAATATGCCCAGCAGACATGTTTCAGCCACAAGGTGCCTTCGGTAATAGTGATACACGAAGCTGTACGGAGTATCGCGTGTAGAAAAGGTCGGACTCTCCCTACCCGGGAGTTCGGCGCTAAAGCCGCTGTGGAGCCTTTAATTGTATCTTTCTCCGCATATATGAGATAGATCTGCGGAGATACCCCTCGTCACTGCTGAGACCATCTATAATAATGTGTTTATTTCTATAATTCGGCATACCCCCGTTCTTCAGGAGCTGCTAGCTGTATATATATACAAACAAACATCGCACGTTAGAGAATTGCGTCTTCCGATCGTTATCTCATTCATTTTCTGCAATTGCAGGGCCATCATCATTCGGGTTTCAGCCTATATATATATTTCCCTTGCAATGGCAGACCAGAAGCTTCTGGCAGCTCGGCAAATCTCGGGGCACAATACGCCTCAGGATTGCTGGATCGTTGTCAATAATCAAGTGTGGGATGTGACAGACTTCTTGGAAGACCATCCTGGAGGATCTTCAGGTGAGACATACACCCGCACCTAAACACTACTAACGCTGACGTGGTTACCTGAAATATGCAGTCATACTCAAATACGCAGGTCGTGATGCTACCAAGGCTTACTCGGAAGTTCATACCCCAGGTGTCCTGACAAGTAATCTACCCTCAGAGAAACTTCTGGGTGTGCTAGACGAGTCCACAATCAGCGAGGAATGGATCAATCAGCCATCTACTGAGAGCCCTAAGGTTGTTCTTGATCATGAGAAACCGCCGCTGCACACATTGATTAATTCCCACGATTTTGAGCTCGTGGCTTCAAAAACAGCCAGTAAGAAAACATGGGCATTCTACTCCAGCGCCGCAACAGACCTTCTTACCCGGGACGCAAACAAGACGTGTTTTGACCGGATATGGTTCCGACCACGGGTATTGAGGAATGTCCGTTCTGTTAATACAAGTACTAAGATCCTTGGGGTCGACAGTAGCTTGCCATTATTTGTGAGTCCTGCAGCTATGGCAAAGCTCATTCATCCTGATGGCGAATGCGCTATTGCAAGAGCTTGTGGAGATAAAGGGATTATGCAGGGAGTACGTTCAGTGGCTTTCATCTTTGTTAGTTCTCCTCTAATCATTATGTGTAGATTTCCAATAACTCTTCATACACGATGGAAGAGCTTAGAAACACTGCTCCCTCAGCAAATTTCTTTTTCCAATTATATGTCAACCGAGATCGTCAAAAGTCAGCTGCACTTCTGCACCAATGCTCAGAAAATCCCAACGTGAAGGCCATCTTCGTGACGGTTGATGCAGCTTGGCCAGGTAAAAGAGAAGCAGACGAACGTGTTAAGGCGGATGAGAGTTTATCGGTCCCGATGGCTCCAGCTAAAGCGAAAAATGACAAGAAGGGCGGTGGACTGGGACGTGTGATGGCCGGTTTCATCGACCCTGGACTGACTTGGGATGACTTGGTGTGGGTACGACAGCACACTCATCTTCCCTTGTGTCTAAAAGGCGTGATGTCTGCAGACGATGCCATGTTAGCCATGGAAGCTGGGCTTGACGGTATCCTTCTTAGCAATCATGGAGGACGCAACCTTGACACTAGCCCTCCGTCTATCATTACACTTCTTGAACTGCACAAGCGATGTCCGGAAATTTTTGACAAGATGGAGATATATGTGGATAGTGGGATCAGGCGCGGGACGGATATCTTGAAGGCTGTCTGCTTGGGTGCAACTGCCGTGGGCATGGGACGTAGTATGCTATTCGCTACAAACTATGGCCAGGAGGGTGTTGAGCATTTGATAGACAGTAAGTGACGAGCTTCTTCCCCTTTGTGCCTTTCTCTCTCGTCATTGCTCATATTACCTCAGTCATGAAAGACGAGTTAGAAACAGCTATGCGCAACAACGGAATCACCACGCTCGACGAGGCGGGTCCACAATTAGTTCATACGGCCGATATTGACCACCTAGTTCCCGAATCCCGTCAACACCCATATGCGCGAAAGGTTGCCAAAGGGCGACGTTCGTTGCACCGCTCCAAGCTCTAGACAATTGGTTGATAGTCGTAGAGCGGTCTACTAATTCCCCCCTTGTCACTCTCCTCCAAAGGAACGATTCATTTCAAGAGTATCTCAGTTTCTGAGAATACTCCGTTGTTGAATAAAATACCTAGTCACGTTCATGTACCGGTCTCACGCTAGCTTATAGTGCTTCTGTTTGTTTTGCTGCTTCATGTAGGCATGATACTATGCAGATATGCCGAAAGCCGTCCAGGTGTATCAAATTAAATTCACGTTTAGACATGATTTGATAAATGAGAAATAGCGGCCAACATAGAATCTTAACAATTCAGCAGTGACATATCACAAGCAGGAGTGGGATGCCGGATGAGGTCACCAACCAAGCAATAATTTAATCCATACATGTGCTTATCTTGTAGCTGGGTGAGTTCCCCAATCAGATAGGTCAAGGGAACGAAGAGAGTACTATGGAGTAGATAGACAGATAATGTACCCAAGGGAAAGGAGAAAGATGACCATATCGAAGTTGACCACATCACCGAGGGCCAAAAGCGGAAGGTTACATACTCATCCATGACAGTAACTGGGATTAACACAGTATCAACTCCGAGCTATATAGTAGTTAGTGGTAGTAGAGTCGTGGATCATTTAGGTTCATGACTGAATCAACAAATCAAAAAGGAAAAAAAAAAATAAAGAAAGAGAGAAAGAAAGAAAGAGAGAAAAGGAAATACATAAAAGTAAAAATTAGAATTAGATTAAATTCGGTTCAATTGGAAGGAATCGATCTTTTGTCCTCGTGACCCTCCAATGGGAATGGTATGCAGAACAGGGGTAAATCATTCTCTCCACTGCCGCGTATCTCTAATCCCAGTCCCGATTGTACACTGCACCTTCGATCATGTTCCACTCATGCTATATTCGACGCCGTACTCTGAATCCTGCGCCCCCTTATACTATAACATACTGCGTATCTGCGATCCTGTCCCCATAATAATCATATGTCCTTGGATGAAATTCTGGGATTTGCCGGAATATGGAGTCAACTCCGATCGACCAGAAGGATTGGTTCCCCACTCACCGCCTCTCATGAGTCTCAACAGTTGAGAAAAACAACAGAAATTAAGATTGATTATTCCTACTGGTCAAATTCATGCGGACCCGGCGGGATTCATTTGCTATTCTTGTAAAAGGTAGTTTCTATGGAAGTTTCGTCATTCATCCCCGTTTGCTTATCATTACTCACTTAGTAAGTAGTACGGGATGGTTACCGTACGTATGTAATTTACCGCCTGATTCCCGCGGTATTTATTCCCTCGAATCATTGCGTCACCTTTAAACCATAGGAGGACGGGGAAAAGAGGATGCAGAACATTCAGTTAGTACATACTACTTAGTACCTACTACTAGTAGTATAGTACCAGAAATTTGTCTACGAATTGTAGGGCTGCGATTATTACCACTTTCGTTCAGCCACATTGCATTTCGTCCGGTATCATATTCTAGTCATGTAATTTCCCACGTCAACGGCAAAAGTACATACCTTACATATATGAATTATAACTAGGTCTTAAGTGCGGAGTCAGAGCAGGGCAACAAATTTGGTAGTCTATCAGTTCCGCGGTTGGAGATCAAAGTCATCAGTGGACCCAGGTAGGGACAGAGATCCTCTTTAACTCCGTAGAAGGAGAAAAGATCGCCTGTCTGGCCTAAGGCCTTCAAATGATCGGATTGGTTCTATACGCCACGCTAGAATTCCCTCCAAGGTGTTACAAAGTAAGTTTGAAATATGATGATTTTCGAAACTATTATTACTATTATTATTATGAAATCAATTTACTTCGAGAAGCCGACAAACAAGCACGAGCGGAGAGAGGGGAAAACTTAGGGCATACTGGCGTATCAAGCTTCGGTGTACCGGGGGTGACCAATGTTAACGGGCAACGGCGGCCGGGATGCGCCAGTGTTTTCGTGATCATCAACTGACCTTTCCCCGGTGAAGCGAGGTCATAGTCATAGAAATTCCTGGATTGCCTGATCGATTGGCTGTTTTCCCACCCGTAGTGCCGGGGAATATGCATGTTGGTGCATCCGATCCCAAGGTCCACGGGTGTGTGTTGAGTGTACCCCATACTCTTATTCCTGTTGAAGACTTGATATGTAATGTATGAGCATTACTTGGCCCTTTCTTTTCTTATTCCTCTCCCTCTCTCTTTTTTACCCCTCCTCTACCCTCCTAAATTCCTCGCACAAATATAAATTCAAGCGAGAATCAACACTACGATAGCATACTGAGTACTATTGAAAAACAAGAAAATAGTTTGTTGTATGTATTAATTACATACCCAAATTTGTGTCCCGCCCAGACGACACCATCGATCGATCCCTTTAGTCGGGGAATTTAGTGAGTTACTACTCTTAGTATCCCGCCGACTGGGGCCAGACCGCCCAGAGTGTCGTCCACCGGAAGGGAGAAAGTGGATAGCTCACTCATCCCCCCAACGGTTCCTGCAAGCATCCAGAAGTACAAGTACTGACCTCCCCTCGACTGCAATTCTCTTCCTTCCCTTTTCCAGTTCCTTCAAATCTAAGCGTTACTACTTCTCATCTTCGGATTCTCTTTGCTTGTCTTACACATACATTCTACTTTGTATCATTTTACACTTTATCTACCTTAATAGTATAAGTATACCTATACTTATACTCCCGCGCCTTCCTGGCATCATCGTTTTATCAACTTTCAGACCTTTATTTTTGAGCGTTGAACATAACGTATATTCAGCCCATCTACCACACAACGCTCTTCTCAATGGCAGCCCCTCGTTCTACTTCTTTGCGCGCCCTCCGCGTGCTGTCTCAGCAACATAATGCTACACCCTACCTCCGCCGGAGTTTGCACATTACCGGTGCCCATTCCGCACAGCCTGCCAACGTTACGGATCGTACGTCCTTGTACGCTACTCGCAGCTTGGCAGACCTCCAGAAGGAATGCCAGAAGAGGCATCTTGGAATTAGTGGCAGCCAAAGTGAGGTAGGTATCCATGATTACAAAACCCATCTTCCTGTAGTACCCGAATTGACCGTTTCATCTCATTGCAGCTCGTCGAGCGTCTTTCCAACCATGACTTCCTTCAGTCCCGTGCATTTAGCATTGCCATGAGAAGAATCAATGGCAGCGCCGCTGCAGAGTAAGTGGTTATCCCGTACCTCGGTTGAAAGAGCTCTCAGCGCTAACATCATTCTCCACTCGAGTAGATCTATCTCCACACGCCAGTTCAACACCTCCCGTGCCTTAAAGGCCGTCAATGACTCATCCACCGTGGATTTCGCATACTTGCCGTCCATGGATGAAGTCTATGCCCCTGCCCGCTCCGCCGAAACACGCATTCCGATCCTTTCCGACGTTTACACCAACTATGACTCAACCCAAGCCTCGAGTCTGCCCATGAAGCCCCAGGTCTACACTATATCCGGGGGCGGGTCCGATGTCGCAGTCAGCCCCATGGCTGAAGTTGTTGACAACAACTCGGTGGATATCGACCCATTCTCCCTAACCGAGACCGTTGGTAAATCCCGCACAGGTGCAGAGCAGTGGAAGCAACAGAACGAACCCGGTGTGCTGAAGGAACTGTGGACTGGGTTTTTGGAAGACATTTTAGGTCCCAAACAGCAAGGTTTGCAGAAACAGCACTGAGCTGACGAACGTTATTTGGATTTGTTCTATATTAGCGATGATTGATATTCTACTGGAGTGTTATTTCTTTCAATTTCTTTGTTCTTCCTAATCATCATGATGCTCAATGATGTTCTACCTTTGATCAATTTGATGACACTTGTCCATTCACCAAATCAATTACTTCTAATACCACAAGTATGCAACTATTTGGACTGGTAGATAAGAAGATTGAAAGAGGCACACCTCACCTAAAAGAATGAATGACGTAGATCGTCCACTAAGAAACCAACCAATCAATCACTCCATACCCCCGAGCCTTAAGGTACGGATCAACCCTAATACTTAACCTAGGTACAAGCACGAGACATGCTCCTTCGGCATCCGGGAACGTTTCAACCATTTTGAAAATCATGATTGATGATGATCGGGTATACGGGGTATTACTCGATGGGGGGTGGAGTGATTAAGCTTCTCCGATCTGTTCCGATAACTTGAAAGTCACCCCGGGATCTCCATCACATGTGAACCGGGGATTATTATTCTTGTGCTCGTGTATAACCTGAAACGTGGGTCTATACATGCTGCATGTTTACTCAACTATTCGGTGATTTCCCATTTATTTACTTGGTTTGACATGGCTTTGAAATTAGTATGCATTGGCCGTAATATCCTAGGCAATTACGGAGTACTGAGTACAGGAAAAGGCTACGGATTAAACTTCCAACGGACGGATCATAGACTCGCGTCTAAACAGGTTGATTAGTTTAGATCAAGGAAGGATCAGGATTCTGACCCAGTGCGTCTGTAACAATGGTACCTTTGAATGTATGAAGAAAGCAGACGCTTCTTGCTGGGTGCCTTTGGACTGTACCTACTATATAGCTGTACCTACTCTCCAAGAAACAATTACAGTGATTTGAGTAGGTATGAGATTTTGGTTTTAGTGAACTGTAAAGCAACCATTTACGTATTTTCAGCAACAATATGGCACGATATACAGTTGTCTTCGGATCATGGTGCATATGTACGGAACTGTTTACGCCTATATCTACCTATGGTACATACATAGTAGGGCTTGTTCTCGTGATTTAAAATCAAGATCATTGCCGACTGACACATGTCCATAGGCTGTGAGCTTTTATCATTTTTGTTTCCTGTTTACCGATCTTACTATGCATTGTTCACTAGTTAGAAGGTCGCACATAGGTTCGTTGGATGTATGCTATCTATCGTTAGTATTACAGTAATTTGAAGAAGTATCTCAAAATCCCGTACGGACCTTATGATTGGCCCCCGCATTATACGAAACTCAAAAGATTATAGATTGAACGTACTTCCTTCCACATTCCATTACCTGAATGTCATTAAAAAGCGACAATAGTAGCATTAGAATCTCCCTAGCCTATCTACCAAGATTGGAGCATCTGACAATGTTAAGGTCAATCTAGCCCTCGATAGCATTAGACCTCACATGAATACTAGATAGCCTAGTTCTATCTATTGTCTAAGATGTAGAATGACATAAACACATTAAGAGAAAACCTGCAAGGTAAACGGACCTGATTTATTGAGCTTAGTTAGCTTTATCTCATACTCTACCCGATTCCTACAATTATACTTCTAAATGGGAAACTGAGCCAGCCAAGGCACTTGCCAAGATATTCATGTCTTCGAGGTTGTCTACTCTTCATGGAAAGATTATAGCGAGACCTGACCATTTCCTGTATCCTTATGCTTCAAGAAACCCTAATCAACAGCATGGTGGACTCAAAATAACATCATATATCGACTCGATGTACCATGAACGTACATCACGAGCGCTTTGGTAGAAAGAAAGACTAGCTTTGGGTGTAGAATATCTGGTAAGATATTCGTATGAAATGTTGGCTGGGGATTCCGGCTGTCGGTCCTGATTAGACCAGCCAGTAGGATGATCCGGCCGACAAGCATTTAGGTGTTAGGGGTAAGGATAGCTGTAGATAGTAGGAATAAGAATCATCATTTGGATGAGAATGATCTCCACATAGTGCCTTAACATGAAACGATATCAAAATGACCAGATTGTTGACACCTATCAAACTATCTAGAAGGCCTATCTAGGTGGGAATTATGAGGCCTTTTATATGTGGTCCGATTACCATAGTATTCAACAATCCATATACTTCCGCAGGTGGTCGATCCACCAGGCATATCTCAGGCGCCCGCGATACTAGGTAATTTCATGGGTGTATTCAATATTGGGTCGGTCAACGATTATAACAGAAGTTGCTACATAACTGTAATTACAATAGAGACATAAATGTAAAGGAACAAGTAGTTTTCTTTTCCAGCACCTGGGGCGTTGAAATGAAGCGTATGTCGCTAAATATTTCCCAGATCATTCAGTGTTCCCAGTTCTTCTATCACCATTACTAGCATCATGTGCTCCCAGATTCATGTCTCTTTTGCTTATGCCTAGTATTGTACTACCTAGATTGAAGCCAGGGCACGTCCATGAGGCCGACCATGGCTAAACTACAGGCTTCCCTCTAATAATAAGTGCATAATAACGCGTCCTCTTTCTTGGGACGAGTCCTAGGGAACCCCTTCCTATTGGTCTTGAGACGGAAAGTGGATTTTCGCGATTCTTTCAAGTTCATGTCGTGCTCAGCTTCTCATTGGTTTAGTAGGGGTGAAATCATTTTGACGTGAAACGTGACTCACGATCACCGAGTGGTGACATATCCATCCGTAACCTGATATATGAGAGCCTGAGGAACCTAGGCTGCTCTGGCTTCAATATTGATCCCGTGTACTTATAATAACCTGGTATGGTAGTCTATATATCGAAGAAAGAAGCAAATGCAGTACACTTTGGTTAAGATGGCTCCAAACTATGCACCTAGTAAGAAGCCATGACATCAGGCAGCAAGAGTCAGCTACGAAGGTCTTCACCTAAACCTTGTCAATTTAACAACTGTTATTCCACATCTAACAAAATACAAGATATACCAGCGAGCTCACCGGCAGATAACACATTCGTTTCAAATACTAACCTAAACGAAGACAACAAATACTCTCTTCGAAATACAAGACCTATTTCCCAACCAACACCACACACGCTGGCACCAAAGAACCAACAACGCCCACACAATCACCAACAATTTAGCGACATATCGATAACCTGTAAACCCTTATAATACCTTCGCATGCAAATCCCCTGAGTACCACGATAATCAGCCCGTCGACCCCTACTCCCCAACTCCAAGCTACGAGACGCCAAAATAGCTCCTTATCCTTGATGACATGCAAGTGTGGAAAGGACAGCCGACATTTTACTAGCTCTTCCGTTACCACTGGGATGAATCTTCTACACCTCATGAAGTTTCTTTACCTGTACCAACAGCGGCAGGTTTCAGATATATGAATGAACTTGAATGCTCTGTTTATGGTAACCGGAGGGCTTGTTTGGAAATTTGTGTGTATTCACTTATAGTGAAATACCGCTGGAAGCTTTTGACTGGGGAGAATAGGTAGTGGATACTCTGAAAATACATCTTTCTGTGGTTGCGACGTAGGTTAAGTATCTAGGTAAAGAGCTTTATAGTTGGGGTGAAGAAGCTGGGTCTGGTCCGATGGCACGTGGCTCGGGGAGAGGAGGTTCGCAGTGGAAAGAAATTTGTGGTTTTTAAGAGGAGAATTGAAGGCTCTGATAAGAGAGGTTCAAAGAGCTGGCTAAGAGCGTGCTCAGAGAGGAATTGAGGGCGATGGCAATGAGGTGGAGCTAAGTATGACAGGTATTGCCAACGGAATGTAGAATACAGAAATATAGATGGCGAAAGGATTCTTTGCCGGCGATACTTTTTATCCTATCTTGACCAGCTTAGGATGCTACGTTCGCCAATCCCTCTTGGAGATGGGTCGGATTCTCCAGATACATTTTGCTTTCTTTCTAGGAGCTAGGCGCTCAGTGGAGTAGGGCATGTGTCTCGGAGTGCTGAAGCCTGCCGGTCGGTGGGATTGCCGCCACGTTTGCCCAGTTTCGCCCTCTCACACCTTGTACATGTATTATACTATAGAACTAAGCCAACTGTCTCCCCGGGTAAAAGCTTGTCCGTTGGGATTCAATCCTACGGTGTCATCAAGTGCTCCAGGGAACTGTGCTGATGATTGTCCGAACAATTAATGTGAAATCTTCCCTTTCATGGAGGGCTTAGTTAGACTTCCTATAGTTATGAGAACGGGTTGACTAGCAACCAATATATAGCTGCTGTAGTCATGGTTCAATCTCAATCCGATAAGCTCTGCTTAGGAGTAGCAGCTAAAAATCAATCATTATCTTAAAGCCCGATCCCTCCATAAAGTCACCTACAATATTGTGAATTCCGAGCAATGGATGATAGGGGACGACCCTCAGTCTATGGAGGATAGCTACGGAATGATGTATACAGCAGATGCTAAATGGCACACCTTTGATGCCTCATGAATAGGATAGACTCACGAATATATAAAGGGTGTAGCGACTCCCCGTATTGAGGAGAGTCGGCAACTCCCTACTTCCCTTAGCTTACCGCTACTTGCAATCACAGTATTAAATAGCGAAGCATCATTTATTCTAAAAATATCAGGAAGCCATCTAGTGAACGCATTGCCAATTTTCTCTTTGGAGATTCCAACAGACTAGGGTAGAAACTAGTTCTATTTCAACATTTCAATCTAAACAGCGTACAGCACTTGGACATTTCTTTACTGAAATGTACATATTCTCAATTAGCGCAAATGGATAGCCTGGACTTAAATATATACATTCAATAACTATCCTGTAGAAGTTTCTTCATCCGTGCTTGCTCATACAATAAGAAACCAATTTAGATGTCTACTTGTTGGGTATCTATAGTAGGGAACATTCTTCGTTGCTGCCATTCATCCATTTTAGTTCGCAAACATAAATTGCATTCACCTGAGGAAATGCCGTCCAATTATTATTATTTATAGACATTGGCGCTCATCATCATATAGTAATAGAATCATTTACTTAGCAATAATAACGGGCATTTATAATAGTGCTTTGACCATCTCTTTGTCGACGCGCCCTTGCTAAGTCTTTCTACCGAAACTGTTAAGCGATATATCAATCGTTATTGTCTTTAATTTTTCAAGAAAAAAGAAAACAGGCTTGTCCTAATCTTTGGTAATTCTTAGTCAAAGATTTCTTCAGGAAGGAAGAAACCAAGAAGCCTTCCAAGAAAAGCAAATTCGAAGTGGATAAAGCATACCCAAAATAGATAGACTCTTTTAATGTCTCGATTCTAACCTCAAAGAACACCGGGAAGGTGATAAAGGGGCTTATGCTGACATGATATTGCTAGGGCATACGGAGGAGATCGTATAAGATTTCTATTTTTGAGAAGAACAGCGTTTTCAAACCAAGAAGAGACATACTTTGTCTGTAGTTTTGTGTTCAGCCATGAATCCCTTGCCGTCTTCTCTCCAAATTTGCGCTGGAACTAATAGAAAAAGCCACTTTAGGAAAAGGACGAAACCAAACCATTATCTTTGGCCTTTGCGATCCTTCCGCAGATATAGATGGTAGGTGGAGGTTCCATAGATCTGATAGCTTTGAACTACCTATCTATATATATTCACCACGTGAGAAAATCACATAGAGAATTTAACCCCAGTTTATTTATAACACTCAGTATAGATTGAAGTTGGTTCAATGATCTAGCTAGCGTACTCCGTACTCTAAATATAATTAATCCAAAGAGCGTAGAAGTTATCTTGCGGGTATATAAGAATCTAGAAGGACTCGGAGAGAACATAAATTCTACTTATGAGCGAAAAGGTGACATGTACGCTGGGCCGGATGTGTTCGGAAGTGTGCACCTTCCGTCTCCTGTGTGAATTTCTTTTGCTTTTCCACTCGAGAGCATGGTAGTACTCTGTGTCAGAGACTGCTCAGATCAGAATAGAAAATATCCCGAGATATGTTTCACTCGACGGCGGCCATGGTGTCACATTTGAAATTCAACTGCGGTACTCGGGAATCGATGTTGAACAGAGTTCACTAAATGGGCCCATCATGGAGCAAGTCAAGCCAGTGTCTGACATTATGTTAGCAGCCACAAAAAGGGCCGCAGCCACTGACGAGGCGTATAACGGACGCCTCCCTCCTAAGGCCGTGTACACCCCCCCCACAGTAACATTGGGAATCGTGTCAAAAAAAAAAAAAAAAGGAAGGGCGGTGGGGCGGCGCCTGAGAGTGCGTCAGCTTACAGTCTAGAACCCGACATGTTGTCGATTGATCGATCGTGCCTCGGGCCTGCTTTGTACAGCGGAGGTCCGCGGTTCATGCGAAGAAAAAGATAGATCAAATGGTTGAATGGACTACTCTCATGGACAGAGAAGAACAGAAATCACCTATTTGCACGTTGAACGAGTTGAAGAGTTGCCTTGAAAGGTGGATCAACAACTGTCATGCCAAGAGGAGATTTTGAAACATTTCCGAAGCTGGTAAAAGAAGAAAAATCAAAAAGTTGCCCCTGTTGTGGTTCGTACAATGGTTTCAAGATCGAACTCTACTACTAAAGAGTGTGCGAATCTATTCATTGATTTGATTGATTGATTGATTGATAAGTTTCCCCCGTGTTTTCTTTGTTATTTTTTCACTTCCATTTGCCTTTCAAACCACTTCAGAACTCGCAGATCAAGGCCCAATGATGCAACTTCATTCAGGGGATCGACTGGGATTTTTTCTTTTTTCTGAGTCTTTCTCCCCTCTTCAGCTCCACCTGGTAGCCTTGGAAGAAGTTCGGTTCAGCTGTAGATCGGGGCCTAGAGCAACGCCGATTTCCTACGAGGGCCACTCAGGGCTTTCGATTCCCTTTTTCCAAGAGCTTGGCCGTTGACTAGTATTTGCTCCCTAATGGTCAACTTCCCTGGCCCATGCCTGCCTGCAGCAGCCGGTTTCTTTATACCTTCTTCCCCTCATGGCTATCGCTGCATAATATAATACTTTTTATCTTTTTATGTCCAGTTTCATCTTACTGCATTTACTTTCTTCTTATTTTGTTTTCTAATCAGTTCATTCATTTGCATGCAGCAGTCCTGATTGTTCCGTTTCTTTCACTGGCAGGTTGAAGCATTTCTGCGCCTTTTCCTTTTGTTCCGTTTCTATTTCTATTTCTATTTATAACTGCTGGTCTTATTCAATTGCTCATAGAACACATTACACAAGACTTGATCATTCCCTGTCTCTATCGATACTCTACTAATTCACCCTTACACTGCCGCTGCTCGGTTTCTTCCTCGAATGCGCCTGTTCACTAGTTAGAAGAATTGACCCCAGATCATGCGTTTCTTGCAATGTCTTCTCGCTACAACATCCCTTTACACTAGTGCCACGGCATTTGTGCCTTTTACCTTAAAGCTCGAGGATCCTTCTACCGATCCCGCCAGCGATAAGCTGCAGCGGCGCTTTATGCCATGGACCTTACCTCAGGATGACCAGGGTTCGTCCTCCGAGGATAACACTTTCACCCTCGACCTCAAAAAAGAATCCTTTCGCCGAGACAATACGTTCAAGATAATGTATGCAGATGATCCGACATCACCTAACACGGCGGCGCTCAACCAAGGCGGAAGTGACTACTCCTACTTTGCTGCAGCAAAAGTTGGCTCGCAAGGTCAGAAGATGTGGATGATGCTAGACTCTGGGGGTGTCAATACATGGCTCTTCGGGTCCGACTGTACCACGAATGCCTGCAAGCTGCACAACACGTTCGGTGAACACGCCTCGACGAGTCTTCAACTGACCTCCAAGGAATGGGGTGTAGGTTATGGAACCGGGCAAGTCAGCGGTGTCCTTGGAAACGACACCATCTCAATTGCCGGTATGGATGTGCGGATGTTGTTCGGACTGGCTTCCAATGCGTCGGATCAGTTCCAGAATTACCCTATGGATGGGATCATCGGTCTCGGCCGCGCGGAAGAAAGCTCATATGGCCCCTCGTTTATGGAGGCCGTCATAGAGCAAAAGGCCCTCAAGTCAAACATTGTCAGCTTCAGCCTCTCTCGTGCCGCTGATGGAGGGAAGGATGGTACTGTGACGTTCGGTGGTGTCGACAAGACCAAATTCAAGGGGGACATCACCTACACTAAGGCTCTCAGCGGCAACAATCGCTGGACCATCCCTCTCGACGATGCCATTGTGGATGGCAATGCCTGTCGCTTCTTCAACAAAACGGCCATCATTGACACCGGCACCTCCTACGCTTTGATACCACCAAAGGACGCAGCCGCATTGCATAAGCTGATTCCGGGCTCCAGCGCCTCGGGAGAAGAAAACTTCCTTATACCTTGCAACTCCACCGCCAAAGTTCAACTCACCTTCTCGGGCGTTAGCTACACGATCTCTCCCAAGGACTATGTCGGATCTAAATACGGATCAGGCTGTGTTTCGACTATTGTCGGCCACCAGATGTTCGGTGACAACGAATGGCTCGTGGGCGATGTCTTCCTCAAGAACGTATATACGGTGTTTGACTTCGATCAAGACCGAGTTGGGTTTGCCGAGCGTGGGAACTCTAGCGCAAAAACATCTTCTACGACACCTTCCACCGGAACAGACAAGACTGTCTCCGCTACTGCTGCCGCGGCCAGCTCGACTGCGACAGAAATTAACTCTGCTAATGGGGTGTCTAGCGTGATCTCCGGGCCTTATCTGCCCGTCTTGGTGGTTGTTCTGTGCACACTTTGGCTGTAGCCTAGTGTGATCTCCTATGCAACTCCCTGCGGTTGCTTTGGTGTATCTCTGCTCCTATTCCGTTCAGCGCCTGACATATCATAGCGACAAGTATAGCATTTTCTGCTGGGGTTCCGGATTTGTATTTTCTGGTTCCAGTGACGGTCTTTTCTGCATTTCTCCTCTTGGTAACCCGGCAGATATTCACTTCTATCTGCCTGTTTGATGGGGGGGCATGGTTCCGTATATACATACATGCATTCCCAGTCTTTGTATCTTCCAATCACACCGCATTGACACCGGCCAATGGTCGTTTCATAATGCCTGGATGGCCACTCTCGCTTTATCTTCCATCCCAATCTGAAACATCATTTTCACCCTCAGCTGCCCCGAGTTTCAACACCCCCGTAGTTAGTACCACATCCTTTGACTTCAGGAGACAAATTAGTCCCATCACCAACTTCTTCAAACCGAATACACTCAATCCCTCCCGAGTCCACCCGAGCATAATCCTCCCAGACTTTACCAATCAACTCAACCACCTCCCGCCGGCGAACCTCAGACCACCTCAACCTTCCCCGAACAGCATAGGAAACCGTCAAGTCCAACCCTCGACAGCCCCTGTTCAACCCATCGCCCTCTTCCCAATCCCCACCACTCCATAACCGCCAACTCACACCCCCATCCCCATAGCGAGAAACACAAACCTCCCCGCCTCCCAAATCTAAACCCCCCACCGTGACCTCCACCCCCTCAACCACAAACCGCTCAACAACCTCCTCCCCTCCTTGATACTCACGCCCAACCTTCCGAATCTCTGTAAAGGATAGCCCACCCCGTACCATCGCAAACCTCAACACATCCCGATACCTCACCCCCCTAGCCCAGGGATGAGGTAATACCTCCCCACTGGTATACCACGCCGCTGCAGCGAGGAACCCAACCAAGGCTGATAATACGGCCGATGTGTTGACTCCGCATTGCCGGAGAGTGTGGCCTACGAGAGGGCAGAGGGAAAATGTGAGGCCTGAGACGCTGATATAATATCCTAGTCTATGTGATTGCGAGACGGTAGGATGAATAGAGGTGGGGGGGGGGGGGGGGGGGGGGGGGGGGGGGGGGGGGGGGGGGGGGGGGGAGGTTTTGTTGGCTTACTTTTGTTTGCTTTTTCCGAAGATGCGGACTGTCTTTTCAAGCTTGGAATGCGGGGATTTTTAATTAGGGGTTTGAGGGTCCGGATGAGGGACGCAGTGTGGGATGGGGCTGTGATGGGGGTTGGGATGTTCGGGGATATGCGTGTGCGGCGGCTAGAAGGAGGAGTAGGGGAGTAAGGATTTTGACTCGGGCTGAAGGGTTACGGTTTATAGAGATGGTGGGGGGAATAGATGGGTTCTGCTAGGTGTTTTGGTTTTTCAATTCATATCTTGGGGTCAAGAGGGTGGTTGTTCGTACCTGGAGGGGAATGGTTGGCCTGTGACTATGGTATACAAAGTGGTGATGGTGGTTATGATTAGGGATAGTATGAATTGGTCTGATAAGTAGTCTGGTTGGGGTATTCTTCTTGCTTCTCTGGGCAAGTTGTTTCCCATGATGAAATCGTGGTATAGTCGTTCAGTCGGTTAACACGGGGTCAAGACACAGACAAATACAGCCCTATAAGAGAAAGACAGTTGGGCTTGAGATCATCTGGGAATGAAGGCAGCATCATTTATATCCTCTAGCACTCTCAGAATGTAACAGTCAAAGGATAACGGGGGCTAGTTTCAGGCACTAATAACAGTCAATGCTGGAGAGCCAGTTATATTAAGGAGATATATAACCGTTACATGGAAATGCTTTATGATCTCCGGAGATAGATTGCCGTTTGAAAGAAGTGGAACTTACATTAATATACTTATGGTTCTCAGATCCGCCCAAAAAAAAAAAGCAAGTTTACTTCATCCGAAGGTGGATGTATTAGTATAGAATTGTGTATATACTCTTGCGACGCATCGCACTCTAAATGCATCCCGCCATCTTTCATCAATCACAAGACCTTGTCTGGAATAAGGGTATATGCTTTCGGATATGACTCTGCGACAGTGTTAACTCTCTGAAGGAAAAAAGATGACGTAGATTTGTAACTTACCTAAAATCGATCGATCAAATTCCTCCACGTTGTTGAATCCCGCAACAGCCATGAAAATGTCCAAGTCAGCGAGCAGTGACTTCATAACATGCCGGACGCCTTCCTCTCCCATGATACTGAGCCCCCAAATCCAAAGCCGCCCGATGAAGACGAACCGCGCCCCCAATGCAAGCGCCTTCGCCACATCGCTAGCACCCCGGATTCCAGAATCATACATGATATAGATCTGGTCGCCAACAGCATTGGCGATGTTCTCCAATGCGTCAAGACTTGCGATCGCCCCATCCACCTGCCGACCGGCATGGTTACTCACCACGATACCGTCGACGCCATATTCGACACATTTTTTCGCGTCTGCAACCGATTGGATACCCTTGACGGCAAATGGCCGTCCACCTGATATCTTCTTCCATTGCTCGATTAACCAGGGGATTTTCTCCCATGACCATGCTCGTCCGTGCCAGACCGAGTCAATCCATTTTGCTGAGGCCGCGACAACGTCCTTCTCGGGGTCGATGCCCGCTTCCCGACATCGTTTTTGGAATACAGGATCCGTCAAGCCTAGATCGGCACCAACCCCACGGTAGAAGGCATAATTGGAAGTGGCCACATCGTCATGTCGCCACCCCAGCTGCCAGGTATCAGTGGTGAGGATAAGAGCGTCAAACCCAGATTCCCACGCCCGATTGAGGAGGGATAATGTTAGCTCGTCATCGTGTGGCATATACAGTTGATAAAACCGTGGTCCCTTGCCATTTGCCTCCGCAACTTTCTCGATCGGCATGCTCCCAGCCGTAGACAGGCAGTAGGGGAGATTGAGTTCGCCTGCAACCTTGGCGACTGCGGCTTCTGCCGATGGGTGGTAGATCTTGTTGATTCCAATGGGAGCAAACCCGATCGGGGCCGATACGCGGTGCCCGAAGATTTCCCTGGTGGTGTCGCGCAGGTTGGTATCCACTAGCTGTCGGGGGATGATGCGATGACGGAAGAAGGCTTGACGGTTGGCCAGATGGGTGTTGGACATTCCTGCATTGGAGGATGCATAGTACCTGAAGACATGTTAGCAGATGGGACATCCTATACCAGAAGAGATTGGAATCATACCAACCACCTTGGCTGAGCTTCTCATGAGCCAATTGCTCAAGTTTTATAGGATCTATTTGCAGCGGGTCCCGGTCAGCTAGAGATGGCTTGCTCGTCAAGGCAATAAAATATCATACCCGTGTTAAAAGGAGGTGTCTGGCTCTCGTTGAGCTTCCAGAAGTTCTCTCGCTGGTATAACGCCCATTGAGGCGTCGTCCTCATTTGAATATTTGGGTTTGCTGGGTCGCTCATTGTTTAAAGAAAACTGGATAGGATCTACCCGACTAAGGAATAACTGACAAGTTATACGCACCATTATCAACAAGTATTTGGATTTATATTTATATGGTGTATGACTTCACTTTGACGCACCACCTCGGACGAGAATCTTGGGTTACTGGTGGAGCCTGTGAGTTCAGTACTTGAGGCCAATGATCGTTAATAGTACGAATTAGGGGTATAACTAATAGGAAAATCATACCTTCGCCAACTATAGCATAGTTGGAATACCACCAAGTACTACAAAGATCAATCAAACCATGATAAGATAGAAGATATTGTGATGATGTCATCGAGCATATCAACAAAATGAAGATGTTCATCGACATGCATACACCCTAATTAAGTAGTCAAGAACACTCAATATACGCCAAAATTAACCCTAAGGTATTCATAGATACTGGAATCCCTTCCATCATGTGGTAAACCTCCGTGGAAATATTCTTTGACGCGTCCCGACATCCTCCGGAATAAGGATCGGGAACGGGCCAACAGCCCTCGGGAACATGACCCGATGCCGATTTAAAGTCTACTTTCAACTTCCTCCCGCCGGCGTCATCTAAACTTCCTTACCTCTCCCGAAACGTTCTTTGGACTAACTAAGTATTCACAATGCTGGGACTAACCACGCGACGATCCGCCGCGACCCGCTCCAGATGCTTGACATCTGGCACTAGTAACATTCTCCGGATAAGGGCAGCAGAGCGCCCATCGCAATCGTGTCTTGCGTCCAGGGACTTCCACGCCAGTCAACCCAGTGCGGCTTTCCGGCCTACGTGGATGCCTATGCGGGTGAAGACGCCGTGGATCGAAGCGTTGACCAAGAGCAGAGAGGATGCGAAGTCCGACAAGGGAGTTTCAGCGCCAGTTGCGAAGCCTGATCTGACGCCAAAGAAGATGTCGGATAGCTATTATAGTGCCGTTCGTGGAACGCTCACGTTGTTTGAGTAATCTAACTAACTAAGTTGGTTAGATTTTACCGTTAGCTCAAGATAAATGGCTTCTTGATACGTATTTGAATGCTTCCGGGCATATTAGGCAAGTAACCTGACATCTGCCTCAAGGGTTCTGCAACCTTTACTAATGATATCCCAGGTTGGGGTCTCTACTGATGGACCTGGATGCGCTAGCTGGTGTCATTGCTTATAGACACACGGGCGACTCAGTAGCCACCGTGACCGCCGCGGTGGATCGGATCACTATCGAACACCCTCTGATGGAGATCTGCGACCTCGAACTCAGTGGTCAGGTCACCTACGCCACGGGACGGTCTAGTATGGAGATATCCCTGCAGGTAGCAAAGGCGCCGGCCCCAGGGGAGCAGGCGAAGCCTGAAGATGTTCTGATTACTTGTGCTTTCACAATGGTGTCTCTTAATCCGGTTACCAAGACGTATGTTCCTCGAGTACCTGCGCATGATCCCAAATTGCATTGTACTGACGCTAGCTTAGACCTGTCAATGTCGCACCGCTCTTGGTGGAAACCGCGGAAGAACGTCTTCTTTTCAAGAAGGGAGAGGAGAACTATCAAGCGAAAAAGGCCCTGAGAAAGCGGAGTTTGCTTCAGAAGGCGCCAGACGACGAAGAGAGTAACCTGATCCATTCCATGTGGACCAAGGAAATGTCATACCTAAGTATGTCACTGCTTTGTGATAGAACCCGTTTCGAATTTCGACAACTGATATCACGTAGACCCCCAATCCCCAGCCACAAGACCCTCAAACATGGTCTTCATGAGTGACACCAACTTGAAATCGGCAATGATCATGCAACCACAAGACCGCAACCGTCACAACTTCATGATCTTCGGCGGCTTCCTCTTGAAACAAACCTTTGAGCTTGCCTTCTGCTGTGCGGCTTCCTTCTCTCATGCTCGACCCAACTTCATCTCCCTGGATCCCAGCACATTCGAAAACCCCGTGCCCGTCGGTAGCGTCCTGTACCTACGTGCCACGGTTGCTTATACTGAGCCTCTCGAAAGAGAAGGTGCGGACAGCAAGTACACAAAAGTCCAAGTCCGTGTGGACTCCAAGGTCCGGGACGTGGAGCACGGCACCAAGAAGTCGACAGGCCAGTTCAACTATACCTTCCTGGTTGAAAAGGATATCCACGTCATGCCGAAGAGTTACGGCGAGTTTATGCTGTGGACGGATGCTAGGAGACGATCCCAGAATGCGGCGGCATTGGCTCCTGCTGGGTCGAGGGAGCCTAGTGCTCTTAGGGGAATCAAGGATAGTGTGACTGAGTAATTATTAATCCTTGTAAAATATTGTTATGTAGATTTTATAGACTGTCCCACATGTATACATTCATCATCTGGGTCACATGACATACCATCTCCGCACTGATGGAGGCCAGTCGGATCTTATCTTCAAACCCCATCTTAGACCCCTCCAGATACATAGAGAGCGTGCATGCCAGTTTCTATCGCGTATACATAGAGCATTTGCACATCAGAACCTATTAACTTAATACCTGCGGCCGCTGAAAATGAGCTTGTCCTTCCAAAATATCTATCACCTTCGCCGGGTAGCAGACACCGCCGCTAAATCATGCTACGTCTGTTACAAGCCTTCAAGTAGCGTGTTGATCACGCCCGACAACAAGGTAATTAATTCTTTTCTACGTATAGCTTGGTTAGAGTAGTATGATATTAATAACGTCATCGAAGGACTTCTTCTATGTTTGCCCTATTCACCTGAAGGACAGGCATTTCTGCACTCCTATCGTTGATACAGAAGAGCAGGAAAAGAAGAAGAAAGAGGAGGCATTAGCGCAAGAGATCGAGAAAGTGAAAAAGGAGTACGAAGAGAAGCAGAAACGGAAGAAAGGGAAGGCAAAGGAGAAGAATTCGGACGAAGAGTCAAAGAAACAAGAAGGATTATCTAACACGGATAAAAAGGAGGGTCCGAGTGACGAGAAGGAGAGAGACGATAAGGTCTTTTCCCTACCCTATCCTACCTCCCCTACCATTGTCTCTCTCTCAGCCCCTAACAATCGGGCCCTGAATGTGAAAAAGAAAAGAAAAAGCCAGCTGATAAACAGAAAAGATCGAATCCCTCAAGAAGTCAGCGCCTTCTGCGTCCACGTCGGATGACGGGCCTCGTATTTTCGCTCTGCATAAGTATGTCTAACCCGATTAAGGATCCTGACTCCTTTTTGCCAGCTCAGTGTTTTCTGACCGGATGGGCCGCAGAAATTTCTATCAGATGCGCATCGACAGACTGCGTAATCTCGAGGCCGCCAAGAGAAATCGTCAGCGCCTGCAGGATCCCTCGTTCTTCCCGTCTGTCCCGTCAGGAGGTGTTTGATGTGGTCAATCTTACGTGGGGCGTTTGCCTCGTAAGATCTGATTAGGTTGTTAATAGCGAGGTGAAGTGGTGACTCGTTGACTCGTGTGAACCGGGAAACTGACCCATGTCAGACGTCCTCAATCTCTCAATTCAGAAGCGCAACAACCTAGGCATTCGGGGTTGGTGGGTGTTCGCTGCGAAGACGAGACAAACAATAAGCTCATGAATCCACTTGGCGCGTCACAGCCACAGTTACTCAATATCTTATCCTCATTTCTGAGACAATCAGCAATCTTGTACTTCGAAACTAATCTCCTGTCCGAATCAAGTCGAACAATATAACTGCCTACAGATCAGTTCAAAAAAAAATCCTCGTCAACACATGGTTTGATTGCCAATCAGCCAACACCCACCGCATGACGTTGTCAGCAACCCCCTAACTCAACAATACCGCAGTCCTGACAGTCGCCTGCTGAGCTGGGGGCTCAGTTCCAGTTCAGACAGCCTCAATAACGCAGGAAGCAAGGCACACCGAGCGGTACCCAGCACGTGCGACAAATCCGCACTAGACAAGTCTAGCCACTTCAGCCTTACAGGCTACAGTTCCTGCCTGGTACACCGATCCTCAATCGATGCAGCACCCCGGAGAATAAGAAGTCCGTAAATCCGGTGGATGAGACCAACTGCGGCCTGTCATGACGCGTTGGACCAGGCAACCTCAAACACCATTCCAAATGGCCAAATATAACCAAAAGCCCTCTTATACTTACGAGCTATAGAAACCCATATTAAATCCCGCATATCACAGAACACGTGTTTGCATATAGCAAGAACCAAGAAAACCAAGCCAGATAAAATATCCAGACACCAAGCAAGGGGGAACTAAGCTCATGCATGCACAAAAACCACAGACATTCGGCTAGCGGTTGATGCGGAACCACTGATCCATCTTGCATATAGAGAGAGCTACCCAAGTCTTGTGGGGTTCCCTACGTAGCATGCATACATACTTACAACTCCCCCCTTCCCCTATACCTTTCTCAAGTCGATCCCGTCCGTACAGACTCTTCCCCCCGGTTTGTGCAACTGGATATCTCGCCGTAGCCTAAATGCATAACTGCGTCATACTGGGAATGAGGGGTGAAGTTTCACTTTACATGATTTTTAATTCTAGGACTTTTGATCCTTTGTGGAGAACCAGGAGGCATATCATATGCATTGCAGTGGGGAATCAGGAGGCAGTGCTGTCTGTTGTTAGGCTCCTTCGGTTAGGATTGGATTTTCGGGACTGAGGCAAGAGGTTCATGGGCTGGATCTTAAGGGGGGTTGATTGTTTATTTTAGTTTGTATGTATGTATGGGGTAAGTTGTGAGGAGTAAATGGTGTGCTTAGTTTGTATACATGGACAACGCGGGGTGTTGGATTGATGATTTGGTTATGGAAGTTGGATTGTGGGCTGTTGTATAGATTGTTTGATATGATGGTTCTACTATATCAGGAAGTCTTAGGCTTAGGAACGTGACGTCATGTTCCAGACGGGTTTTTGCTTCTGGAAGGAAGTTGGTCGGTCGCGTTTACCCGACAATTATCCATGGGTTTGACCTGCCTGGTCCAGAAGGGAAAGAGGCAGGATGATTGATTCTTGGGTGATGATATAGGGAGCCAAAAACAGTCTTCACCTCCGAAAATTTCGGGGTAATGATGAAATTCCTTCTACCCTCCTGCCAAGACCATTATCTCCATGATAACATTGATCTTAAGATGATCCCAGGGAATTCGATGCAATTTAGAAAAAGGGAAAAAAAAAAAGAGGACCATCGTTATTTGCGCTGTGTTGCCACTATGGAGTACGGGAGTATCAGTATTTAAGAGCGGTCTGGCGGTAACTGGAAGACCGTGGGTCAGGGGTTTACAAGAATTAAAATTACTAGCGGAGGGTACTGGGGTAACGGTTCTGATACGTACGCCAGGAGTCCATCCATGGGTCTAGTGCCCCCCAGTTGCGTAAGAGCAGTTTGCACAGCCCCCGTGCCGGAGCTAGTGAGTAGGCTAGGCCTGCCCTGATGCTCTCCTCCTGGATCCGGGTCACGGTAGACTGCTGCGATTACTAATCCAGTTTCCCAGGAACTTGTGCCAAAATTTGCCCAATGGGAAGTTGAGTTTGTTCCTCCCCGATCTTCCCACGCCGCAGATCCCGGGACTTGTCTGGCCCGGCCATTGGTGCGCTCCGGAGGCCGTGGGGCTTGCCTTAAAAACAGCCTCGTGGAGTTGTGGGGTTAAGCCCTGAATCCTGACAGGTTCTAGCGCTTTGACAGTAGCAGAAGTATTTGGCTTTTGGTCCCAGCGACTGGCCATTTTGTAGCGAGCTTTTTTTGAGGTCACTATCGGACGAGGTGTAGAAATTATTTCGTCAATCATTCGAACATTTTACGATCTATTGTCTCCCTAGTGTACTGATTCTGTCCACCGTGGTCGAAAGTTCATAGCATGGTAGATCAATCCATCGCGAGATGATCAGTATTAGGGTTCTCTAGCAGTAGGTATGGCTCACGCACCCAAACTGAGCGCCTAGCGCCTAGACCCAAGGCGAACCGGTATATCTGTATATGTATGCTTTTATCGATCCGTTATCTCCTTGTCGGTGTTGTGAACCCATGGAAACTGGTCTTCTAGTATCGCGTACACGCAAGACCCAGCTTTATTTAAATCAAAGGAGTCTTCTTGCTTATGGAAATATTTAAGCTCTGGCGAAGCGGGCTAAGGCGCGCACAACCTTTACACTCTGTCCGAAACCTTAGTAATTACGTGATGACATGGTTCTCCAGTCATCTAAACAATGGGTGCCGGAGACATCATGTCTGTTCAAGGGCAATGGTAGATGCCCGTAGAGTACCGACCGTGTCATTGTCTGTTATGAGGCGCAGTAACCGCCGTAAACTCAGAGATTGCCCCGTCCATTTGCGGGTTCATCTGCAGGGTTAGGCCTCATACTAGGCGGCAGGCGGATGCCTAGTGCTGCTGGAGGTAACCTTCCAGCCCCATGTCCTAGGTTGACTCGGTGGGATATATCGATTCGAGCCTTCGTAAGGCCGATTGCTGGAACCACCCAGTCGCCGCAGCTACATTGCATACCCTGCCACGCGAATTTTCCGATATTGAATCCACATGAAGTGTTCGGACAAGTTAAGCGACCGGACAAGGGGGCATCCCCGGACGGCGCTCCATCCTCTTCACTTTCAGGGAAAAGGCACGGACGCATCCATGTCAGAGGATGTAAGAAAATGTGGGCGCAGTCGGCTTGGCTATTTCCTGCGTTTTGCGGACCATGTGGTATGATGAATGGCGTGGTCGCCAAATTTCGCCTACCGAACACGGTCAACGTCTGCAGGTCATCCAAGCAATGTTCGCCGCAGAAATTCAATATAAAAAAAAAAAAAAGAGAAAAGAAAAAGAAAAGGGGAAAAAAAGGAGGACCAACCTGCATTTACGACACTTTATTTCCATTGTTCGATCCGCCTTGTCTAGGGGTTTACTGAGTTGTTCATCTTCAAATAACACGGAATTCATCTCCGGCGCGCGGCCACATGCTACACTTTCCTCAACGTCGCGATGGTAAAGCCAGCGGTTGTACAACGGATGGCTAATCACATCATCTGGGCAGCCCATTTGATGATAAATCGACAGCTGGTTCATGAATCCATCATTCGGTTCACATAGAGGCCGACTTTGCCGAATAATATCAAGGGCGGACTGCGGAGTCAGTGCCCTTGGCTGTTGGTGGAGCATATAAGCGACACATATAGTGGCTGAACGGGACTTTCCCATCGCACTGTTCGGGATCAGTAAGCAATATTATATTATAATCGCTGATCATCAACACAATTGGCGAGGTCTAGTCAAGAATGCAAAACCCTCGCCTAGCACGTAAACTCGTGCTCATAACAGTGAAACCACACGTGACCTTAAACAGGTATTGCGATTTTCGCTTTGACTACACGTCTAGAGCTTTTCATTGGGGTGGCAGTCGAAGCGCATGGGCATAAGTACCATACAGCTTCCCCAGTCAAGCTACAAACACATGGAGGTAATGTGGGCAAAAAAAAAGGGAGTATACTAACCAGTGGACAAGCACGCCTCCACCAGCATCCAATCCAGACTGAATGAACTTAATGGCGGACGGGAAATGTTCTAGGAGGTTCTCGTCATCGACATCATCCACTTCAATGCGATGATGTTGAAACCCCGCAAAGATTTCTTCTTGCGGTTGTAAACGTAATACCGAAAGTACGTGTGTAATGTTTGCTCTTTCCAATGCTGCCTTGTTCTTAAGTGAGAAAATGCTACAGATCAAACCAGTAAGTCAGCAAGCGGCGATTTGAAAGTCTTTCCTTTTCTTTTTTCCTTTTTTGTTCTTAGGCCTCGAGTATATTCGTTGCCCCGCGTTGTCAGGATTCTTTCCAGAGGAGAAATGTTTGGTACGGGGTCTGAGGGAAAAGGTAAGACCAACCCTCCGATATAGAGATTCGGACCGGAAATACGGTTCATAGCCATCTTGATGATATCTTCAGATCAATTTTATGCACATAGATATATGATAATGATAGCGTTAGGTCCGATGTGAGCCGGATGGCGTATGTTTGAGATAGAATGCAGGGCGTTAGCGATGATCCTTCAACTTCAGATAAAGATCTGGTTCAAGATATCATACATGATAGAATGGATGACATTATTGGCTGGCGGACTAGGTAAGCGCAGGGCGGCACAGGATGGCAGATAGGGTATAGGGCAAGGGCAAGGGCAGGCACCCTGTGGAGCCTGAGGCATTTTTATAGGGTTGTGAGCCCCGCTTTACTTGGCTTTTGAACCCTGAAAATGAATTCACTCGATAAGATAAAACCATTCTGATATATACACAATGACACTAATATGATTCGATAGATCGCAAATGCCCGCCTCGTCTAAGTATCGACATGCATCAGAGGCTGAGATCTGTCGCCATGAGGTGGAACCAATTTTCTCAAATTGGATTCTCTCTTGTACATATGTATGTACGCACGTCCGTGCTGCTGGTGATTTAAGTCAAGTGGAGGCCTTAAAAGAAGGAATATCAAATCTCCGCACTCCTGCACCAAGAATGGGCTTCATTCGCAATTGCGGGACGGAATCGGATAACCCCAAAGCGCTTCAAAAAATGATTGGTGTCGAGTAGACGCCAAGGGTTCCAATCCTCAGATAGTTTCAGATTTGTGCGATTTCAAACTGTGTCCGCTCTGGAAAGTTCACGTCGATCAGTAGACCACATGTAAAGGAGTCTGTGCGGCTTCCATTCTACTAATCGACGACAAATATGCTTCGAGTTTTAGTCCCGGACTTTCGGGTGTTAGGACAGACTCTCCAGTATTCCTTTCCTTGGTCCAAGTAATAAAATCTTGTGGTTTCGGTTTTGACTTCTAGATATGTGTATGCTGATTGCGTTTTCTGTCTCACCATGAGCCGTCTATGGTGCTGCTAAGTAGACCCTGACTCGATTTAAAGTACCGCTGGGATTCACACGATGCCAGAATCCTGAATCCTCTGGCCCGTCAAGGCGAAAAAGAAAGGGATGAGATTAAGGAATGAAAAGGGGAAAAAAAGCAAAAACCAAATAATAGATTAAGCTTGACCTCTTCAACTCTCATGCATCCTGCAGCGCACTGGGCAACCTGAAATCAGAATTTGGGTACTGATACTAGTTCGGGCAGTTCAGCTAGCCATAGATACCTTTTCTACTTAGTAGTACCTGTAATGTCTTGTCCTCTGTCAGCAGGCCTGTGCACGGGACTTAGCCTGCAGCCTGTTAAGGCTTAAGGCTGACGGCGCTTTTTTTTGTATGGAAAGTAGTCTAACTTTACCCCCTCCCAATTCGACCCTTGTCCCTGTGAACTTCTGTGCTACGACGTAAATTATAAGACAACCCTCTTCCTTATCCAGTCAAAGGAGGCATCTGACTCGCACTACATCCCTTGACCGACTATATATAGTGCTTATGTGCGGGACCCGTTAACTAGTAAGTGATTCTGAAGGTAACTACAGGACCCCCTCTCTCAGATGTGATGCTGACCTGTACATGATTACCCAATCGTATCGGGCCATTGATCTAGACTGGGACGATGGCAAAACCAAGCGTTGCATCGTATAGGTTTACGAGCGACAAAATGCTGGCAAAACCCGTCGGATTGCCACAACCCGGTGGATGCATGCGTGCGTGTTTCTGTCCAGCTGATGGTCTTCGGGTGGGCGCGTAAGACTCGACCACAAGAGAATCAAGAGGATCATTGAAGTCAATCCCGGTTTCTCTCAGCTTCTATAGATGAGATAGGAGTTGATCGCTTTTTGTGTGATCGCCACTGTGACCGCATACTGTGTACAGCTTAGTGTTGCGCAGAAAGCTGTGGATGGTGGCAAATAATCATAATAATAGCAATACTGACTACTGCTGCAGAGTCAAAGTAATAATCAACCAGACTGCAGGTTACCCTTGCCTTGGTTCGTTGTAGCCCCTCGTTAGCCTTGTGTTTTCAATTTATTTCGCCAGATTCGAAGCCCCGAAGTGGGAATTAAGCTCCCCGCATTAAATTTTTTTTTTGCTAGCATCATCCTATTGCTCGCAAGAGAGACCAGTGGATCGAAACAAGAATTATACTAGTATTCTTCCTTTTTTCTCTGTTGAAGATTTTAAAGTGATACAGGCCATTAATTATAGGTCTTCACTGAAGGGCCCAGTGTGTTATAGAATTAGGATATGATATCCGTTTAGAAACCTCCGACAATCTGGTATCTCTTGAATGGCATTTCTTGTTTTGCTACCCCCTTTTTTTCTTTGGTTCAAAGGAAATCTCGCACACCCTCAACCCCTCTTTTCTTTTTTTTTTCCCTCTTCCTACACTACTCTGATTTAAGCGTTTTAACTATCCAATTCCAGGGACGGAGTCTTCGGGGTGCGACGGAAAATGCCAAATGACAGCACTGTGGCAGTGCATGTATCTAAGGACATAGTGGGTCCCACTATACCACATTGGCGGCGGGTCAAGCTCGACAAGGCCACTAATCGTTGGCTGACGTTCGTCGGCACACTTCTTGATGGGGCTATAGTGCATGTAAGTACTCGGCACCCTGAGTAGTGTTATGAGCCCTTTCCAATCCCTGGTTTATTTATTAGGTTCTTCTGGAATTTCAGAGGTAATTTACGCATTATTTTGAAACTTTTCCTTTTTTTTTTTTTTTTTTTAAAAAAAAAAAAGAAAATATTGCCGAGGAGCAATACCACAAAATTGTTAAAGTATTAAATGTATAAAAAACTATTATTTCAAAGGAAAAGGAAGAAGAGTAAGGAACGGCACACTGTTCATGTATAGGAACCTTAGTTGTACGGGAGTAACCCGTCTAGGCTTGAGGGTCCGTATGCCCATATATTCAAACCATTTTTTTTAATCTCGACGATACAGTGGTCTTTCCGGAAGGGGCAGGGTCTCACGATGACCCGCTCTCTAGTCGTCTCTGGTGAAGCCTTACGAGTCACGATGATACTCTTGCTCTCAGATTCATCAAGTGAGTGAATGCCCCCGTCCGTCGAGTTAAAAGGTAAAAAATAAAACCCAATGAAAAAGGCACTACTCTTGAAGAACAAATGACCCTAGAAGGGCAAAGATAGACTTGGCCCGGGCATCCTGTGGCAACTTTGAACATCAGACATTTATAAGCGGGTGTAGAAACCTTGTTTTTAATTGTCCATACTACCAGTTGTAGTAGGCATTGAGAGAATCCAATAGCGTGTGAGGATCGTATGGGGGCAGAATAGTCGAAGCGACATTGTCAGTGGTAACGGCGGGTATGGTTGAGTTCAATTGACCACAAATGATGAGAAATGAAAATAATAGCGAATGATAATAGTAAGAATCTGCCAGCACTGCCTCATTCCAAAGCATCCGTCCCCAGTTAGCCCTTCCACGCTAGCCCGTGCTCACCGCTCTGAGGTTTTGAAAAATAAACATTCCTCCACGGTATTATAAAATCCAAGTCAAATCAAATCAAATAAAATGAAAAGAAAAGAAAAGAAACTGAGATTGGTTTCCTCCAAAGACATGGGTTCATCATTGGAAAGATGGATTGTTGTTGTCTCTGCCCTCATGACGGGTGAAAAAAAGGCGATATCAAAGACCCTTACTTAAAGTTCTGCTAAGACCGACTTTAAAAAGTAAACATATGATCAACTTTGCGCTTCCTTCTTGGCCATGGCTGATGACGGTTACTATCTTTGACAAGGACACAATCCCAACCCACTTCACCTCCCTTTCCCTCTTCTTCACTTGACCTGACAGGCAGGCAAACGTGAAACGATTGCCTTGAGTGGAATTCCCCGCTGTATTGTCCTGAGATTTGTCTGGTCTGAAGGCAACTAAACGCAGTTTAGACTTTCGCAGGAGGAACAATTCAAGGATACTTGACTGGAAAGGGAAAGGAACTGGAGTCCCAGTGACATATTGAGTGATATTTAATATGTTTACTAGTTCTTGGTAGATCCCATTAAACGTGGCCACCCACCAGCCCTGCCATCCCGCGCGCATTATGAAACGACGTGGTTCTTGAGGTCTAGCCAGAAGGTTAATTTCATACGAAGGTAACCGTGCCATGAAACCCCATTCATCAATTTGGATGATGTACTTTGCACTATACATATATGATACAGGAATTTCAATCAACCTCGGTACAAATACGTGGTAATTGTCTCGTATTATTTATTATCAATATTTTTATTTCATTTTTTACATACAAATTTTGGTACCGCAACAGTCTGACAAGCGACCCAAAAGTTTAAACAGGAAAGCAATGCAAGGTGTTCCTCTTAAGGGAGGAAAAGAAATTTATTTACTACTTTAGCTTTTTTCCCCTCTATTTAATAGAAATAATAAGGAAGGAAAAGAAAGAATAAAAATAATATTGACGGGTCCCTGGGCTAGCTCAAATGATCATACTTGCGCTTTTCGGGTCTTTTCCTTTCCAGCCTTGCGAGTACTATGGATGTTCTTTACAGTTTCCTCCCCTGGTTCAATACCACAGGGAAAAGGACTCCATTTTAGTTGGTCAGTCTAACTTAAACAGTGCCCACTCTGACCAAACTGCAGTAAAAGCGGAGTCTGAAAATACCAACGTTTGTATCTTTATGAACAATGGAAGCTGGTTATTATGATCTAGGTTTCTAGCTGTCCTTCTAATCTCTTCTGTCCCATACATACGAACATTTTTTGCTTCTTCCTAAAAGAGTATTATTACGACGACTACCCCGTATTTCTTCTACATTGTTGGCGTCAGTTTTGAAATTTGTCCACTCAGAGCTGACAAAGAAATCAAAAGGGACGATAAATCAAAAAGGAAAAAAAAATCCCTAGTGAGACGGACGGAGGACAAGAGGCAAAATAAATCTTGAAATTACAGATGTTGTTTCCCCCCTCCCCTCTCTCAAAGCCTTGTAGGAACCAATAAGACGGTTGTTAGCACCACCATCCTTTTCAACTTTCTTACTTGTTCAGCCCATAATCTCTACCTTCTGCCTCACCTTATACAGCAAACTACCTGAGGCATTTCATTGTCTGCCTCAGGCCCGCCGTCACCGTGACTGGCTCTTCTGTCGCTTGACTTTACCCTCACTTTCCAAACCCCCCTTTCATTCCTTGTGGGAATTGTACGGGTCAACACGTGCTCCATTTTTGTTTCTCCTTCTGAAGTCTCCCATTCTCTCCGAACTTCCCGTTCCTTGACCCGGGTTCTAGAAGAGCAGTGATCGTGGGGAAGCAACGATTCCCTGCATCTTGTCTAACATTTACCTACACTTCTTCCTCTCGAGGGCATACATTGCATAACCGCTTTGTCCTCCGCTGCAACTTTCGCCCGAATATATATCGGCGGCTACTTAAAACACCACAGTCCCCTCCGAAGAAGCCTCCAGTATGTTTTGTGGTCCTTGCGCCGTTCTCCGTCTCTAAATTGCCGCTCTCCGGCGAATTGATGGCACACAGACGGTTTCACAAAGTGGTGCGCGCGACTGTTGCAGAAAGCCGTTGAAATATTGAATGACTGATTTGGCCACCTGGAAATTAAAGTAAATCTTGTTAACGCGACCAGATAGAAGGTGGGTTACCACACTCTCAGCCCTATCCTGCTCTCGTCAAAAGTTACCCGACTTCTTACCAGTTCAGCTGCTTGGCAGACCCTAGAGACTGTCGCCACCATTCGCAGTCTTCCTGCTCCATATTGACACTTCCGTTTCTTTCGCTCTCTTTCACTTGTCTGGAAGTTCTGCAGCTTTTTGCGCCGCATCTAGGAAGCAGGATCTTCTTGAGGCGCTGGGCCGGCTGTTTATCATCTTTCTTGCTGGATCGGTTACCAAGGTGTCGCATTTAGTTAACAGCAAACGCCGTGCCTCCTTTGTATTGTACCGCCTGCAAGTTGATGAGGCTTTGCATCTTGTTCTCTTTCTAACTCGTCTCTCCTTTTGATTTTTTGTATCCATGAGCAATTGGTCGTACGATGGACTTGCCGCGAATCTCGCCACCTTCAATCAACGTGCATGATTTCACTAGTGGCTCTTATCACAACGCTACTGAACGACCCTCATATGTCATGCCTGCACAATCATATTCTTTACCTGGGCCAATGCCAATTCCAGCCAACTCAATCAACACATTTGCTCCACCGCCACTTCCACCACCACCGCGCATCAGAGACTTAGAGGACGGTTACGATGCTGGCTGGGTGCATGCGAATTCTAAAGGACCCGGTGCGAAACTCGCCCCCATTAATCCCAGTTCGAGTCTCTTTGGTAGCCATCGCCGCTTGGGATCCTTGCCCCAATCCGATAGGATGGCCCTAGACGACCTAGATGGCAGACATAGCGGTTTACCACTATCAAGAAGCCCGGAGGCCCATATTAGGATCGAGCCTCCACCACCAGCAGATGAGGGTTTCCGAAATTCGATTCCGATTACTACCAGTCCTATGTAAGTCTTCAAGAGGACAATCTTAAACATTTCTTATCCTATCTTAATCTTTACGTTTCTATATGCCTCATTTCTCAGTGCGCTGGCATCGTTTGTTTTGTCATCGGGCGCTTCCCTATACGATTGTCATCACTAATTTAATATAATAGTTTGAAGGGCGAGCAAGACTTCTCTCGAAGGAGTGTGAAAGATTCGTCTGATGCATATGACCAGCATCTTTTATCTAAAATAGGCAAACCGCTTTCCCCACGGCAATCGATAAGTCTGGGAACCGAGAATAGAGCCTCTCTATCAACACTACCCATTCCGTCGAGAAATTATGGAAGCTTACCCTCACCTGGGGGCTCTGACGGGTCTATGCTTGATGTGAGGTGGTCCACTGGTTCTCAGTCAGGGGGAATATCACCTGGGACCAAGGTTGGCTGGAGAGACTACATCGGCTGTCGGAGCCCAAGTGTCGAGAGCAGTGCGCCGTCTTCCGCAGTAGACTACGATCAGTCTAACTATCTCCGCGACATGTGCCGCCGTCGGGGAGGTGGAACCACTCCGCAAAATGAAGAATCACTCAGTCTCCCGAGTCGATCGAACCGTGGAAGCTACGATCAAGGTATCTTCTCAGACATCGAGGGTGACTTCTCCACAGACGAATCGTTACCGCCGCGATTATTCAATGTTCGAGAAGCAACGCCGCCTTATTTGGACACATCAAAATCCGGTATGAAGAGGAGAGCATCATCCCCTCCCCGAGAACCAATTGGCGACGATAGACACACGCTGCATGTAGCGACGAGTAATGGAGATCTCTCGCAGCGGAGGACATCTGGTCACCCGTTTACGAACACTTTGTCTGTCAACAGCGCTTACGCCCCGAGCCATGGGAGTGTCTCTGCTGCGTCGTCTTTGAGTCTGCGAACTTCTGGGTCTTATTCATCAGCCGCTCTTTCAGCGGGAGGAAGCAGTGTTACAAGCGCATCAGCATATGAGCGTTCGCCTGGGGGACTTTCTCCAAATTCTGACCTTGATTCCTTCCATGACAAATTTCTTAACCCCAACTCTCCCGGTGGAGTCCCTAGCCAATCGATGAGAGGCGTTCCGGGCCCCAATACTCTAGAACCGCCTAGTTCGAGTGCCGTGAGGAAAATGTCTTTGCAAACGAGTTTAAACGTGCCCAAACAAGCGGGCCCTAAAATAAGTGGTTTGTTCATCTGTGACTGCTGTCCCAAAAAGCCCAAGAAGTTTGACAGCCCCGAGGAACTTCGGTAGGTCTCAATTTCCCCCATCTTCTATCCTGCTTAAGGGAATTATCTAACTCATGAATGTTCAATAGCGCACATGAGATGGAAAAACAGTACTCCTGCTTATTCTGCAACAATCGGTTTAAAAACAAGAATGAAGCTGAGCGCCACCAAAACTCCCTTCACTTGCGGCGTCATTCTTGGTCATGCGCGGCGCTACCAGGATACCAGGCTGCGTTCCATCCTTCATCTCCGAGTCAAACAAATCCAGGCTCTTCCCACGACACCTGTGGTTACTGTGGCGAGGAATTCCCGAACTTTCCTCAACCAGACTGGGACCGCAGGTTTGAGCATCTGACGGCAGTGCATAAGTTCGGGGAATGCAATAATGCAAAGAAGTTCTACCGCGCAGACCATTTTCGGCAACACCTGAAGCACAGCCATGCTGGAACGAGTGGGAAGTGGACCAACATCCTGGAGAATGCCTGTATGAAGGAGGAGGCGCCCCCGGAACCCATAAATGGCAGCAGCGGTGCTGGATCTACACTAACTACTACAACGCTGGCGTCAAATAAGATCAGCGAGGTCCTCAGCGGTTGCTGACAATTCTTGCGGTGATATTTACTACGGCGTTGGGACTTACGTGGGAATTAAACTTCTTTGAAGCATATGATGTGCTGTAGACGATCCATCCTGTTTCCTCTACAAACTTGTCTTTCTAAGACACATGTTGCATCTTTCTTTTAACTTCACTTTCCTTCAAGCTTTCTATACCCATTTTGTCGTCAGGACCCCAGTCTTACCCGCGTTTACCTCTTCTCTACTACTCGGGGTAGGCAGGTGCAAACTCATGTAATGCATCGCTTTCGTGCATTACATGCAGTCGGTTTTTGCTTTCCACAAAATTTATCATTTGGGACAAACAGGGCATGGTGCAGGGCAGGATTATGGTTTATTTACAAAACATCGGAAGGCAATCTAGCATGGAAAGGGGGGAATTGTCATCGTGATGCGACATGATATAGTTGTTTTTGTCTTTTTTTTTTTTCGTTAAGCCATCTTTTGGCGATGGGTGGACTTGGAGTCTTGGAGAATCCGTGCTGGGAGGTTGTCTCTGGTTCATATAATTGCACACGGGTGTTATTTTGCAAAATCTTTCAACTATCTTTCCACTATGTTTTTTTCTTTTGCCTTCTCTTCTTGCCTGTTCCTGGTCACTGATACATGATGATTTGGCACTGGAGACTGCGCTAGATCCTATCTCTTGGAATTAGTGCTTAGTATCTATGTAAATAGAACTCTGTGAATGGCAAAAAAAAAGAAAAAGAAGAGGATATACAAAACAACAATATATTGTGGATCAGAGCAGGCAATATACAACAAAAATTCAATACCAGCATCGAATTTAATGCATCGCAACGCCAGAACAATGCATAAGAACTACTCTAAGCCGTAACTTTTTCCACCGGGCAGATAAAGAAACTGACATACAACGACCAAAAGCCAATATTCATTAGGACACTTGGCGAAGGAAAAAAATACACCGACCGGGTACACCACCTGAAGTTTAAAAAGAAACAAAATCGATACCTCCCGGGGATGACTCTCGTTACGCCTGTTTCGTAATTCAAAACACTTCCTCGACTATCCCGGCTGCCTCCTTAGCTAATCGTAGATCCTTGCCTACGACTCCGATGTCTTTCAGGTATAGGTTGAATGCGGATAGGAGCTCCTTGAGAGACCCCTTGAGGGTATCAAGTACGAGGTCCACATCTGGGACTCGGCGTGCTTCCGCCTGAGCTTCGGGGTTACTCGATGGTGGGAAGTTGACGTCTGTCCAGTGGGCGTCAAGGCCGCCGTTGATGAAGGGCTCTAGGGTCATGATAGTATTCGTGAAGAGGCGTACGACGTCGGGCACATCGGCCTGGACTTTACCGTATTGGTCCTCCTGGAGACTTGCTATGAGGAGCCGGGTCAGGGACTCGATAGCGTCAACTATGGGGCATATATTTGCGTGTGGTGCGCCGAGGACAATGCCCGACAATCGACGGTCGTACGTTTGTCGGAAGAGTCGGCCTACTGGAGAGCGGAGGATCTGTGCGATAAATGGGTTCAGGTTTTCCGGCTTGCAAGTTGAAGGACCTGTGAGCATCCTGAGCTCTTGCGTTGAGGCAAGAAGTTTTTGCTTTCGCTCCGGGCTCAACACGGCAGTAGATGCACGGTCAAAAACATCGCGTGCTTTGGCTCGGGCAGCAGGGGTCCAATCTGGGGATTGTCCGTAAGTCTTGGCGGCCGAGCTGAATGCCTCCCCGATCCTTTGCTGCCGCGAGGTTGCTTTAGGGGAGGGGGCGAAGACTTCGCCGTCTTTTAGAGGATCTGTTAACCGTGGTAGAGTTTGGAGAACGGGTTCAGTCAGTTCGGCTTGTGCGGTCTTGGGACCCGTTGATGGGTTTTTCTGTTCGTCGATGCGGGTCGAGACGCCCTTGATAACCTCAGTTGCGGATTGCAGAATCTGCGACCACGCCGGACCCCCTTCGCGATCAATATCATTGAAAATCGCCTTTCTTCGGTCAGGAAATCTCTGACTGATGAAGCATAGTTCCCAGAACGCGAATGATTTAACCGTTTCCTTCTTAGCGGTCAAACCCGTCAATAAGCTGCCATTGGGGTCCTTTGCTTCGGCCGTCAATGGCTGACCACGTTTTAGTGGCTCCTTGCTGAGGAATGCGGAGAAGAAAAGGTTGGCTGTTTGCCAGCAAAGGACCAGCAAGCCTCCGGAGAACACCGTGCGCACAAGCATCCCGGGGCCGATTGGGGGAACAAGGCCTGGGGGATACGCAGCAGACCTAGGAAAATCCCAGAACAATTTCGCAAAGTACATGGTGAAGCTCCAGGCCGGGCGTCGGAGAAGAAAAGCGTATGCCACAGGGCAGGCTGCAGCGACTACGGCGCTCCTTGTGAGTCCATCCTTGGCGAGTCTAGGCAACGCGACTTGTATCCGCTTGGATACCGGCTCCACTGGGTGGGTTCTCTGGTCAGCAGTGCCGGCAGCTCGTTTAGCAACTGGAATAGGAACACGGTCGAAATCGTAATAGAGATGGACAACCGATTGCACAATTGCTAGAAGAAAATGGCAAGTATAGAGGTATATCGGCCGTTCATTTAGGCTTGCTCGCTCGTGGGCCCTAGTTATCTTAGGTCAGGTTCCATGGTCTATTAGTAGTTCATTATCGTGGGTGAGCACATACCTGCCTCGTCTCACCCACTCCAAGTGTGCTCCAGTCGAAGACGACCATTTATAGATTTCACTAAACCACCATGCGGAGAAAATATACCAACCGAAAGTCTGGACAACATCGAGCGGGATAAGGTATTTCAGCGTGCCAAAAGGAGAGGCAGTCGTCCGCGAGCCAATGTGCATCTGTCCAACGCGCAAGACAAAAACGACGAGACTGCAAATGAAGAGCAAGACAGTACGGATACCACATCCTCCAATTGGGAACCAGGCCCATAAAACTGGTGGAAAGTAGCATAGTTAGCTACCAATCCGCTCAAATGCAGCAGTCCAAGATGAACACTGTAGTAACAGGATCTCTGCCACTTACACGATGATTTATCACCGATCAAAAACGCAATTATGTAGCAGACCAGTAGCGCTAAAGCAGAAGCATGAACGAAGCGTCGGTGCAGCGCGGAGGTCAGAATGCGCCGATATGGGCGCGGCCGGACAGCAGCCATGATGCAAGTTGAATGAGGGACTGGGGATATCTCTTAGGTAGAGAGGAAATGAAAATTCACAGCATGATCAGAACTGCTGCGCAGTAATATTCCAATCCGCTTGGGCACAAATGGCCAAGAGAAAATTCAATGTTTGACGGAACAGGTCACCGAAACACCGAGCAGTGACGGCAACATGCGACGATAAATTGAAGCTTTTTGGGAAAAGCATCAAAACACACTAGCCACAGCCCACCAGTCAGGTGATGGGACCCACTAGCCACGTATCAGATGTTGCGGCCTGCAACTCCAGGTAGCAGCCGCAGGTCACCGCCCGAATCCGCAAGTTGACGTTCCATCTGATGATCCTCCCAACACTACTTCATTCATCATCAACGTCGTCGCATCACTCACCATGTCTTTTGATCGCCTTAGCTCCCTAGAATCCCAACCTACTAATCTGCGACGCTCCGATGATCCACAGTATCGAGATGATCCCGAGTTCTACCGCCTCACCGAGGCTCTTTCAAACCAGCTGTTCAGCCTAACCTCGAAGATCACTCGGTTGTCAGATCAGATCGCGCTTCTAGGGACAAGACGAGACACGGAACGAGTCCGTGAGCGAGTTCACAATCTTTTAGAGCAGGCTCGTACAGGCTTCAAAGAAGTAGGAGAAGGAATCAAGAAAGTGCAAACATGGGAGGATGTCAATGTATGCGAATACGGCCCAACTTCATGTGGAGTGCTACTGACATTCATTCGATAGCCTTCCCAAAAATGGACACAACAGAAGCTATCTTCGGAATTCAAGGCTACGTTGGATGAGTTCCAGACTGTTCAGCGTCGTGCTTTGGAGAAGCAGCGCGCATCTGCCGTTGCTGCCCGCACTGCCGTGGAAGAAAGTGAACAACAACCAGCTGCTGAGGGAGCTGCGCAGGAACAACGACAACTCCTACAGGAACAGCCCCGACTTGCAAACCAGGACGAGGTAGACTTCCAGGAGTCTCTAATTATTGAACGCGAGGCAGAGATCCGCAATATCGAGCAAAGCGTTGGCGAACTCAATGAGCTGTTCCGCGATGTCGCCCACATTGTGCATGAGCAAGGAGGCCAGCTAGACATAATCAGCGAAAACGTCGAGAATGTTACGAACGACACCCGCGGAGCTAATGTCGAGCTCCGCAGCGCCAGCAGACACCAAAAGAATGCCCGGAATAAGGCTTGCTGTCTGCTTGTTATGCTTGCCGTTATCCTAACTATTATCGTGCTGGCGGCTACCATTGGATAAGTCCATCTGGCCACGCTCGAACTTTTTCATTCCTTTCATCCCTACTCTACTTGTACTATTCATTTTGGCGGCTTCCGTTCATGATATCCTCTTGTCTACGGTTTGATGTATCGTTATGGACAGTCTGTTCTCTCTCATGACTAAATTTATGACCAGCAGGCGTATACGGAGTGATGGAAGTGTATCTGCATCTTTGTCCTTCTATCCTTGTTTCTTCTAGAGTATCATACATAGCTTGTGTTATACAAAGATTATACATCAAAGATCGTTGCCCAATATGTAACCAAACTCCTTTTCGTCCCTTATGTGCATTGCGGAAATCACGTAAGTAGGTGAGGCAGAAGCCGGGGAAATGACCGCCCTACAGACCCGTGAAGCGGCTGAATCTCATCCGGCAGCCTTCGAAAGTGTTCAACTTTGGTCGTACATCCAAGTAGAAGCTTAACTTGCCCGGCCCGGAATTAGCAGCCAAACCAGCCGGCCCACCGTTGGCTCCCGCTGACTTCCCTTGATAGAAATCGATCACGTATTCAATCCTCTCGCCATCACATCTCTCTACAACCCAGTCGTGACGGTCAAAGGGCAGTTGATAACCCATCAAGTTATTAATACGAGCGCGGGGACTCAGGAACTGGGGGTCAACTCCCAATCCGCGGAATGAGTACAGTTTCGGGCCTCCACACTTGGTGCTACCAGGATCAGACCGAGGAGCTTTCTTCTCCCATTCTAGAATCTGTTGCCAGGCACGCTCATTGACAGCATTGTGAATTGGGATAATGGATGCGACGGAAGTCGCTAGTTCAGTGGGCGAGGTTGTCGAAGTGGGCGTGTTTCCTTTGCGCATCAAAGCCTCAAAAAATTGCCGCTCAGACGGATAAATCCAGTTTCCACTCTTTTCATCATGTCCTGTTTCGGATTCCGCATTGGAGGGTGTGCCGTGCGATACAGCCGCTGCGGAGTATGGGGACGGAGGCGCGGCGGCAGCCGAGGGAGCCGATGGTTTAGAGGCGTCGAACGCTCTGGGAATACTGCTCACTTCACGATCACTCGATAGGGGTCGTTGTAGTTTTTCTTTGGATTGTCCGTCTTCTGAAGGTAATGGATGGGGAGTACCACCTGAGGCCTTGTGTTGCTGGAGCCACACCTCGCGGGTTTTGTGATCTACCGGACATGTTGCTGCCGGTGTCGATTCGGCGGGAGGCGGCGACGGAGTGCTCGCACCAGCTCCCATTGTCGGAGATCTTAGTGTTTTGATTTTGTTTTAATTGACAAAGAGGACGGAGAACACCAATGACAAATGCGGTTGTTGATTACTATTTAATGAAGATTTACTTGCGGAAGGCGGAGTGAGAAATTCTGAATTCACCGCCTTCCGCTGCGAATTCATAAATCTCATTGTTCTCTTTCCGGAAGGCGGTCTTGCATTCCAGATACAGGGTATGTACAATAGCTTCAAGTCGATGATTCGACATTCCATCAATCATTGGCTTTTCCGTTTATTCTATAACATGGCCTAGAAACGTTCTATACGGAGTAGCAATTTGCAGTGTTGATCGATATGTTAGATGGTGATATTCAGGTCACAAAAAGAAAAGGAAAATCTACTTGAAAAGGACATGATATCTCTTGGATGACAATGAGCAATGATCTCACTTTAAATCTAATGGTGCTGGTGCTCGGATTACTTCTTTTCTAGGCCCGAAAAATGTTCATCATGGTCCAAATCAGCGCCCGCCGCCTCAGACACCTTGAGAATCTGAGAGTTCCTCGTCTTAACATTCTCCACCATAATATTTATCGCTCTCGTGGCATGCTCTGCGAGGCTCTTTCCGTCAGCTTGCACTGCTTCATCAACGATCTCATGCAAACGCTTAAGCCAGTATAGCCATCTCCAGGGACTAAATCCACCAAATGATCGTTTACCGAACTCTGACCTAACAAAGATCCCGCCACGTTTCACATAATAATTACTAGAGCAATCATTCCACGATACATCCGATAGGAGGATATGTTTTGCCCAGCATGATTGATCCGCGCACTTGCAGATGGGAGTAATGCGGCAATGGTAAGTTCATGCGCCGTTCGGCGAGGTTCTTCGTCATCTGGGTCATTTAACCTGCAAGAAGCCGTGTGGCCTCCAATCTATCACGCAAAACTATCAGAGCAATCTAGAAAAACCTATCTTTCGCAACACGCGTTGAAGCAAGCTTAGCAAGGAATGTCGCAACATTAATACACTGGTGCCGCTCATTGCCGCGTAGCCATTGAGCCAGAAGTCGGCCATGTCCGTAGCAAGGAACAGTAGGTCGTTCCAGACCGTACCATCGGGAGTTCTAGCAAGATCAACACCAAACCCGCTCGGCGCTGGCCCCGCTAAAGGCCCCCTTCTCGAGTGCGAGGACAAATCTATCTTGCTCGGTGCTTTCGTGAGAGATGCGTCTACTGCATTGGGAATAGGTGTACCAGAGATCATGCAGATGCGGCTCGCAGATGTCAATGGAATCCCCACTCTGGCAATATTTTTGCCCCAAGATCCATGTCTGGTTATATGCTACGGATCGGAAGGGGTCGCACTGTCCTTGCTGAGCAGCCTACTGAACATCCACCCGGTTTCCCTGGGGAGCAAGTCACACCGAGACAGCTAGGGCTATCCCCCGGAGGAGAGCTTGGTGAATCGCCGAGTAAGTCATGCATCCTGATTTCGGGATCGTAGATTTTCTGGTAGTAGGAATAGAAGAAGAGAAGGATAGAGTACTGGCTAGGACACGAGGGAATAAATATTTATTCTTGTGAAAATGACAGATTAGGAAGAGGGATCATGGCTTCGTGACAGCTTCGTGACAGGCAGCAAGCAAAAGAGACCGCCACATCCATACATCCACTTGGTGACGGCAGACCCACTAGGGATAGACGAGGCTAAAACCGCTGATCACTGAAGGGTGGCATCCCATTGGCCATATTCGTACCAGTCTATATTGGCTTCTTCTATAACCTAGTGGGTTTCTAAAGCTAGAACTTGATTCCTCACACCCCTTTGGTTGCCACCAAGCTCTAGGTGCATACTGGGATAAAGTCATGATGTGTCTTGACCTCTTCAACATATTGATGAGAATATATCTGCTCTGGAAACGTATCTCAGTGGCGTCGGAGTCACAACAAGGCTCCTCCAGGATTGAAGATGCAATGGAGAAATCGAGGTTGTATGCACATCATGTTCAATGCTAACATGCAGTAGACCAACTGGCAGTGTGATCTAGTTCGAAATCGCTCGAGCACCGTTGCTAATGATTTCATCTCGACAAAGGGCGTATGTTTATATGAAGCGACTAAGGTAGTCATTGAGGCACGGATCCAACGATAAGCGCCACAGACCAGTCATGGAATGAGGACTATAGGGTTTACCTATTGGGATATTACGGGCCAATCAAGGCTCTTTTTGTGACGGCCATGCGCATTTGTCAGAGAGCCTGGACTATATCGGGCATACTAGCGCCAAAAGTACTTCGTACACCTAGTTTTATTCGGATATTGCTTCGATAGGTTGCTCGTATTCGTCATTAAGTCTGCTAAAACAAGGTCTGCTTTCTCCTCCGCAGTTAAGTAAAAGGCGCAACCTTTTGAGCTTGCTCTAGTTGTTACAAGAACTAGATACTATGTAACATGAAAATTTGAGAAGGAAGCATGTACAATACCTGCTCCATAAACGGCCACTATAATTTAGTGCAATAAGGCCATAAAGTAGGCGGGTGGGTGTGTTCGTATAACCTCGCCTCGTAGGACACCTGCTAGCTATAAAGAATGTAGAAGACAGATGGCGATGAACATGCCACAGTGGACCTAATAGTTCCACAATATAGCCTCCCGCAGTATCTTCTATTATTTGTCTAACATTACCACCGGGGTCTGATACAGATTCAGGTATTGATATGCAAAGTTATCATCATTTTCTGCCATATATCTTACTATAGCTAGCGCTGTGTTCATAGGTCATCCCCAAAAGGTAGCTTCATGCTACAATTAATACTCGACCGAGACAATGTGGGCCATAATGCCGACTACAGAACCTCATCACACAACTTTTCTTCTCCAGATTTTAGGCCGTTCTGATAGTATTTGCCGCGGAAAAAATCTCTGACAGATATCACAACCAACATAGTACTCTAAACTGCAATCTAATTGGAACGACTCCTTCTAGCAAGATAAATGTGCGCTTAATATTATCGTCTATATTCCTGTTATGTGAGGCGTTGTCTCACTTACTCGAACGACATTCTATTCCGATGTCAGGAGCCCGATTCTATTCTCGAGCCCAAGGACGAAGACCTACGAGCTGAGTCCATGGGAAGTTAGACTTGACTAGAGAGGGAACACCGGGATCAGTCGGGTGCATAGCCAGCATCTCACGTACCAGGACTCTTCGAACCGAGAAGGACATAAAAGGGGCGACACTCGCTTCCTTCAGGACAAGTTCTCCGCCATAACCATACACAAGATCTCTACATACTACACACCGAACCACAAATCATCTTTACCTTTCTCTCTGACCAAGAGGCTTTTTATCCAACCCCGTCACAATGTAACCCACCAGCACCGCTATCTACGCAGCTACTGTCCTGGCCACCATTGTGGCAGCAGTCCCTGGACTAGTTGCCAGGGGTGAGAAGTTTTTTCTATTCAATGGAATGAAATCCGTCATGGTTGAAACGGAACCCCCGGCAAACACCGGCAACGTTTTGCAGGCTATGGCGGGAGGTGACATTGACTGCGAGGGCTCTAAGCTTTACGAAGGTCTTGGTGGCAGCTGCGCTGATGCCTGTCACAAAGTTGAACCGGGAACACCTACAGCACTTACCTTGAGGAGGTCTACCGTATATTACCAATGCATGGGTTTATTTAAGCTAACTGGACAGAGCACTGCCAATAACGGAACTTGCAGTGGAACTTGCGGCCTTTTTGTCTGCGGCTGGCACTGTCAAGCCACCGGGGAAGAGTTGAAGACCGCCTACAATGGCATCCATAGCAAGGGTCGTTGCGCTCACTGCGGACGAAGTGGGCTCAAAGATGGCTGTATGATCAAGATCGATCGAGTGACGGTGTACTAAATGGAGCTCTCCGATCCAAATGAAAACTTACACATGTCTTTACTGTCAAGCAACACAAAAGATTCATACCGTAGTCCCCTTAACAGGTGGCTGTTCAACGTTGCGTGTGACATTCGACGAGACTTCAGCCCATCCTTCCCACCGAGCTTTCCAATAACATGCCTCGGCAGCTTGGGTTATGTACCGTTCCCAGCACATTTTGTCATTGTTACCTGCTACGCGCTCTGCCTTCTCCTGGCCTTTTTCAAGAGTTCGTCCATTCGTTTGGGGATATCGGAGAAGTCAATCTCAACTTCAACGTAGTTCTGCTCCGGATCGGACAATTCGAGAAGATAGTGATGGTGCTGGATATATTGCAGCTTATGTGCAACGATGACGGACCGACAGGCTTGCCGGTACTTAAGGGACGCTGAGTGCGCGCGACCTGGGCATATCTATCAGCACTGTCAAGCAAAGTCGAAGTGATAGCGAGGACAAGAAAAGAAAAAGAAATTATACCCTCCACATGCCCAATAAATATGTAATCTGGAGACCTTGCTCAATTTAAAAGATCCCTGTCGCTCCCTAGATCAACACTTGACTTTGTCTATCCACCTCCTATGAGCTGCCCACAGAAAGTAGCGAAGTTGCTCAGAATGCTCTAGCTGCGCTCGAAGTATAATTAAGATACTGTTTCCCAGTTCCCAGATCTATCACAAGAAACAACAACCTTCCAATTGCGTGCGCAACAAGGACTTCTTCAATTCATTTTCCAATACTGTTCCTCTTTTATCATCTTCGGTTTAATCTTGTGCAACTCCTGCCAGTACCATGCTGCTTATGAAGACTGCAACCTCGGCAATCGCCTTATCTTTACCAATCTTAGCTGTTGGCTCGCCATCGCTTTCTTCTATCGACGGGCAACCACTGCCAGGCCGATGACACCAAATGAATCTCGCCGATGAGAATGGTATTGAGTATCCTGAGTATGCTCAGTCACTTCTGGTGGATTCATCCTGCAATAGTACCGATGTTGGTCTTGAAGAGTGCCGCCGGGATGATGTTTGCACGTATATCATCACTGCAAAAATGTCTGTCTGAATATCGGAGGCTATGCGGTCGGTTGGGCAAGTTCACTGGGAAAGGTAATCAAGGATCTCTCGAACAACTACGTGTTGATGGTACTTATCGGGATATCAGATAGAAGTTTTATGCTTCGGGCTGCAACTGTGATATCACTTCCCAGGAGAAAACCATTGCTGGTGTGATCAATAAGTGGATGCACGGTGTCGATAGCGGGAAGCTTTGTCACACAGAATGCTTGCGCATCACACTTGGTGAACCCTACTCTGCATGGCTGAATGTCGGCTCCAAGGACGGCTCCAACGCAAACGCTTGCTGTGGTACCCGCTTGAACTTTGATCATTGTATCTCGGGCGGCAACAACGACATTTAAGCAGCCCTTGAACTTCTCTCGCTCCGCCGGTATGTTTCTTAATCGCGCCCCGAACACAGACTTCCATACTAATCTCCTCAGGTTTTGCTGCTCGCTTGTCTGCCTACGGTCGCATCGGTGTATGGATTTAGGTTCGATGGTTTGTGTATGTGCGGAAGATGACGGTGCGAACCTCTATGCCTAGCTTTTGCGTCACAGAGGTAGGGTGTGGAAGTAATGTGAGTGGGCTGAACAGGGCCGCTTTGGCAGTATTTTATCACCACTTACAGTGTTTTCTACTAGAATAGCAATATGAGGCTGTCTAAGTTGATATTTTCAAATACTGTAGCCTCTAAAAGTAAATCCTGTCCTCGGTATCAATTTATATACAGAGTAATGAGATGGAATTGACAAGCTCTTAAGTCCATGGGCCCCACGAGCCACCAAATCTCTTACAATCTTTTCGATCCCTACCTCTATAGTTCAGTGTGTAGCCTTATGTCAAGCCATATTAAGACCTTCCAATATCTTCCCGTTGGAGCGGTATTTCTCCACATCTGCAAGATAACCCTCTGAGAGCAAGCCATAGAGAGAACTAGTCGTTCGGTACATGTCGGTACGTGTCTAGAGATCGGATGAAATTCTAAATGGATGGGAGATAGGTAAGTGGATACAACCAGTCACCATCTAGAATCCAAATTTACATCCCAGGGATCCATGAATTACAGCGCTAGTGGCCACAAAGTCAGGATCTTGTTTCATGCTCGTTTTCTCTTATCTAGGTTAGATCCACCAGCCTTGCATTATACATATTTGGTTTCAAGTCCACGTGAAATAAGGCCTACGCAAAGTTAGGCTAGCCTTGTTAGCTACTCTATCTTGAGGGAATCAAAAGGGCAACTAAAAAGGGGATCACTGTATGAATCCCTTTCACTGCTGGACAGTAAGGGTATGTTTGAGATTTCAGTTGGGCCGGAGTAGGTATGCAATTATAATTTTCTTTTGTAAATAATGATGGGCAGTGAAGACTATATGTATCTAGATATCCAGACAATCTACCTAGTGCCCCATTCAGGCTATACGAATGAGAATTCCATGAACTGATGTTCAGCAGAACAATAGTTCCCCATCACGAAGAATACTACCTACTAACCAAGTAGCGAAATATTGGTAAAGAGCCAGCGATAGTGAGAGTGAAACAAAGGGGAACATTAACCCCCACATACCAACCAGGGAAAAGCATGAAAATATTACAACCCTGCATCTTTATCCAATATCACGGGATACTAAGGTTGAAATAAGGTGAGGGATAAGGCAAAAGTTTATAAGCTAGCTTAGAGTTGGGCCCGAATGAACGATCCATAGTTGGCTTACGGCCTATTGATCAGCATCAAGTATGGACAAAGCCAGCTAGGCAATCACCCTAAGTAGCACCGAGGACATCCATTACATTTCCGGGGTTTCGTAGTCTCGGGGATTCATCGAGGGTTGTTATGTGGAATTTTTGGAACTATGAATCCGGTGGCTCCATTTACTATTGGAGAAACACCACTTCGAGGATCGTGTTGGAAGCGGGCCGTATCGAGTCTCCACCCGGTGTCGTTTTTGATTAGATAGAACGTATATACATGTAGAGAGGTCAGTCTATCTAAGAAAGTTCACAGCTGTAACCTGTAGGCTAGTCTCTAGTTGTTTATCTATTTTTATGGGGAGAAGAAAAAGTAAAGAATGCCTTTATAGTTGTTACTAAAATGCAAAATTTCGGGATATTTCTCGGAAGATTAATCGGTGTCGAAACTAAGGCACAAACAGTACTCAGCTAGCAATGAGATTATGCAGAGCAGTTCTTTGATCCAAAGTTGGGCAAGTAGGGAAACAATCAGAGAATACTCCTGTGTCCTTTTCCGGTCGACTTATCGAGAAATTCCTACCCCCTTAAATTCCACATCATCCGAGCTCCCTTGGAAATACTTAACCGACCCTAGTAGCGTGCGTGGTGTTGAGGATCAGATAATTTAGGGGAGAAAATAAATCTGATGTTCAGTGTAGGGTAGATATAAGGTCTTACGGCAACTAATGGAGTCGCCCAGCATATAAACACATTCTGACAATAACGACTGCCATCAGGATAGTTAGTCATCCTACATAGGGCTTTAAGATTGATTGATAAGTATCGTCTATGGAGACGATAGGCTAAGACAAACAAGCCGATATAAAATCGAGGAGGAAGCGGAAAGGGAAGGCAAAACCACATTCCACCTAGACCCAAATAGGCCTAGTGACTTTATGCGGAGTAAATTACCATGAAATTGGAAATATTATTTCCCAACAGGGAAGTCCGTTGCCCCTCATTCTTACAGCGCCTTTTCCAACTTCCCTTCTACAACCTACAATCCCCCCATTCTCTTTCTACCCTCTCCTTACCATCTATCTATACCTTACAAACATGGCTGCCCCCTCCGACACTAAGGTCTTCCGGGCCACTACCACAGCCCCTGTTAATATCGCTGTTATCAAGTTAGTCGTCTATACTCCCTAGGGACCGCGGTACCATCCGCCCGCATTGAGACTAACCATGATTCTGAAGATACTGGGGCAAAAGGGATGCCACCCTGAACCTTCCTACGAACTCCTCCCTCTCCGTAACTCTCTCGCAGCGCTCTCTGCGCACCCTCACCACCGCCTCATGCTCGGCCAAATACCCCACCGCCGACGAGCTCACCCTGAACGGCAAGCCTCAGGATATCCAGTCGTCCAAGCGCACCCTGGCTTGCCTTTCGGCCCTACGTTCTCTTCGCCAGGAACTCGAGGCGGCTGACTCCTCTCTGCCGAAACTCTCTGCCCTCCCTCTGCGGATCGTCTCCGAGAACAATTTCCCTACCGCTGCTGGCCTCGCCAGTTCCGCCGCCGGTTTCGCCGCCCTTGTCCGTGCTGTCGCAGACCTTTATCAGCTGCCTCAGTCTCCCCGCGATCTCAGCCGTATCGCTCGCCAAGGATCTGGCTCTGCCTGTCGGTCCCTGATGGGTGGATATGTGGCCTGGCGCGCTGGAACTCTTGCCGATGGTAGCGATAGCTTGGCCGAGGAGGTCGCTCCGGAATCCCACTGGCCTGAGATGCGTGCCTTGGTTCTGGTTGTCAGTGCAGAGAAGAAGGATGTCCCCAGTACGGAGGGTATGCAGACTACCGTTGCTACTTCCGGTCTCTTCGCAACCCGCGCGGAATCGGTTGTGCCTGAGCGGATGACGGCCATTGAGACTGCCATCCAAAACCGGGACTTCCCTGCCTTTGCAGAGATCACTATGCGGGACTCTAATGGCTTCCATGCCACCTGTCTGGATTCCTGGCCTCCGATCTTCTACATGAACGACGTGTCTAGAGCCGCTGTGAGGCTCGTCCACGACATCAACCGTGCTGTCAGTCGCACAGCGTGCGCTTACACTTTTGATGCTGGCCCGAATGCCGTTATCTACTATCTTGAGAAGGATTCTGAACTCGTAGCCGGCACTGTCAAGGCTATCCTGGGCGCCGGCTCTGAGGGCTGGGATGGTCCTTTCTACGAGCCTCTTAAGAATCTCACCGCCCCCGGTGTGGCCTTGGACAAGGTAGATCCTAGGGCTGTCGAGGTGCTCAAGGAGGGTGTCAGCCGTGTCATCTTGACCGGCGTCGGTGAGGGTCCCGTCAGTGTCAAAGACCACCACCTCGTCAGTGAGACGGGTGGCATTCTGTCTAGTTGAAAGAAACACACAGGTGCAAAGCACGACGACCTTGGCTTTGTTTGACTGGGTGAATGAATGAAACAAGACAATTCTTAATCTAACTTCCTCTTAGCGGAATCTGCTTCGATGGAGAGATACCCTAAGTCAAACTCTATGCGAAATATATGCGAAGCAGAATATATAGTTGGAATTTACAGTTAAGACTAGTTACAACTTTTGACGTCATCTTTTCCTTGATCCAAAGTTTTTATATTTCGACCTTCTTAAGTACCTGCTTAGGGCAGACGGCCATTCAGGTCAATTTCCCCTACAAATCAGTACTCTAATTTAGCAGCGCAGACGGCTTCAACTCCTTGACCGCCGGTGCTTCTCGAACACCAAGTGTAGCCGCAACGCTGTCTGCGAAAGCACGTTGCCCACCCTTCACCGCGACCTCTTCAACATTCTCGGCCTCAGGGTTGTCAACCTGTTCCCCACTTCCTGCTGGAGCCACGGCGCCGAAGACCTCCGCTCGAGAATCAGTACACAACTTGAGTATCTCCTGCATAGCCTTTTCGATAGCGGCGGCACGCTCCCGCATGCCTCGCCGGAGCAGTGCATCAACGAGAGTTTGCACCTCAGACACCGTCGAGTTGGCTCGCTCAATAAGTCGTCGTACACTGTTCACTAGGTACTCCTCTTCGTATATAGTTCCCTTCTTGCCACTAGCACGCTTGCGTTCTTCCTTCCGACGAGTCTTGGAAGTCTGTCTTGTCATATTTGTCTTTCCAGTTTTTCCGGTCTTTCCTGTATATCTCGTGAACATACTGCGGCCGGCAAGCGTAGAAGCATCAGTAGGCGCGAGAGAGACGTTGTCTGGGATATCCACGCCCATGTCTCCTCCCATTGTGGGATCACCTCCGAAATAAGCCAGAGGATCGGTCTCGCGACGTATACGCAGTTCCCCAATCCTTGGTACTTGGGCATTGAGCTGAGCTCGGAAATCGGCAAGCAGGTCTGTCATGGAGCCCATGGCGTCGGCCAGGCCGGTGTCTATAATCTCGGTAATGAGGCTTTGTTTGCCGCTCAGTGCAAGGAGACGTGTTGCGTCGGCAAAGCGAGAGCCGCGGCAGAGTAGACGGGCGGCCACTGGGATGTCGTGGAGATGGTCAGCGTAAATGTGAGCTGCGGAGACGTAGTCTTTGCTTTCCTCTGTCAAGGTGGTGGCCATGGCGAGCGCATGCGCCCTGAGCTCCTCCTCCGATAGTGGGACCATCATTGCACAATAGAGGGATTCACGCCAGAGATGAGCCCGCTGGTAGCATTGGTAGGCATCGGAGTACAGGGCCAGGGATTCGTAAGCTAGTATTGGTTAGCTTCTGATACTTCGTTTAGGATGTCATGGAGATATTATGAGAAAGACGTACCGATGGCTGCCTCTTTGTACTTGGACTGGTTGTATAGGTAGTCGGCGTAGAGGTTGGTCATATCGCGTAGTTGCTCTTGTTGATATTTGTATAGGTCGATGGCATCTTTGTATAGAACGTGCTTGACGGCGTACGCCCTGAGCTCGTCATGGGCGTTAAGCGTATGAAGATGCCGCAGGGCCTTGGCCCATCGTCCAAGATAGTTATCAGTTTCGAAAAATCGTCGGAGGTCAGGAAGCTGCTGCAACTTTCGCAAGAATGGAAGGTATTCACGAGGATCCTGAATAGATTTAGAAATACATCTCAGTCAATATTTTAGCACATCTTACCCTCTGAGCTTGCTGAGCAACAAGCAATGTGAGCTCGAGGTCATAAAGACCCAGCGCAGTATCGTACAAACGGTTCGCATCCGACAGGAAGCACATGTGTTCGACTGCGTCTTCAGCTTGTTCAGAGCTTTCGTCTATAGGACAGTCAGTCAGTAACTAGCCAGATAAAGAAATGCAGATCTACACCCACCTCTCAAACGCGCAACCAGTTGAAGGCCGGCCTCAAGATCTGGTGGTGACTTGCAAACGTGCGCCGTAACAAGGTTGTGCAAATTAGTATCGACCCTCTTTTCCAAGGCAGCCAAGAAAGCATCACAGATTCGGTTGACCTTACTACCCTTAGCTGGGGCCTTAGGAGCAGGGACCGCACCGTCGTCCGCCTTAGGTGTTTTTAGAGTATCCTTGTACAAAGTCTCGGAGACATCGTCCTCGCTGTAAAGGGTCAGGAAGGAAACCATTTTGCGAGAGAATATAGGTAGTAAACATACCTTAGCCGGGACAGGAACTCGTCGATGAAGTCGACTCGTTTCACCTGGTCGATGAATAACGGGACGTTTTCCATGAACTGTTGCGGGGCGTAGTCGTGAATGATATTCATGTCCACCATTTGGCTGCGACAGGTGAGGAACGCCGAACGGTAATTCTTGCGGTCGATAAAGGTCCGAATGCCTGCTAGGACGAGAGCTCGGGGGTATATAGTCTCGATATTACCGCGCGGTGCCTGCAGCACGACGGCAAACACACTAGGTATTACCGACACTAAGCGTGAGCCGCGCTCAATGCTTCTGCATCGCTCATCCGTCTCCGGTGTATCAGGAGGGACCTCCATGGCTGCTGGATGGTTAACTATGTCGTGGTTGGAATGGGTTGTAGTAAGCTTACCATCTGCCCTGGTTAAGTGAACGAATTTCAAGAGGTGCTGGGATGTAGTGAACAAGATGTGGGATTGGGTCATGAGGAACGAGGTGCAATTCTTCGCGAGTAGGGTCTTATTCCCATACAAAGCACCGGTTTTCGTCAAAGAGATTAACAGATGCTTCAATAATTAGCATGCGTGGGGAACAGATCAAACGCTAGAGTTCATGAGAACATTACCTCATCTTCTGATAACTGAGCGACCTTGGCCCAATATGTGTCGACAGACGGGCTCTGTGTGTATGGAGTCGCTTCGAACTCCTCTGGAGATGGCATAGAAATTGTAGAATAGGAAATTGGTTGCCCATGTTGGTTTATATGGGAGAACCAGAGTGCCTCATGATTGAGGCCAGGGAACAATGAAACCAACTGCTCCGACTCGGCGGCCTGATATGCCATCTTGGTAGTCCGAGTTTCCAAGATCGTTCGCTCGATGCTGGCATTACTTGGACCGCTACTCTTGAGTATGTAAACTTCATTCTCGTTAATGAAAGCAATCTGCCGGGGCCTGCTATTAGAATCATCGGATAATGGATAGCTCGACTCAAGAATTGGCGAAGCAACAGAGCGAGTCTTAAGGGACCACGAGAATACAGAAAAACTGTCTTTCATAAGGACGGCAATCCGAGTTCCCGACTTGCTGAATGCGACGTCAATGATGTTCGAATCCAATGCCAATTCGTTGTGGGCCATAGGAGGTGGGACACCCGAAAGCCTCAATGGGGTCAATTTCAGAGTTTCTTCACCAGGTTAGAGTTACTCTCAGTTTTCCTTGAAAACAACCAAGACTTACTTCCATCAATAACGGCAACAGCTCCAACATCGGTCGGTACAACAGTTGAACCGTGAGTGACATCGAACACGTACTCCGCATCTAAAATCGACTCTGTAACGCAGTCAGCAGAGCACGTATTTTAAGGACAATGGATATCAGTCAAAAAATACCCGAGGCGCCAGCAACAAAGCGCAATGTCTTTTCTTGGTGCCATTTGAAGGCAAAATGGCTAGGATAACTAGGGTTCACGATCACGGGAATCTCTTGCTTTAGGTAGTAATGGTAGTTGCCCGTCGTCCAGAACTGAACTCTGTCTTTGAATTGGACAGCGAGTACCGTTGAATCGATGTTCCAGGTTAAATAGATATCCGAGGCCCATGATGATTTATCTTCCTCTGTGAGGCGGAGCTTGAATTCTCCATGACGCAAGCCGTTTCTTTCGAAGAATACAACATCAACTCGATCGTCAAGCCGTTGAATACCAGCAATGAGATTGCCAGAAGGCCTCCAACTCAAGGCCCCTTCTAACCCGTCCACGGGCTCGCTAATACTGTCCAGCGTCCCTTCTCTGGAATACACTCGGATTGCGCGACGAGTGCCTGATTCAACGTTGTTCACCGCGACATAGGCACCATCTCCTCGCCAGGTAATCGTGGTCCTCCCGTCATCATTACTGCTCAGCTTTCCCTCATCTACCTTCTCAGGCACTGTAGGGTCACGAAGGGCCTTAGCTCGCTTTCCTTGGAACTGTGTCTCCCTCTTTCCCCAACCCACGGAGACATGTTGAGACGCCTTGAGGTCCTCTGGGGTAAAAGTAATTTCGGCCACATTCTCAAATTCCCGTGTCATGTACAAGAAGGTGTTCGCCCTTGTGGTAAGAGCCAAGAGCTCCTCGTCTGGGGACCAAGCAGCAGCAGTGATACCAACATCGACGGAACCCACAATCTCGATCTTGTCCTCGCCGGGAAGAGGTTCTTCACGGACAATAACAATATCACCACCTTCGAGTACCAGACAGGCAGTAAGATTGTCTGCAAAGTAATGGAGGGATAGAACCCGATCACAGGGCAGGTCTGGAAGTGGGCACGGTGCATCCCAAGAGGCGATGCACTCAAATACATCTGCGCCTATAGGTTCCGAAAAAGAGGCATCTTCACGCTTTCTCCTTAGTTCAATAACGGGATTGGTCTCTGTAGGACCGAAAGTGCAAACCACAGCATCCGACGTAGTGTCCCAAGCAGTGGCTGTGAGTGGGAGCACACTCTGGAGCTGTACCGAGGAGAGGCGAACGTTCTTTAAGTTGCGCATATCTTGATAGTTGATTGTAGTCTTCTTTTTTTTACCCCGCTGCCATGAATCAATGGAAGCTCCACGGCACAAAAGGAAAAAGTAAGTAAATAGGAAAATACGAAGTAAATATGAATATAAATCAAAAAAAAGGGGAAAGAAAAAAAATAATACTAGGTCAGATATAATGTTCCATCTAGTATAGTGAGATCAAGATCCCACGAGTTGATATTAAATCGGAAAGCGGACCAAAAGTTTTTTAATTTTTACAGATAAAAAATCGACCAATGACTTCATCCATATTCTAATAAGCAAATCAGCCCATTTTCCAAAACCCCCCAAATTCCCAATTGCAACCACAACTTCTACAGGACATTGACCGTAATTCAGAGCTTAATAATTGATTCTCTAGCTTTATACACAAATTCCGAATACTTCCAGCGTAGGGTACATTTTCGACCAATCCCAATGCCCAACGATCCCAGGGAGCAGACACGGTATTACAATGCGAATAGCCGCTTATTTGGTCTTATAGGTCTGCCAGACTGTAGTAAAATTTGTGTTAGATAGAGGTCCATCTTTATCGCCAGACAAATTGTTAACATACCAGCAATGGCGAATGGAGCACCGAATCCGGTGACTAGACATTGTGAGTTAGCTACGCGCAACGTCAATTCCGGAGCGATCGGTTAAAGATCACTTACTCATGAAAGCCCAGTACCTGAAGAAGAAGAACTTGGTCAGAGGGTTGAAGGGGATGTTCGAGCGAGGGCCCTCAGCGTAGTGGTATGGGCTGCCGAGCTGGGCACGGGTGGTGGAAAAGCCACGACGGGCAACGAAAGAGGTGGCCATTCTGGCCCGGAGAGCGGTGGCGGCGTTCATCTTGACGAAGTGTTAGATGCAATTGGAAAGACCGAGGCCGCAGGACAGCGATTTACCTACCTTGAGGAGAGCAGCAAGGCACAGATGGTCAAGGCAATCTACGCTTCTCGTAACCGGCGGGAAGAGTAGGAGTGGTGGAATGACAATCATCGGCCGGAAGCCGGGTCACGTGTAATATATCCGAACGGTAAGTTTCTCCGGCGGCAGGACTAGCAGCAGATGGCTCGGTCCAATCACAAGCCGTCTTGCCCAAAAGCAACATTGAAATTTCTCGGTGAATCGGCGAGCGTGACATAGTGCGACGAGCACTTCAACCATCCGGTCGTCGTCCGCCCTTGCTCCCTGTGGCCGATCTTGAACGCTTGACCGACCATGGATGAACTTTTCGATGTTTTTGAGGACCAGCCTCAGGCTGTTAAACCGTCCGACGGAGCTCCCAAACGCTCCAAGAAAGACAAGAGCAAAAAACGTCAGGTTAATGGTGATGTGAAGGAAATCGGTAGCACCGTCGGCGACGTGAAGGAGCCCGTAGCTGTTTCCGACACCCCAGTTGGAGAGACTGCCGACCACGAGGATGCCGATGTGCCTATGATAGACAGCAATGAACAACCGGATGCGAAACGCCCGCGACTCGGCCAGGAACCAGAACCCGTGGTAGCCGACTTGTTTGAGACAGCGCAAGAGCGCGAAGTCGCCGCATCTGCAGGGCTTCAAGCCGCAAATGACTCATCATCTGTTGTTTTATCGCACCAAGTTCGCCATCAGGTTGCGATTCCGCCCAACTATCCATATGTGCCCATATCTGAACATAAGCCCCCCGAGAACCCGGCGCGAGTATGGCCGTTCACCCTCGATCCTTTCCAGCAAGTTTCCGTTGCATCGATACAGAGAGAGGAGAGTGTACTTGTTTCAGCCCACACCAGTGCCGGAAAGACCGTTGTCGCCGAGTATGCTATCGCTCAGAGTTTGAAGAACAATCAGAGAGTCATTTATACCAGTCCAATCAAAGCCCTTAGCAACCAAAAATATCGAGAATTTGCAGCAGAGTTTGGAGATGTCGGTCTTATGACAGGTGATGTTACTATCAACCCAACGGCTACTTGTCTAGTCATGACAACGGAGGTAGGTTTTCCACACGCATACTCTGGGCTTAGTATTCTTATCATGGTTCTAGATTTTGCGATCTATGCTCTACCGTGGCTCTGAGATTATGCGCGAAGTCGCCTGGGTTGTCTTTGATGAAATTCATTATATGCGCGATACGAGTAAGTCTCTTTCGAGGGGGCGCTAAGATCTAGTTTGTTGATTATAGATACAGCCCGAGGTGTAGTTTGGGAGGAGACTATCATTCTGCTTCCCGATAAGGTTCGATATGTATTCTTGTCCGCCACAATTCCCAACGCCATGCAATTCGCAGAATGGATCGTTAAGATGCACAACCAACCTTGTCACGTCGTATACACCGATTTCAGACCGACACCTCTACAACATTATTTCTTCCCCGCTGGTGCCGAGGGCATCCACCTGGTTGTGGACGAGAAGGGCGTTTTCCGTGAGGAAAACTTCCAGAAAGCCATGAGCACCATTGCAGACAAAAAGGGCGATGATCCAGCGGACGCCATGGCCAAGAGGAAAGGGAAGGGCAAAGACAAAAAATTGAATAAAGGCGGGAACAAGGGACCAAGTGACATCTACAAGATTGTAAAGATGATCATGATCAAGAACTACAACCCTGTGATCGTCTTCAGTTTCAGCAAGCGTGAATGCGAGTCTTGTGCCCTGCAGATGAGCACCTTGGCTTTCAACGACGACTCGGAGAAGGAAATGGTTTCCAAGGTTTTCAACAGCGCGATCGAAATGCTCTCAGAAGAGGACAGAAACCTCCCCCAGATCCAGAACATCCTACCTCTCTTGCGCAGAGGAATCGGTGTCCACCACTCTGGTCTGCTTCCCATCCTAAAAGAGACCATCGAAATTCTCTTCCAAGAAGGTCTCATCAAAGTTCTCTTTGCGACTGAGACATTCTCCATCGGTCTTAACATGCCTGCAAAAACCGTTGTTTTCACAAGCGTCAGGAAATTTGACGGTATCAGTCAGCGCTGGGTGACACCGTCCGAATTCATTCAGATGTCAGGTCGTGCTGGTCGAAGAGGCCTCGATGACCGAGGTATTGTTATTATGATGGTTGGCGAAGAGATGGATCCTGCCGTGGCGAAAGAGATTGTTCGTGGTGAACAAGACCGACTGAACTCAGCCTTCCATTTGGGTTACAATATGATTCTGAACCTCATGCGTGTAGAAGGCATCTCACCTGAATTCATGTTGGAGAGATGTTTTTACCAGTTCCAGAACACTGCCGGTGTTGTCACTCTTGAAAAAGGTACGCACACATACACTCGCATATATATATGCAACTGCTGGGACGAACGTAGTGCTAACTTTGATACAGAGCTCGCTGAGTTTGAGAAGAAGAGAGCCAACATGAGCATCTCTGACGAAGGAACCATTCGTGAATACTACGACCTGAGAAAACAAATTCGCCAGTTCACCGACGATGTGCAGGCGGTCATCAGCCACCCCAACTATTGTGTACCCTTCTTTCAACCTGGACGCTTGATACGCATCAAACACAAGGATGCCAATTTCGGATGGGGTGTCGTTGTTAACTACAAACAGCGTAAGGCTCCGAAGAATTCTACCGAAGAATTTGCACCACACCAGAAATACGTTGTCGACGTTTTGCTGAGGATAGCCGACGGCCCGTCGATTGGTACTAAGTCTTTTGAAGATTTGCCGTCCGGCGTCCGGCCGCCAAAGGAGGGCGAAAATTCCCGTATGGAGGTAGTGCCGGTGACTCTCAATTGTCTACAATCTATCTCCCACATCCGAATTTTCCTCCCGAAGGACCTAAATTCGGCAGATTCAAGGAACGGGGTGAAGAAGGCCCTGGATGAAGTGCAAAAGCGCTTCCCGGATGGCATTGCTGAGCTTGATCCAATCGAAAATATGAATATCAAGGATGATGGTTTCAAGAAGTTGCTCAGAGTAAGGGTACCTTGATTGTCGATGAGTAGATAAGATGCTAACGCAAATTGCAGAAAATTGAGGTGCTTGAATCTCGTCTCCTATCTAACCCATTGCACAATTCGCCGCGTCTACCGGAGCTCTACGAACAGTATTCAGAGAAGGTGGAATTAGGATCTAAGATTAAGGCAACCAAAAAGAAGATATCGGAGGCTATGTCGATCATGCAACTTGATGAGCTGAAATGCCGTAAGCGAGTGCTTCGTCGGTTTGGATTCATTAACGAAGCCGAAGTCGTACAGTTGAAGGCCCGTGTAGCCTGTGAAATTAGCACAGGCGACGAGTTGATGCTCAGCGAACTGCTTTTCAATGGCTTTTTCAACAACCTTACGCCTGAACAAGCTGCTTCCGTGTTGAGTGTGTTTGTTTTCGAAGAGAAGACCAAGGAAACCCCTGCTCTTACACGGGACGAGTTGGCAAAGCCCCTCAAGGAAATCCAGGCGCAGGCCCGAATTGTTGCCAAGGTCTCTCAGGAATCCAAGCTTGCTGTCAACGAAGAGGAGTACGTACAGAGCTTCCATTGGGAGTTGATGGAGGTTATATACGACTGGGCGAATGGCAAGTCCTTTGCAGATATCTGGTTAGTTTCCCTATTGCCACAGATGTTTGACAGAGATCAGACGCTAACGGGTCCATTTTTTAATCCAATCAGCCAAATGACAGATGTGTACGAAGGTAGTCTGATCCGAGTCTTCCGCCGATTGGAAGAGTGCCTTCGACAAATGGCACAGGCCGCCAAGGTCATGGGTAGCGAGGAACTTGAGAGTAAATTCGAGACGGCCTTGACCAAGGTCCGCAGGGACATTGTTGCCGCACAGTCCTTGTATCTCTAGATTAGTTATATTACAGCGAGATATCTTTTCGTCCGACCAACTTTTCGTTTTGTGTGACAATCATAGTGTTAGTGGTGGCATTTCCCTGGCGTCGGAAGGCTTCTAAAATCAACGTTCATAATTTTCCGTGTAATTATTCTTTTTTCTTATTTGTTTAATTTATGTTTATGGTGAAATGAGATATAAAATTTTGGAACTTATAAAAAATAAAGTAAAATAAATTAAAATAAATTCTTGGGTAGAGATGTAACGTAAACTCTGTATTATTAGGATCGTGACGGTAAATCCCATAGCAAGGGAGGGGAAGTAAAAGGAAATCTAAACCAAGAACAAAATCAAATCAATTTAGGTTCTCATGAACTTTCTCTTCAAATGCCGTAACTTAGTCGTTAAAGAAGGTCCGATAGTGTCGTAGTCATGGATGTCTGACCTGCGCAGAAGGTGTGTGTTGCCTCCCGCAACCGCCTTTCAGTCCACCGCTTCTCTTCTTTCTCTCTTCCCCACCAATTCCATCTCTCTCTTTCTCTCCCTCACTCCTTCCAGTCTCTCTTCCTGCAGTTTTGTCTTTCCCTTGCTTTATCTTTTTCCGCATCACCTTCCTCCTCGTGCCTGTAGCTGACACCATATAATACCCTATATCTCCGTCTTTCCCTCAGCTTCAAGCCCCCGGTCCCTTCTCACTTCTCCGCCCACCAGCTGTCCGTGGTCAACATGAACAGCTTGGTGGCTGCACCACCTGTGCCTCCACACTTCTACGAGTATTCTCGTCTCTCATCGCCTCGTTCAAGTACGAACTTCCCTTTTACTGACAACCTGATGGTGGAGATGACGGATTCGCTAATATACATATTTTAGTGTCTACACCAACCTACTCCACCCCTAATAGCCGCAAGCGGAAAGCCGACGACGATGGTCACGATCATGATGGACGAATGTCTGCGTCTCCGACGAGCTCCCCAGCCTTTACTCCGAGATCTCTTCCAAGCCGGAATATGAAACGTGCCCGTCCAAATGTCAGCGGCAGACCCCTTTCTCTGCCTCGTTTACTGGAGACCCTGGATACAGATGCCCTCCGAGGTGTTCTTCGGTCGATGTGTGAACGTCATCCAGTATTAGTCGATGAAATCGTCCACAATGCTCCTCGTCCGAGTGTGTCTTCCGCCCTTCAGGTGCTCCGAAACTACCAATCTGCTCTTCAGTCCTCTTTCCCTTTGGGTGGCAACTCTGAATCCGACTATGCATATAACCGAGTTCGACAACCTTTGTCCAATCTGTTGGACGCCCTAAGTGACTTCACGCCGCACTTCTTACCACCCCACGAAACTCAGGCCTCTTTGTCTCTGAACTACCTAGATGGCGCCACTGAGATTATCCACGCACTGCCACGATGGAATACCCCCCAGAACAACATAGAGCGAGACTCTGCCTACGATGAAATTTGCAAAGCCTGGATTTTGGTTATTCGGGAAGCTGCCAAGCGTGGTGGAGGCATTCAGCTACAGTATGGTGGCTGGGATCAGAAGTTGGCGAAACATAACCAAAACTCCGGGGGTAAACTGCAGGCGGCCGTGAACGAGCTTGGATCTAGTTTAGGATGGATGCACGGACCTGAAACCCAGAGTCATGGAAGCCCGGGAGGTAATGACTTTGGGTCCATACGGGAGCAGCTCTTGTCTGGCACATACGGACTTGGGACTCCAGTCAAAGTTGGGCCATGGTAGAGCCGCCAGCTTTCTACGACCTATTTATACCCCACAATTTTCCCGGAGACACCATTTTCTTTCGCCCTTGATATCCCCACAATTACTATCCAAATCCTCGACCGTACACACCTACGTATGATACGATCACGATACCAACTGCATGAACTAGAGAGTTGAGGGTCAACTCGGCGTTTACGTTTACAGTGTGCAAAGAGAAATTTTTCCTCTTTTCCTCTTTTCATTTTTCACCTTTTTTTTCCTTTTTTTCTTGTGCAATTCAAAGCATATCTATGTGTCACCTTTCCTTAGATCATCAGTTCTTGGCCCAGGTCTCATTTTTCACCACCATGTCACTGCATCATCAAGAGCCAGCATGGTTTTCTGTCCTTCATTGAATTATTTCCTTTCGTCTTCTTATACTTCTACGGTCGACATTTTCGGACGTTTCTCGAGATTTTTTTTATCACTTCGCACGAACCATATTTGTTAAGCTTCTACTACCTATTTTACTGCCTACACTTCTACCTATCTTGTATACCCTTTTATATTTTTCTTTGTTCTACTGGAATGAGGCTTGTATTCTGTGCTCTTAGCTGTTGCATTTTGGGAGGACTCAGTTATATACTGAAATTTTCGGTCGCCGGGTCAGATTACGTGTCAAGTAAAGGTCAAGAAAAAGGAAAAAGGAAAAAGGGAAAAAAAATTTTGATTTTGCGTCACTGTTCTATGGGCAGTTGACGCGAGGTGATTAAACATGCCAACTCAGAGGACCCATCAGCCCCATTACGTGGGCTTCTGCGCAGTGTCGCCAGAGCTAGTGGAGCGAACAGATTAACCCCATCAAACCAATGTCAGAGTTGCTGACATGTTGATGGGAGTCTATTAGGCAGAATTAATTCGGAGGAAACGGAGCTAAGATACAAAGGCTTCAAAGCTGTGCCAGAATGGACGTATAGTTGACAAGTTTGTGTTACCTTCATGATAGAAATGGCCTTAAGCACTCACAAGGGGTGGTTAACAGAGGTGTTAATTATTAGAGTCGTCACAATACATAACGCCGCAACTAAAAAGTATCCGTGTAGTTCACTCGTAGCCATCATGTCTTAGGCTGAAAAATACATATATCGGAAAACGACCAGAATTGGACAATTTATGCGCTCTGACTTGCTTTAACAAATAAACCGAAAATGATTTTCATACCAGGGCACGTTTTATCACGCCTAATAGCCACCATGCGTCTTCCCAGCCCCCATGCTCGCCTGGTTTTTCAGTCACAGCGGAAGCCTCAGAGTCGCCAATGGTCGAGGCCCCGTCAGGCCCATCAGTCAGTCCTGAGATGGACATCTGGTCATCTTCATCATCCGGACTAGGGTCTGCCAGCTCAACATTCTTGGGTACCTGGTCCACCGCAGGCCCTCCAGAATAAGAAAGTGGCCAGTCATCAACACCGAATACCGTCCACTCCACCATACGATCAAACCAGCCGCCTAACCCGAAGCCACGCTCTCGAGTCAGACGCTGCATCTCTTGCTCATCGATCTCATCCTCCGAGTCCGAGTAGTCGTCAGAATCGGAGGTATAGTCTCCCTGTTGAATGAATTCCATCTCCGCACGAATTCGCTCGTCCACAAAGTCCGGAATCAAGTGTCGCACATCACCCGCAGGGCTCTCAAAGCCGCCAGCACTGCCACCTTGCCGAGTAGAAGTCATCTCAAGCCCGGTCATAGTAAGGTCAGGCCTGCTGCCTCTTCTACTGACGATGCGCGACCGAGACGCCGCTGGCGTCGACCGCCCGGACCTAGATCTCCTGCTCATCTTGGTCAAGTGACTCGGTGAATCAACGTCATGTTTACCTTCATCAACCAGACTAGTCGAGCTCTCCCGCTTGGCGAGCCAGCTTTGGCCTTTCTCCTCCCGCGTCGACGACGCTAGCGCGATCCCCGCGCGAAGCATCCATTCTGCATCACGCCGACTGGCGGAGTCTGATGGGTGATGACGAGATGAATGTCGTTTCGTCTTCGTCCCTTGGTGGTGGAAAGGTTGAATGTCATCCTGACCCTGGAGGTTGGTGTCGCTCAGGTGAGCGCGGGAGGAACTTGTACTCCGCTGGTGTCGGGCCCTGGACCCGCTGCGGGAGTGAGACAAGAGACCCGGGGTACCGGGGACAGAGTAACTGGAGAGGTACGAGGTTTTTGCGGGAGCATCATGGGCGCTGTAGTAGGAATCAGCGTCTTCAGCTCTTGGGGTGAAATAATCTTGAGGTTCGACATCGTCGTCAATGGGGAATCGAGACGTCAGTGGAGCTAAGGAGGCATGGTTTAGTGAGGGATAGGAGCGCCGCGAGCGAAAGCCGCCCCCGGACTGCGAAAGCTGTTGTGGGGTCATTAGAATTAATTAATTTAATACCGGCTGGAAATAAAGGCAGGGAAATACCTACCTCCATTAGGGGGGCGCCTTGGGCAACAGAGAGCAATAAATATCAAGCGAGGAAACTAAACGAGTGGCAAGCTCATTGAATTGAGATGGTATGATAGATGCAGCAGCCTCATGAGATTTGAAGGGTTGGCCATGTTTTATCGGCAACTCCGCCCGTGACATGTGAATGCGGGCACCAACGGCTTCTGCTCTTTTCGTTCTTTCCCCTCTACTCTCTTTCATTGTCTTCTTTCTCTTAGACGTGGTATTGCAATCGATTCGAATATCTTTGTTACATCGATCCCCCTATCCACTACGGAAGTTACTTGGCAATGTTCCCGCGTACATTCGTATATATTCTGGACTTTGTGCTGTTCTACACTTACTACGTGAGCATGGTAACTCAAGTAACATTCCATTACAGTGTTCAGTATTCATACATGAACTATGTTATCTGTATATTTAACCATTTTCTTCACAGTTTACTCAATCTTTCCTTTGTTGACAACAAAGCCTTCCAAGGCAGAAATGGCAGCCCACAACCGATTCTCCGCCTCAGGGAAAACCAAGGATCGGGGGCTGTAAAAGACTTCATCACTGACCTCCTCGGGGTGACGAGGCAAGCAGTGCATGAACTTCCAGCCCTCCTTTGCACCCCCACGCTTGGCAAGCTCTGAGGTGATCTGGAAGCCCTCGAAGTCCTTCAACCGCTTGATCGACTCTGCTTCCTGTCCCATGGAAATCCAGGTATCAGTGACCAAGATATCTGCCCCCTTAACCGCCTCTTGAGGAACATTGGTCTCAATGATCTTTCCTGGCCTCGAGACACCATTGCTGGCCTGCTTGATGAACTCCAACATCGGGGCGGGGATCTCATAGCCCTTGGGTGTTGCGACGGCGATGTCAATACCCAGCTTAGTGGCAGCGATCGCCATGTCAAACAGGACGTTGTTGGCATCGCCAACCCAGGCAATCTTGAGGCCCTCGAGACCTAAGCTGTCAGAGCGATGAGCCTTGGGTGTAAACGTTTCGTAGATAGTTTGGAAATCGGCAACAGCCTGGAGTGGGTGGAAAGAGTCACAGAGAGCATTGATAACAGGCACCGTTGAGTGCTTTGCGAGGTCTGCAACCTCAGCGTGCTTGCCAACGCGGGCAACAATACAAGAGACCATGGAGGAAATCACAACTGCAGAGTCATATAATGACTCATTGACTCCGAGTTGAATATCGTCCTTGCCCAGAAACATCGGCTGTCCTCCTAATCGTGCCACAGCCCCCTCCGTAGATATCCTAGTCCTGGTACTGCGTTTACTGAACAGCATCGCCACCGTTTGCCCGGTCAGAGAGCCGAGTAGGTTTTGAGGAATAGACCCAGACTTGATAGTACGTTTGTGTGAGGATGCATTGCGAACGAGAGTTGCGAACTCGGTCGCCGTCAGATCAGCGATAGAAAGGAAATGGCGAGGTGCGAACGGCGAAGTGGGAGGGGCCGTAGCATTTGTAGTCTGAGAGTATTGGCGCACAGCATTGAGTGGGATTCTCTGCCGCAAGGAATGGTTGCTTAATGTGCCGGAACGAGCGGCGGCTAGCTTGAGACCGCAAGACATTCCGAGATGATTCACAGTTGGAAGAGATGGATAAGATGGGATCCGAGGAGGAAGTTGTGTAGAGTATAAGGGGAATATATAGAAGGACTTTTCAGGAATGACTCAACACTTAAGGAGTCAATAAAGAAAAGATAGATACTAGAAAGCTCTCAAGTCAGTTTAGTTGACTTTCAAGTGGTCCTCCTTTCCGTCTCCACACCACGCCTTCTCCTCTTTCGGTTAGCGCAGCATGATACGCCGATCATCATGGTGACTTGACTGATAGGCTATACTTCGAGGTCAGGCCAATTCATTGTGTGTTGTCCACTGTCAGGCCTGTCATTTATTATTAGCTATCTATTCCTATTCTAAATTCTCCTTTTCTACCGATTCATCCCTCATCGGTTATTCTCTCCTTCAACATTCTATCTATCACAACTTCTTATCGCTCTATCAACAAAGAGAGTACGGAACTTGTTATCGTGTTGCCTCTCCACGTCGCTAACCCACCCGTCCACCCCAGCCATCATGGCTGAAGAGGCAACCCGGCCTCTGCTGAACGAGAGTGCCAAGCCCTCTTCACGTCCCTCGTCACCGGTTGATAAAAGACAATCTTCCGAGTCGAGTTCTGCCGCTCCGCCATTCGAATTATCTTCCGAATCCACCCCTCTATTACCCAACCGTGAAGATGACTTGACGATATACGGGGGCGTTGTGCCCAGGCGACCTTCATCAACCTCCCAAGACTCTCTCCCCGATCATGGACCAAAGAAACCGCGAGGCAGAGTACGATGGCCTATCTTCTGCGTCTTGTTATCCCTGATTGCGATCGTATCAATCTTAATATTCACCTTCGTTGCGCCGGCTGTAGTGAAGCAATATGTACTGGATGCAACCGTATTCAACCCAACCAATGTATCAGTGGAGTCGGCTACTGCGGATGGCATTCAGACAAGGATACAAGGGGACCTCGTACTTGATGCAGGCCGTATAAGAAAAGCGCCAGTGCGGAATCTTGGTCGCTTTGTCACCTGGATTGGTAAGGAAATCGAGACAGGTGAATCGGAGGTCCAGGTGTATCTCCCGGAGTACGGCAATGTTCTCGTCGGGACAGCATCCCTACCTTCTATCAAGGCCAACATTCAGAATGGCCATATCAATCATATCGACTTCTTGGCGGAACTAGTCGCTGGCGACATTCCCAGTATCCGCGCGGTAGCAGTTGATTGGTTGGAAGGGAAGCTTGGTCGTCTGCAAGTCAAGGGAAAGGCAACAGTTCCCCTGAAGTCTGGTATTCTGAGTCTGGGTGAACAGACGATAGCTGATTCTGTAACCTTTCATGGCGAGTCACACTTCTCTTCTTTTCAAGTAAGTCGCTAACACTGTATGCAGAGGGGGATTTTCCGGCTCTCCCTAAAGTCAATGTTACGAAGTTCAATGTGCATGATGCAGATCCTCCTGGATACGATGGGGCTATGGCAGTGGACGCCTCAGTCGCTGCGTTTCTTGATTCGCCTTTTGGTCTGAGAATCCCCCCTCTCGGATTTGAGGTGCTAGTGCCAAACTGTTCGCCAGGTGATCCCTATATCTCAGTAGCGGATGTCAAAACAAAAGGATTCCCAGTTTATCCGGGGCAACACACATCTGTCGATATTACTGGAATTATCCAGAGCCTTTCTGATGAGTTAACGAATGCTTGCCCTGGAAAGAGGAAATCCCCCTTGGATTTCTTAGTCAAGAGCTACATGGAAGGCTCTCGGACTACAGTCTATGTTCGTGGAGCCGATGATCCATCTCTGGGGACACCTGAGTGGGTGGTAGACATTCTGAAAAGCGTAACGGTGCCCTTAGCCTTTACAGGACATGCCTTGGACAATCTTGTGAAAAACTTCACCATGTCGGATGTAAATTTTGACATGCCCAACCCTCTTGCAGAGCCCAATTCGCCCGAGGCCCAACCCAGAGTATCAGCCTTGGTGAAGGTGCTGATTGGGCTGCCCAACCAGCTGAACCTTCAGCTGGATGTTCCTCGTGTTCGCGCCGACGCTGACGTCCACTATCATGGGAAGAAGCTTGGTGTTCTGAATTTACCAAAATGGCAGTCAGCTAATTCCACTCTTCTGAAAGACGTTGATGGAGCGCCGGCTCTACTTATTAACTTTTCTATGAAGCATGCGCCACTTCAAGTGACTGATAGTGACGTTTTGACGGATATCCTTCAAGCATTACTTTTTGAGGGGAGACCGGTAAGACTGACTGTTACCGCAAGTGTGGATGCACAGGTTTCCACAGGACTGGGAACATATGCTATTCGTGGGATACCGGCCGAGGGTGCGGTGAACGTTAAACGTGAGTGCTGGTATTTTTTTTTTGAGGCTGAACGTATTTGTTTATTGATATCTGAATAGCTCCGTACGGTGGCTCGCTCGACCAGCTCAGTCCACGAGTTGAGTCGATAGAACTGGGTCCTACAACTGAATCTTCTCTTGTTATGAAGGCAAGGATAAACGTGACAAACCCTTCAGCGTACTCTGCATCAGTGCCCTTTATTGATTTTATTCTTGTCTATAATGAGACCAAGGTGGCTCATGTAACTGCTCGAGATCTCATAATAGTACCTGGGGTGAACTCCGGTATTCAAGCCGACCTTGAATGGAACCCGCGAGAGTTAAACGGCCAAGTTGGTGTAACTGCTGGTCAAGAGATGCTCTCACGATATGTTTCTGGTGAGTTCGTATATACGCCTAGATGGTCCTATTTATCTGACCACTACTAGGTTACAACACGTCTGTGACCATCCGCAGTCACGAGGGAACAATCCCAGCCATACCAAATCTTGGACAAGCTCTGTCCAAGCTAGGATTTGAAGTTCAGATCCCTAGGTTGCCTGTTCCTGGGGACCCTGATGATGAGGATGGAAAACCTAGGTTCATCCAAGACACAACGGTATTATCTACTTTCATGGAAGCCGTTTTTCTACACGACAATCACAGCTAAATTCTTACCCTCCTGGGAGACATGTTTTGAGTAGAGACGTTTTCTCTGAAAGGGGCTTTCGGTCTTGCTAATTCTCGTCTGCTATTAGTTGCACCTTTTTTCATCGACGGCTGAGTTCACATTGTCCTCACCGTTCGCTAATACAACCATGTTGATTACCTCGGTAGAAGCTAACGCCTTCTATCAGAACGACAAGAAAGTTGGTAGTATTAATTACTATGTCCCTTTCTCGGTGCCACCGGGTCTCTCAACGACCCCGAGGTTGCCCGTTGAGCTGAAGATGCATGGGATAGGATATGATGCTTTGAAGAGAGCCCTGGGTGGCTCCCTCAAACTGGATGCCGTGGCAAAGGTTGGTGTTAAGATTGAACGCTATCGTACTACTTTAACATACTACGGCCACGGAATTACCGCAAGGGTGAAATTTTAGGATGCCAGTTTTTTGAGAGTGATCGATATAGAAGCATCCACTCTTTTTTTTTTTTTTTTTTTCTGAAAGAAAAGGCTTTTTGGTACTCCTTCTTTGAGTCATATAGGCTGGCGTTTGGGTATAGAAGGCACGGTATTGGCAGTCAAATCGTTTTGTGGGCTTGAATCTCGGGACTCAGCCATTTGCGTTATAATCTCAATCTGTTGGTCCAACTCCATTTAGTTTTCTCGGCACTGTCCCCATCTAAGCAGATATATGCCGATGTAGGTGGATGAAGCTTAAGCCGATGTAGCATTCGGAACTAGAGATACTATTTGTGATAGTAATAGAACGGACGAAGTCACAAGTTAACAAAAAAGCGTCACGGGCATAGAGAATGTACGCATTTAGAAGAAAGTGCCTGACTCAAGAAGAAAAGACAAACTGCTAGTTTTTACAAGTATTATAGCCTCAGGGAGAACAAATTAGCTTCTTTATTGCGGATTGTTTTATTTCGGATATTCATTTTAACCGGGAGGAAGGGTGCTGGCGTCGACAACGTCGGCAGCCTCCTTCTCGATATCCTCGACCTGTTCGTGAAGAGGAGAGCGAGGAAGAGCCATCAAACCGGTCCGAGTAGACTCCAGAATACCGAATGGAGCGATAAGCTTCATGAAGGAATCAATACGAGACGGCTTTGCGGAGCTATCGGAATCGTCAGTTAATGCATCAACGCATGCATCGTCAAGGGACACTCACATTTCAACAATACAGTTGTTGTTGCTAATATCAAGAACCTTGCCACCGAACTGGTGAGTCAAGCGGGTGATAGCATCAAGATGTTCGTGCTTGTGTCTCAAGGCCTGACTGGGAGGAAGATTGCGAGGGTGGAATTCAGTGATCTGTCTCTGGCTGTCGGTAGCCTTCTGGCCGTCGATGGTTTCGCCGGGGGTGGTGATCTCGCGGTGGTGCTGAAGCAATTCCTCGAAAAACTCGGGGCCCAAGATGCTAACCTTCGCAAGAAGCAACTCGCGTTGCACAAGAGCGGAGTCTGTGTAGTCGAGGACAGCCCAGACGGGAACGAGATCGTCCAGCTGGCGACGGGCCTGCTCCACAACACCATCCTGACCCTGCAGCACAATGGTCATACGGGACAGGTCTTCGACCTCGGTGTTACACACAACCAGACTGTCAATGTTGAAGCCACGAGCGGCCAGAATTCCCGAAACACGAGAAAGAACACCAGGCTCGTTCTGCACCAAACAGTTCAGGATATGGCGCTTTGGGGGGTTGGTCGGCGCAACGGGAGTCTCGTACAGAATCGACGAGACGGCGGTTGGGGCATCCCATTGCGGGGAAGAGTCCGACACAGGAAGAGGAAGAGGAGAGCGACGATGGAGCGCCTTGTAGGCGAGGGCGGAGGTCGAGCTAGAAGAGGTCCTAGCTGTGGTGAACCGGGGCAGAGTCGCCGCCACTCGGGCGGTTCTACCAGAAAGTGAGGGAAAGGGCGCTGATGCTGTCCAAGACAGCATCAATGGGCGCCGGAAAGCCATGATCTCCCGAATTGGCCTGCGAGAGAAAGCAGACAATATGGGGAAATGGATGGAGGCAGTGACTTCACTCGGCGGACGGGATTGTAGTCATAAATCGTATTTTATAGTCGAAGGTCTTCCGAGGTCGGGGTTGCTGACTCAGGCCTATGGACGGAGTATGTCACTGACTCCGGAGCCATGCCGCTATGCCGTTTTGGGGATCGAGAGTACTGCATCCCACATGATTCTTTGGTTGCTGCAACCTTTTCTTTTCTTTACTTTTTTATTTTTATTGGATTTCTTTTCCTTGGAGGAAAATTCATCTGTAACTCTGGCTTCATTGATCGTTATCTCAGATAACCACTGTATGATCCTTTCTATCTAAATCTTAAGTTATTCATTCCTCCCCAGTGAGGGTTATTTTTTATATGGTATTCTCACTAGAAATTTTTTCAATTAATTGTAGAATTACCTGTACTTTTACCTACATCTTCCCCCTCATTGGTTCCCAGTTCATCACCGCCCCCATGCTGCCCATTGTACTCTAGCGTCCAACTAGGTGATCGGGCCAACTCCACCGCCTTTCAAGCCCTTTTGCAGCGGGTGTCTTTTAGAGCATCTCACTCGCATCGTGATTGCTCCAATTCCCTTCATTCTCAGCCTCAACATCTAGAACATCTCTCACACATCATGGCTGACGACGAACGCCGTGTCAAACGCTCCCGCTTCGATCAAACGGAACCGGAACCGCGCCGGCCCTCCCGCTTCGATCGTCGTTCTCGATCTCCTTCCTCGCGACAGTCTGAAATCACTCGCACGCGGAGTCCTCTTAGTCGGGAACCTCGAAGCCCTAGCGCAGATACGACTAAGAAATCAGTGGGTGCGGATCCGGCTGCCGCAGCTGGTATGGTCTCCTCTTATTATTTGAGGAAAGTGTTGGATTTTGGAGACTGACGTCGTGGCAAAATACAGCTGCCGCAGCGGCCAAGATCAACGCACAGTTGCAGGCAAAGAAGGGTATCCAGCATGTCGACGTTCCACCTATCCGTGCAGTATGTATAGAACAACATCCATTTATTAACGCAAGAGGATATATAACTAACTGATTGTGTTTAATTAGACTGCGAGTCCCGCACCGGCAGCCGCCTCACCCACCGCTGGAGATGCATCTTCGAAACTTAACACAGATATTTACGTTGCTGATGGAGACTACATCAAGGATATCGAGATCAATGACTTGCGCAACCGTTATACACTGACAAAGGGCTCTACTCAGAAGATGGTAATTACTCCTGTTGCATCCGCTGATATTCCAGGCATCATCTCGCTAGCTGGCTTCCGCTGCGGCCGTGCGCCCCTTCACTCTTTGCCTTTCTTTTTCGTTTACTTTTTTCTTTTTCTCCGTAAAGGGTCGTGGCCAAAGCTTACCCAGTCCTAATCATCCATAGCAAACCACCCCCCCTCATTTGCATCTGCTGACCTGCGCTGCGTGACATCTAGATCAAGGAAGAAACTGGCGCCGGTACGCCTTCACTCCATGTTACACTTATCAACTATTTAGTGAAGAAGGAAGCTCATCTATTAATTTCTATTTCAAGATGTCACGACTCGAGGAAACTATTATCCGGATAAGAGCATGGCCACCGCTGCGGTATGTGGCTTGTTTTCAGTCGCCAACATATGATGATTTGCAGTTGTCTGACAGGATACCTTCATTCTTCATAGAACCCCCCCTTGTACTTACACGTGACGAGCACGAATAAAGACGGCCTCGAAAAGGCCGTGGCTTTGATCGACGACCTTATGAAGAAGGAACTCCCCAATCTGGTAGATGAGCGCCGATTTCGTCGACGCGAGCCGGAGCAAGTTGAACGTGACGAATACGGTCGTGTATGAAATCGCAGGAGTATATCCCACAAGGGCTGGAGGCTATGCTAACTAGTCGCAGCGTAAATGGCCAGAAGAACGGATTCCAGTGGACCTTGAACCCATCCCTGGTTTTAACCTTCGTGCCCAAGTTGTCGGACAAGGCGGTGCATATGTCAAGCATATCCAGCAGAAAACTCGATGCAAGGTCCAAATCAAAGGTCGAGGATCTGGGTTCATGGAACCCAGTACCGGCAGAGAAAGCGATGAGCCAATGTTTTTGCATGTTGCGTAAGTAATTCGTTTGCCCATCTCCAAGCTCTTCAACTTAACAACGCACAGTGGACCCGATCCCAACGACGTTCAGACCGCTAAAGAGCTGTGCGAGGATCTGCTGTCCAACGTTCGAGAGCAGTATCAACGCTTCAAGGAGAACCCGCCTCAGCACAACTATGGCGGCGGCTATGGTCATGGTCAGCGTGGAGACCGTTATCATGGGGGAGGCTACGGTGGGGGTAGTGGAGGTAGTGGTGGTGGTTACGGCAATCAGTCGCACCATAACTCGCCCTCTACGTCTGCTAGCCCAGCCGCGCAAGGTGGAAGTGGAACACCGGGAGCTGGACACAGCCTAGCCGACTATGGCGCACAATATGCGCAGTATTACGGATCCGATCCGTACGCTGCCTACGGTGGATATCAAAACTACGTCGCGTATTACCAGTACTATCAACAGTACGCCCAACAGCAACAGCAGCAATCGCAGTCGCAGTCACAAAGCCCCGCACCACCTCCGCCTCCCCCGACTAGCGAAGCGCCTCCTCCGCCTCCCGGCTCAGGATCTCCCCCTCCCCCTCCCCCTGGTGGCAACTATAGCGCTGTAAGTCTTCTGTTTCTTCTCTTATGGCGAAAAAAGCCTTTACTGACTCGGTATGATCTAGGTCCCACCTCCACCAGGCCTGTGAAACTGTTGTCCAGTAGTAAATCAAAGGAGGAATAGGAATACCCTACCTTCTGTGCCGTTGCTGATCAAGTACCTACTCGTTGGCCAAGTGTAACTTTAGCTTATCTCTCTGTTTGACATCTGACGAATTCGGATTTGGACAATATTGTCTTTGCGCTAGAAAAGATTGGAATTTTATTGTTCAGCATCATCTCATTGCTCTGCGCCGCCGTGCCCGGTAGGATTAACATTCGCATGAAAAAGGCTTGATCGCCATAGTGATGATCCTGCTAGAAGAAGGCATACAAGTAGAGAGAGAAATATACTATTACTCTGAAACCTAAAACAACCAGGGTCTTCAGCATCAGTTTGGAGTGGAAAACAGCCGTTGTACTCATATCTTCCATTTCGTTACGATATACATAGAACACATACTCTATTTGATCAGATTCAGTCGGGGTCAATAAAGGCATCCGGATATCTCGCCTCCATGCCCAACATATAATCCTTTCCCCCGTCACTCCACAGCTCGTCCTCGAGCATCATCTTTGCCTTGCGAAGCGCGAGGCTTTTAGGGCCCTCTTTGCAAAAGTCACAAGCAAAGTCGCATGGCGATGCGCTTGAGCCCGTGGTGTTCATTGCTGAGCTCGGTGCCTGAGAACCCATCCTTTTGAGTTCTAGGTCGCCGAAGAGATCCTTGATCATTTCGTGTCTGCATCGGCTAGTTGACTCGCAGTACCAGACAACTTTCTGATAACTCCGTAACCGAGCGTACTGGTTTTGAAGGTTTGTGTCGGGGTGGTATTTGGGATTCCCATTGGCTACTTTCTTGTTGAGGCGGCTGATAGCACTTTCGATGTCTCGGTAAATAAGATTGAGTATTCTGTCTCGTTCTAGGGTGCCATAGTATACGATTGATGCGGCGGCACGGCCATCCCGGCCTGCGCGGCCGGACTCTTGTACAAAGCCCTCGAAGCTTCGAGGAGGGTTCCAGTGCACTACAAAGCGAACGTGGGGGTTATCGATACCCATTCCGAACGCATTGGTTGCGACTATGATGTGGAACGCAGGGTTTTGGCTGCCTGCCTTTGCGAGCGACTGTGGGGATGTCCACTGCGATTGAATTCGGATTCTGTCCTGTGAGGAAAGACCAGCATGGTATGCGACTGCACGGATCTTGCCATCCCAACATGACGACAATCTGCGGGCTAGATTTTCCGATGCAGTTCGTAGGGTAACGTAAACTATACCGGTCATGGGCGGAAGGTTAGCAGTAGCATCACCGGCCAATCTGGCTTCTCGACGACTGTGGATGGACTTCAGCCAGGAGACAAAGTCGAGAATCTGGGGCATTTCGAGGTGTTCATCGTCATCGATGAAGCCTTGATATCTGATCTCGTAGTGGATGTTTGGGCGAGCCGATGGTGTGTTGAAAATCTTCAATTTGCAGGGATCTAAACCGAGGAGGGTTAAGATGTCCTTGCGGACACGTGGAGTCGCGGTTGCCGTTAGGGCACTGATCGGAACTGGAGGGTTGTTCAAGGACCGCTTGAACCAGGAGAGTTCCTTGTACGCAGGGCGAAAGTCATGGCCCCATACACTAATACAATGAGCCTCATCAATAGCTATACGGTTTAGCTCTCCCTGGGAATGCATTATCTGAAGGTTCCGCCGGAACATCTCCGTTTGACACAGCTCTGGGGTTACATAGAGAAGACGGGTCCTAGGATGTCCTGAGAGAAGATCTTGTATGATCTCGCGTCTCTCTAAAAGTGAAGTAGTTGAATTGATCGTTGCCACTGCTACTCCTAGGGCTTGGAGTGCGTTTACTTGATCCGTCTGTAAGAGTATCGCTTCAGTGACTTGTACTCCTTACGTCGTACCTGCTTAAACTCACCATCAATGCAAGAAGCGGACATACAACGACAGTAACTGCAGAAGAAAGTAAAGTTTAGAATACAGCAAAGATCAGTGAGAGGTCTCCATTTTTATGGGACAGATGGGTGGACCAACCGCCATGACTGATGACAGCAGGCAATTGGAAGCACAAGCTCTTGCCAAACGATGTAGATGCCTGCAAGAAGATATCATGGCCTTCCACAGCCGCTGCGATTACCTCTCGCTGCAGAGGGCTAAATACAGAGCATAAAATGAGTTTTGAATACTTTCTAACCAGGACTAACTTACCGGAACGACTTCTTTCGGAAAACCCGGTGTAGATAGAAGTCCAAGTCTACTTTGCGACACTTGTTGCTTATCATCTCCGCTGCATCTTTAGAGCCAGAGATTCGCTGTTATAGTCGAAGTAGGAGAGAAGGCTTAAATTCGGGGACTGAACGCGTTGCAATGGAAGGCGGAACGCGATATCACGTGTGGTTGGTTAATTACTTTCCCCGATGTAGAATTTCAAATAAAGTCTTCCAAATGTTCTATATTTCTATATTTTCTAAATTGCACTGTATAAATTAATGCTAAAAACTATTTGTCACGAAATATTCAATGTACAAGATAAAGGTAACGCAGTTAATCTAGTAGCTATCATCAACTGGTTTGCACCTGGAGGGTATATAAAACAGGTCTATAATGTACATGCACAACACTGAAGGTCGTATCCAGTCAGGCTTCTCTAGTATCTCCTACTGCCTCTGTTTATCTGTTTCTCCAGCTCTTCCTTCACAGCCATGACGTCCAGCGCTTTGCGCCTCTTGGGTTGCCAAAGTCGCTCGATGTGCAGCCAGACTTCCATGACCTCTTTAGGTCCGCAGCATGAACCAAATGCGCGAAGAATGATGATAATCATCCGGCGGCCTAGGAATACACCATTCTCAATCTGGCGTTCTAGTCCTTCCAATTCACTATCCTCGGCATGCTGGTCACGGCCCCGATAGCTGAACAAATCGTCTGCATCAATGTCATCATCAAAGTCGCTTGTGTCATGATTGGCACTCAATTCGTCGGGGTCTTCGTTGCTTGCTCTGTCGTGCTCGCCCACCTGCTCTTTGTGGGGTTCTTCGGCTATTGTCTTTGCCTCAGAGTTCCCGGATGGCAACGGGGTATACAAACCAGTCGGGATTCTTGGCAGCTCTGGAGTCTGTGTGGCCAGTGACGTAGCGCTCTTCCCTAACGGATTCTCCCAAACGAGCTTTGCTGTCCGAAGGTGAAAGCGGTCATTGAATCTATTCTTTGATTCATAAAGGGCGCGAAGATATGCCCTCCATGCATTCCACAACTTTTCTGCAGTCCATCCCTTTTTCTTTCGGCCATTATAAGCAAAACCCTCGAAAAGCAATAGATAAAGCATTCCACGAGGCGGGATTGCAAAGGTCTTCTCCATATCACCTACGACTGACATAAAAGCGTGCAAGTCGCCCGATTTATAAGCATGATAAGAAAGGAGAATATGAAATGTCCGCGTATCAGGAGTCATCGGCAGGGCCTCTTGCAAAGCTCGATGATGTTCGGGTAGTCGATCCTTGAGAGAAGCAGATGCCTGTAAAAGACGATTGAGCTTTCTGGACTTCTTGCGATAAACGACAAACTCCGAAGTTAAGCTCGGGCCATGATGGGCCTTCTGTTCATGATCAAGGTCAACTGTGTTCTGTGCCTGCATCATGCGGTGATATAACTGCTCTGCAGTCTTCAGTTCCCCAGCACGAAGAAAGGATACAATCAGGCAGTTCAGTACCACTGTGTCAACAATCTCTCCACTGGACACGAATGCATCAAAAGTCCGGCGAATTCCATCCGCATCCTGCAACATCCCGCAGTAATACATCTTGGAGACTTTCCCGGGCCGACTGAAAGTAATATCGCGTTTCGCCATCTCCTCCATTAGGCGGTCCGCGACTGTGAATTGACCAGCTTTGATGGCTATATCGAATAGGATGTTAAAGACAACGGCGTCTGACTTGACCCCGGCCACATGCTCCATTTGCTGCCACAGACCAATTGACCTCACCAGATCTCTCTTGCATACTTTGCCGGATGCTCGGCCGGCGAGATGAATAGCAGAACTCCACAATGACCGCGACACGGGCAGTTTTGCAGCTACCATGTCTTCTATTATCCCAAGGTAGCGGCGAGCATCAACCCATCGGCGGTTTGGGGGATTAGCAAATCGACGTAAAAGGGCGCCTCGTGAGCGTTTTGACAAGTACGAAACTCCAGGATATGGGAGTTCCCTGTATAATCGAAAAATATATTGATTGGACTTCTTTTCGTCCCACATGGCTTCGAGGAACAACGCGACTGACTGAAGTTCCACAGCATCTTTTTTAATATCCTTTTGAAGCACAACATCTCGAGATGACGAATGTTTCACTTGCCCATCATCAACAACCGTGTCAACAGCCTGTTTCCAGTCTAAGGTCTCCCCAAAGACAGAACGATATAGTTTTGACGTAGCTTCATGTAATTCTTTGGCCGGACTCGTCTTCCCATGGGAACGAGAAATGGTTGGTGTCCCAAGCGAATACACTTCGTCGACACTGGGAACGAAATGCGATTCAATATATTCCAACTCCTCTGGAGGAGTGGAGGTACCGGGTAACGACTCGCGATTCAACTCTTCCAAAAATTGATGTGGCGGTAACTTCCCTTCGAAGTGTTCACGTTGGTCTGATTTCGCGTCTTTGTATTGTAAAACAGGCGACGGCTTTCCTATTGATCGGTTCGATATACGGGGTTCTTCGCTCTCGTCATCTTCTAATTTCTGCGCAATCCCAGAATTGAACATCCGTTGTGTCCGTGGACGATGTACCACCCCCAAGCACTTCGCCGGTGAACCGGGATAATTTAGGTGTCTTTTCGACAGATGCCCCGTACTCGTCACCCCCCTGTTCTGCCATCTCGCCATATCACATCTCGAAGTCTTCGCAGACATTGTCGACAGCCCTCGTCCTCGAGGGGAGTGCTCCCGACAGTAGCCTGCCATCACCAGCGAGCTGACGAAAAGGTCTGCTATAGACGCCGCGGACGGGCGAGGACGTCTGGAACCGAGTCTTCGGATGGAAGCATTGTAGGGGAATGGCTCTGGTTTAGACATGGAACTGCAATTGACGGAGAAGCACGTATCCAAGCCCTGCGCAGGGGGTAGTCGCAGGTTGGGCGAGCTCTGGAACCTATTGGGATGAGGCATGAGACGGCAGACATCGTGGCATCGAGTCAACCGTTCATATCCCGAGTGAGGTCTCGAGCAGAGTTGGAGAAGAGAATCAAAAAGGCTGTAAAATGGCCGTAAAATGAAAGCCAAGTCAGAGAGTTTGGGAGAGGAGGGAGAGAAGGAGGGGGGAAGAGAATGGGAAAGGGAAGGGTAGATTCTCAGGTGAAGCTCCGCGTCAAATTATTATGTTCTTTCTCAATAATCTCTTTGGCTTTGCACCGGAGCGGAGCCCCAGTTGGTCCAATCGGAACCACGCATTGCCAATCCTCTTTTTCACCCGCGCGACCACCATCACCAAAACTCCACGGTCAACCGCACCTGCGTCCCTCATCCTCGTCACCAAACGGAGAATTTTCTTGGGTAATCCCGTAGAATATATTCGGAAATTGGCCCCGTTCATTCCCACCGTCTTCCTTCAGTGTATACCCTACGGCGCTCCGGCCGCCGCCTTCCTCCGATCCCGCCATGGGTAAATACAATCTCACAGCTCTCCGAGTTCGACAGACGGCGATCCGACAACAGGTCGCCGGTAAGATGAAGCAACTCCCCAAATGGGTTGACGTTGTGGGAGATATCCCACCATCTCAAGTTCTTGTGCGAAACCAGCCACAGCAGCACCAACTCGTCCGACAGCGAGTGCAGACGCTTCCCGGAGCCTCGAAGCCGCAGGTCGTCTTCGATGTTCAAGAGAAGCGTGTGAAACCGAAGAAGGCAAGCCGTATGTTCCTCCCCACCGAAGTCAAGTACGAAGAAGATCAGCTACGAAAGGAGTTTTTCCGCGACCACCCCTGGGAACTTGCGAGACCCCGAGTCGTGCTGGAAAGCTCGGGCAAGGATCATGAAAACTATAACTGGAGCCGGCTCCAGCAACCAGGCAAGCGACTAGATGGTGAGAGGTATGTTCTTGACCTGTTTTCTGGGATCAATGCCATTTTCGATTCTATATACATATCCTGTGTATGGCGCTAACATACCCGTGTTATCTTCAAATAGCGTCGTCCAGCGTCAGCTCTGGCTCCTTAACAACGTCCCCGATATGACCAAGAGTGCAGCTTATGATATTGCACGTCGTGAATTCTACCGTCTGCGTCTACAGGAAGATATTGAACGGCGAGTTGCTGCAGAAGAAGCCGAAGCCACTGGTGCTACATTCGGCCCTACCCGTCTGGAAATCGGCATGAACCTTGAAAACCAAGAATACGACCGCTGGAAGGTGTGGGCTAAGTCTGAGGCCCAAATCCAGGAACAGAGAGCGGCAGCATTTACCGGTGCTCCGGAAATTCCAACTAGCGAAGAAGGCCTGGGACTGGGGGCAGGCGTTGAAGAGAAGCAGCCTCAGCAGGCATAGGGCACAAAAGTGTAAATGTCGTTATAGAATTCGATTAAACTTGGCCTGTATCTTCTCTCTTTTTCTACAGTTGGGCATGTCGATGGCTTATGTATAATATTGGATGTTTTTTTTTGGGTCTCTGATACTGTTATGTATTTTTCCAAATTACTACTTAACAGCCCATGGTTTTGGGGTAAGAATTATATTAATTCATTTTGTACAGAGATAGCACTCAATGTATCTCTTCCAGTCTGCTTCTTTGCCAACAGTGTAGTGTTTTTCTTTAGAAATTGCGGAATTGCCAGACATGGTGCCGCTTTTAGATTGTGGGGTGGGTGTTCAAGTGCGTGCATTTAATTGATAGGACGGGCTAGCTTTATACATTAAGAGGCGCTCGTAGAGCAATATGTCCTAGGATTAATACGCAATATGTGCGTGTCCTTGGCTCTAGCCCCCTGCTACGTGTTCTATCCCTCCTTGAAGTGTCTCAATATGTACATCCGTCGTTCTCTAAAGGTTCCTCGAGAAATCTCGGTTTTTCTGCTCTACCCAAATTACAGAATCCACGCATGTTCAGACACCCGTTATTCCACAATAATGCCATTGACTGTGAGTCCAAAGCATATAATATATGTGCTGTAGAATATGCTTTCTGGTCATAACTAATCCACTGTGCCCGGAAAACTTCTGAAAGTCATCCTTGTCCTAAGGACGGAGCCGGGTCCCTCTAACCATAATACAGCGATTCCTCATCTTCAAGCATAGACCACTCATGCCTCATCCTGATCACACCACCACAATCCCCCCTCTAATCTGTAAGCTTGCTCTCCCTAGTTTCGAGCGACTCCTGGCTCACCCTGCTCATGTTTTCCGTCGAGGAGGTATTCGCAAGATGCTTCGGCCCCATCGGCCGCAGCCACAATTGGCCATCCTCCAACGGTTGCAATCTTTTATTTCCAGTGAGTTTAGGTGTCGTAGACGGGGATGAAGACCTGGCCGGCTTCTCCCTTGAAGCATCAGGTGTGTACGCCGAACACCCCAGCAGGGGTCGCATCATGGGGACCGAGGCGAGGATGACAGCGAGACAAGGCTCGACGCCACTGAAGATGTTTGCACGGGACAGCGTGTAGGTGATATCATTAAAGTCCATGGTCGATAACATAGAAATTCGGAGAGCACTCATGACGCAGGTTCTGGATCGAGGATATTGTCGCGGTTAGCATAGAACGTTCCCCCGCCCAGGGAGAGAAAGAAAGAAGGAAATAAAATGTGAGGCTTTAGCCCCGGATATATCTTACGCTCTCCCCAAGCCAGAGACGGCTATCAGGGTCACCTTTTTGTTTGTAGCCATCTGCAGCCTGTACAGAAGCGGCATGGAGATCACCAGCACGACCACGTCGGTGACGAGATTAATAACCTCTGTCACCGTGAAGGAGGTGACCTGGTTTCCGCACGATCCTCCTTGTATGGTCTGGTCCCAATTGTAGGAGTAAGGCTGACAGATTAGACACCTGACCAGTATGGTCGCAATGGCCCAGGCCACGATTACACCTATGGTTGCCCAAGCAATACCACGACCCAAGTGACGGGGAAGATATGGAGATACAGGAACAAGGTAGAGACTTTAGTGCGCTCTAAGCTCAGCAACACCCAGAGATATTGCAGCGGAATGATCAGCCGTAACAGCTTGGTAATGGGCTCCAACCCATAGACGGCCGCAATCGACTCGACGTGGTTGTACCCTATGCCGGCTTGCACCACGCCGGTAATGCTGATTGCTTGGAGACCGACGGCGAAGATCTGTATCTGCAGGTTGTTTAGCATAACTGACAGGTTTCCAGGGCTCGTTGCCTACGCAGGCAGCAATGATGAAGTAGTCGTTGGGACTCCATTGCTTATGGGCAATATGGTGGGCCAACAGGCGCAGGCATACTGCGGTGACGGCCAGGATGGAGATCTCAGGCGATGGCTACGTCCATCTCCTCTCTTTGAGCCTGCTTCTCGATAGGGACAATGACAGTCATCTTGCAATTACTCTCATGTGGAAGGCTAGGGAGGCTGAAACCTCAAACTGACTAATTGAATGTTCTTGTATGTCTTTTCTCTATGTTGCGCAGCTTATTTTGGGATATGCGACACATATCTAAATAATCAAGGCAGGGCGATATCAGCATTGCTAGGCTTGAACAGACGCTACAGGGATGAGCCCGAAATCTATCGGTAATTTTTCGAGACTTAGAGAGCTGTTAAACCCTTAGTACAGGCGTTTATCGACGGATCAAGTTTGAAGTGAGCCCGTTTGACTACGAATCCTTGGCCACAGCATCTAGTATAGAACTAGTACTATTAGTATGGAGGAATGGGCCCACAGAGCTGAATAAACCCTGTATAATGTAGTTATGGATGCACCGTTCCTATTGTGTCCACTTGTCCACTGCGGTTAATATAAATCCTGTTATTTGACGACCTAATAATTTGATCGTTTTTACTATTCCCCGCTCCAAATGTTAGTTAATGAGTAAAACAAGTCGACCTACTGACGCGGCAATAAACATGACTCCGCAGGCTATAAAGCATCTTTTTATCTCCGAGATAAACAAATTATCCCACGGAACGGTCCTACCGTATTTCTCCGCTTGAGATACGGGTTTTACGGTATCAAGTCGGAATTGTTCTCGGGCGGAGTACGCAAGGACTTTTCCTGCCTAGGGTAGGATATTCTTCTGTGGCGCGAGTTTGACTTTCCATACTTTAGTATTTCCAGGACCCTAGTAATAGACTGGCGGAAAGCAAGTTCTCCTAACTTACTATATAACCTTTGCCAAAACAGCAGCAAAGGAATAGAAATCCAGACGGAACACAAAGGCAGGAGGTAGACGGCCTAGAAGCCAACGTCTTGCTCTAAATAAGTCGAAGCAACCAGAGAGAGACTTCTAGAATTAGTAAACCTTTCACCGCGTCAGCTAGATACACAGGTTTAAATCGGGACTCCATACCAGTAGAAAACCTTGTATGTATATTGGACGGTTAACGTGCGACCTGCGATGACTCTCTTGCCTGTCTTCGTAACTACCAACTATGGAGCGAGATTGTATATTAATTACCTATAAATGAGTAAACGGTGGCTTTGATAACTCTGGTTCCCAGACCCAGCAGGATCATATCAAGAGCCAACCCAAAAATCTTGATGGAGTCTTGGGTTAACACTGGAAGTGAGGTGACAAAGAGTACTATACACCCACATAGATTCAGACTGTCCATTATCAGCTTTAATTGGCATGTGGGAGGCACGCGAAACCCGTATATAACTGATGTATAATATTTTGTATCGCCCTAGTCATGCGTCCGAGACAATAGTGAATGATAGAGGGACCAAGAATAAGAAGAAAGCATTAGAGATGTTGGTGGTGGTTGCTTGACTAAGATCTAGAGGCGCCGGGACGACAATACTATCACAGTTATTTGTATGTGGTTCTCTGCAGGCAGTCAGGACCTGTTGATCCCACGTCAGATGTCTTACACTTACACCATGGAGCGGAAACGGTATAGAACTTGAAACTTTCCGAAGCACCAGCTACAAGACATATCCAAACAATGAATAGAACTGAGCCTACCACATGGGCAGGGCCTTGACTTTGTCCTCAGTTGCATCCCGTCTTTGACGTTCCGTTACTTAGGTTTCTATATCGTTTAGCATGGGAGCAAGGGCAAAAGTCTAGTGCGATAGTTTCATTGAGCGAAAACCTACAGTTCTTGTAATTCCACAGAGGCGCAAGACAGCAATGAGAATTTGTAAAAGGGGATGAGGGGAATGGGTAGTCAAGACATAGTATCAGTCAACTGTTAGCCCCAGCCTGTATTACCTGGGCGCCTATCAGTTCCCATATTAAGCGTTTTCAAGATAAAGAAGGGGTTTCCATTATGCTTTGGGGGGGGGTTGAAATGTAATGCGGTAGATTACACCTATGAGATATTGTCATCTGTTCAATGCGTTGATTGAATACACAATCCTATTCCCAGACCGGAAGGGCTGATAGTAATATCTCCAGGGTCTGAAACCAAGGGCTTCGGCCAAGAACATCCAAGCCAGCTAAGCCACAACCCGACAGCCTCAAGCTTTTTTCTACAAAATATCACCTCTTGTATTGCAATATTGCGCGGTAGAGCTACAAAGAAATAATAAAAAGAAAGAAAGCGAGGTGATGCTAATTGAGTTCCGCAGGGCCGGGGATTCTAAAGAGTGGGGTCATACTTAGAACAACAATATTGATAAAATTAAGGTATCACCCTAACTCAGCATTCCATACGGCCTGCACGTCCTTATCAGGCGCTTCAGCCTGTCCTAGGTTAATAGCTAATATTAAGTCATCCAATGGCTTTGCCAATTATGGTAAAAGCGAAGTATACAACATCAAACTCTTCTTTAGAATTCACTACCGGGTACTTATTCCTTAGCCACGGACACTCGAGAACACCCCAGATATTTTTTCATACAGACGGAACACACGATCACCTTCCCAAGTTAGGGCTAGGAGTTGATATGCTCCCCGGCTTTCCCGATCTGGTCTTCCGCACATTATTCGCGGCAGAGGTCTGAATCCTTCATATACAACATGATCCTATATTGGTTATTTATTGCTGACAATTCGCGACGTGCACAGAATCCGTCCCTTGACGGGAGTTATAAGGGGGTCGTCGTAAGCTTATCCATGATGTGTACAGACTCCACCGGGAATGGTTAGCGTTGTGGAAGGACTTCTTATCGTTCAAATTGTATTCTAAGTATGTATCTTGACACCGCGACACTGGCCCTGTGCATTGCGTCCCGGTCTTATCGTGACGTCTCAGTCAGCCGATAGGGCCTTGACATGCAATTCTCAGTTGGTCTGTGGTTGAGACAATATAAGTGATACCTGAGATCGCCTGCAAGCAAGGCAAAGAGTGACCATGGGCTCAACTAGCATGGGCGATAGAGCATTTGTCTTCAAAATATTCTTGCTTGCCATTCCTTACTGCTTGTGATGTGTCCCAGTTACTAATTAAGGTGGTGACGGCGACGCAACAGATGCTTCGGTTTCCGAAAGTTTCGCGGGGACAGTGATGATACTACTCAATCAACTGAATCACAGAGATACAGGCCATTGAATAATCCCTGCACTAAGGTTTTCTAAAGCTTGGATTCTGCTCCAGCGTCTTTCACCTTGAAGCGCGAGTGCAGGGTTCCTGTATGCAGTATCAGGAGACCGACGGCGTTGTCGAACTTGCCCACAAGGGGCTAACCGCGAGCTGCCATTCGGAGGTTCTGATTGAAGTCAATTCTCAACCGCCCGGTCTGCAGACTGATCTTGCGGTTGCCTATACCTTAGGGGTGGACTATCGTGCCCTCCAGAGCTTCCGAGCTCTCGACGATCGCGAGCGCTTCACCGCTCTAGCGCTAGCTTTTACTTGTCGGGCCCAGTACCATTGCGAAATATTTATTCCTGTGCATCGCGAGATTATTCGGGTCCCCGACGACTTTTGCGAGGTGGTTCACAAACTGCCGGCAATCGCTCCCTACGTGACTGAGGCTGAGCGGACTGACAACCACAAGCAGAAAAGAGGTGCTGGGCGATGTTTAGTCAGAGTAGATGCTTCTTTTTTTTTGGCCCATCAGCAAGAGGCCTACTAGTCGTACAGACAAGGCTGACAGTATTGAGAATGGGAATTGATGGTCCTGTACGGAGTAGACTTGAGATAAACTATTGAACACAATGACAAATGGTATAAAATTTTGGGAATATTCAAATATCTCGTCGAATCAATACTTCTCAGGCGTATTCTTCTCCCTAAGACATGAAACACTGAACAGATAAACAATTCAAAACAAGTGCGTCTATTTAAATCAAGTAACAAACAGCATCACGTGCTGACTTAGTAAGATGGACTGCGTGCATACTGAAGGCTCCGTGAGTGGCACAAATTTACGCGCTGCCCTCACAAAAGCGGCAGCACCTGAATCAGGAAAGTAGAAATACATACCTAGCCTAATAGTAGATAGTAGTACGTCTGGAGTGCACTCGGTAACTTATATTTAGACTCAGCAGACGGTAGATCTCGATATAAAGATAAAAATAGAAAGAAAGAATTTAAAATTTAATATCAAAGGACAAAGACAATGTACTTGATGGAGTAGGGCAGCAAGCCAAGGGCTGGCAAAGGTGACCAATCACTGGGGGAAACTTATCGCGCCTTGTCGGCCTCCCCATTTATCGGCTGGCGTTTCAACTTCATCCTGACCCAAAGTTCTCTGAAACCTCCGCTTCAACCGTGTCCGTTCGTTCTTCAATTGAATTCCTATTCCCTTCACTCTTGGCCTTGTCCCATATTTTATCTTCTGATAGTCCTCTGGTGTACATGCTTGACCGATCTGTTTGGACTGGCTTCTGATCTGATAGCTGCACTTTTTCTCCGCGTTTCACTAGTTACAACGGAGCGCACTCGCTCCTGGTATCTCCGGGTTGATTCTGATCTACCACCGACACCTAATTTTGAGGCTCACATTCAACCTGTCAGGTTGACAGCTCCATTGCTTTAATTCGACTATCGGTACCCCCTTTCGATCCTCACGAATCGACCGAACTCTTGTCGCTTGGGAACCCGACAGACATCCTCGGGCTTTGTCGCGCGCCTCGATCGATCGAAATTGGAAACATAATTACATCCACGCTATATCTTCCTTCAACAAAGCATCCAAAAGTAGAAATACCTGATGGTCCTTCCCTGAACTCAAAAGATCGCTGTTGCAGCGTTAGTTGATCATGCTTCTCGTCCGTTCTCTCGCCCGTCTCGTGGATAGTTTAATACGTTAATTGACCGTTCGGCTCGCAAAACGACGAACTGGGAAGCGAACCGGCAGTCGACATTTAGATCTACTTATTTATCGTCCCCTTCATCTCCCGCCATGCTTTCCACTATGATCCGCCCCGAGGATTCGATCAGAATCCCTCGCTCATACCGTGGTGATGTTGAAGAGGATGATGTGAGTAGGCGAATCCCAGATCTCAACATTCTTTCTTCGTCATCGTCCTCATCCAATACGGAGGGGCCGGAACAAAGCGAAGATGAATTAACGCCGGTAAATGGATCGGCAGGTGACGGGATCGGTAGTGTTGGCAAGCCTCACACAGGACCTCGACTTCTCTCGCCAGAAGAGACGATTGAACTTGCCCGTTGCGCCGTGGAAAATGGGATCCAAGAAACAAAGCGCTCGTTGGCAGGAAGTGAAGCAGTTAGTGATGTTGTGAAACCAAAGTTGACTATCGACCTGGGCCATTCGAACATCGTCCGCATTCCCGAACCAGTGGTGGATATAATTAAAGATGAAGTCGAAAGGTACGTTGAGCTAGTTCTCTAGTACTACGTCGTGTTTCATCCTATCTGTAAGAGGAGCTGCTAATTATTCATAGACTCTCCTTGTCAAACAATCAGCTGTTTCACATCCCGTACCGCTTTGCAGAGTGTTCTCATCTTCGTTACCTTAACATCAGAGCGAACAACTTCCGGGAGTTTCCTAAGGGTGTAAGTGATACATGAGCAGCTGTACAACGGTCTTGACAGATACTAACGCGGGGCATCAGGTCTACAAGCTGCCGCTTCTCGAGATATTGGACCTCAGTCGTAACAAGATTAGCCATCTTCCCGAAGAAATAAAAAAGCTGACCTCTCTACGAGTCTTGTCCGTAATGCAGAATCGCCTTAATGATCTCCCTCTTGGGATATCTGATATGAATAAACTTCAGATCCTCAAGGTCGCTGGGAACCCTTTGCTGAATCCTTTACGAAAACTCTTAGACTCTTCAGAAACCGAAATTGCGCCTTCCGCTATGACAGATAACGAGAAAGAGGTCGCGGTAACCGCAGAACTTAAACGATTTTTGAAGACCAGACAGCCTGCCACGGCACCAGAAAATGATAAAGGCAGTGATGCAAGGTTAGAGCATTTACACCCAGGCGTATTGGCATTGACTGACTTTGTGGCCCAGTGAGGCTATGCTGGATACCCCCAAGCCCCTCAAACGTGGAATGAGCAGCCGTTTCCCGGTGATTCCAAGCACAGGCGACAGCGCGTCAGATCCCAAGTCACCGTCGCTATCGCGCCCTCCACCAATTCCCCTCAAATCCCATTACCGTATTGCCTCCGGGCAGGGCGCGGCTTTCCACCACAACATCCTCCCGCGACCCGGTACATTTATCCCTGGCGTCAATGAGCGCAACCGAAGTAATAGTGAGGGTATCATCCAGGCGTCCCTTGCCGCGCGAAGTAAACGGATGGGGGTGATCAGGAAAAATGCCGATCTTGGGAGACTGGATGAGACCCAACCGTATCGGAACAGTCACCTTCGGGGCCTTAGCCACGGGTCGATCCTTCGCCCAAGGGTGCCGGGCATGATAAGCAGTAACTCACCCAGCCCGAGCAGTCCAAGGGAGCGCAGGCGCTTGAAGGATGGCTTTGTAAATCGGATGTCAAGCCTACAGGAACATAAGTGTGAAAGAAAGGCAGTAGAACCGATCACCGAGTGTGGAAAGGGGGTTCTATTTGCTCTCTTTCAGGTTCAGTCTCATGTGTCTGCTTTGATCAACGTGATAAAGCGCGACGATACCCGGCGAAACAGTCTTGAAATAGTCTTCTATAATGCTTCTACTCACGTTGATCGGCTCAACGAAGCTCTCGAATATGCAGAGAGTTCCCAGATGGATGATGCTGACTTGGTGCGGCTGTCGAATGAGGCTGTCAAAAGGGAATGCGAGACGTGCATCATGGCTTACACTCACGTTGGAATGCAGCTGCGCAACAATCTTAGCAAAATTATCGCAAATGGCGACTCTCGCTATGTGCGTTCTCTGATGCTAATGATATACGGCAGTATCATTGAGCTTCGCAATGCTTGTGTGAGCCTCGGTGTTCCACTGCACACTCGCAAACGCCTGTCTTCCACCAAGCCGCCCATACCAGAAATTAACAGAGAAATAGTTGGTCCAGACAAGTTCACTGGACCAACAGTTACCCCGACCAGGGGCAGAGAGCCGTCTCTCTCAGTACGTCGCTACCGGAGCGATACCACCATCCAGCACCCTCAGATCATCACTAGTGGACCGTTGCCAACATCATCAAATTTCCATTCTGCGATTAGCTCACCGGGCTTCGTCTCCACACCCTTTAGTTATGCAGCGCGGAGCCGGTCAAGCAGTCACTCAAACCATATAAACACATCGATACCCTCGTCCCTCGCCACCCCCCGTTCCGGCGAGTCCTTCCCTCCGATGCCTAATACAGTTGTACCTCGGATCAACCCCTTCACTGGCTTGGACGAAATAGAAGAAGAGCGAATATTCGAACGGATTTTCCACCAACTGACCACTGCATATACCGCTGCTTTACAAGCGCTGCCTCAAGCCCGTCGTCAATTCGTGCGATGTCTTGAAGTGGCAGAACACACTCGAGAATCTGAAGGTATCCAAATGCTGTGGAACAACCTCATCCGTCGATGTCGTGTTTGTTTGGAGGTATCTGAAGCACTTGGACTCCGTCTCTCAAACATGAAGATAAAGGAGCCTGGTGGCGGAATGCGTAATCAGCGGGAGTTTTGGCAACTGTGCAAAGCATTCATGCAATCATTTGTTGATCTTGTGACTGATATGCGCGAAGTCCGGAACATGCATCTTCTCCCTTCTGAGATTATCGTGTTCCTTCGTCCAGTGCAGAGGGCCAGCAGGGAGGCTGGTCGAATGATCGAGGCTTCACCATGGTCGTATCTTGCGGACATGGCGTCTGGGAACACGCCAGCAAACATATACGGCCCCCCTCTACAATCTCAACACTCACAGCATCAAATCAGTTCAAGCCTGTCACCTCAGTCTGTTACCCTACCCGCAACTCCGCTGAGTGCTGCCCTTGGTCCAGCGGCTCAGGCGACGGTGCCGTCTACGCCCGCAAGCGCGTACAGTGATAAATTCTTTGAGGGAGACGTGTTTCAGAGGGCCGACTCCCTGCTGTCCATGCCTAATCAGGCGCCATTTTTCAGTCGCCGGTGACGTGGTACAGTTGACACCACTCCATGTTTCTCCCGCGAGGGCGTCTTGCTAAATATCTATACCCTTGGGCTAAACTATAAGAGCTTCTAACTTCAATTCCTATTCACCCCTGTGGTGAGCTTCGTTTTTCCTCCTCATGCGAGTGGAGGGCTTCTTTGACCCATTGGGTGCTTCTACTTGACTGGCTCAAGGGACGCATGCTTCGCAAAGACTTTCCCCTTTGCTCAGCTGAGATTAAACTGACCCAGGACAGCTGCTAGGTATCGTTGTCAGACTGTGTCTGCAGCCTATCTTACCCTGTTACCTGGGTATGATTTGGATGATTTTATACCTAGTTCCATGACTTGTTTTTATTTTGCATTACCTCTGTGTTCTGGTACTGGGATAAAATGTTTTTAATCCGGGCTTAAAAATGATGGCGTACAGTGTTGGTGTAGAATATAGCCTTGCATAGCGTGCCATCTTTTGTGTAATCATGCATGATGAAAATAGCGAAATGAGACCTTGTTTGTTTAATTAGTAGATTTAGACGTCAGTTCCAGTGAGAATCTTTGGTAGCATTGCAAAAGAATGTTCTTTTTCCATTTACAGAGCGGCTGTGCCATTATTGACGGACTACTAGTACAGTTATCGCAACATCTACTAACATCGTAGCACATACCAAAAATAACATGGCCAATCATCCAATCTCGCCCACCCTACTCCAGCTCCCAAGTTGTACGTACTCCCTTCATACACATAACCCTACCCATGGAAACACAACACCAGGCCAGACAAAGTGATTTCAAAAGGGGAAAAAAAAATCGGAAAAAGAAAATCACCCAGCAACAACAACATCCCGCACATAAGCAAACATCTCCCGCGGCTTCTTCCTAAAAACACTATGACCCGCGCCCCAAAACAAATGATAAGTCACTCCACGCTCACAAGCCCAGACGCCCGCCGCCGCAGCGTCACATGTCTCCGTCGCATTCCCCTTCTCACAGGGTCGTGGCGAGGACCATGTCGGCGCAGCATCATCGCCGAAGAATATCCGACCAGGTTTCCGGGAGAACCCTTGCGCGCCATTCCACGTCATGTTCTGGAGACATAGTTCGGTCCCGAAATGGTTGACTAGCATGTCGTGCTCACCTGAGTAGACATGGAGGGAGATGTTATGAGATGTGACGAGGTCGGGGAGGAGGGAGTATGCTGGGGCTACTGGGGACAGGCTTGTTAATAATGTAGTCAGGATGGTGCTGTTGCAGGGGCTGAAGTTCGTGGCGGAGATATTGTTCTTATTGGTGGCGTGGCCTGCGGCGGGAAGCAGGTTCAGTGTGACCTGGACATCTGCACGACTGAAGTATGAGGCGAGAAGGTCGAGGGGGTCGATTGTGTTGCAGTCATTGTGGGTGTCGTAGATGTCGTGGCACTGCTTTCCTGTGCCGGCGGCAGAGGCAGTGTTCATGTAATCGAATGCGGTGGCGAAGGTGGCACAGGAACCGTAGCAGGTGGAGTTGAGGATGGATGCCAGGACGCGGTCTGGTGTGGTTGGTTGGATGTTGCATGTTGGGTCACTGCGACTTGGAAGATCCTGGTGGCGTTTATAGTTCGGGTTTTCTGGATTGCCCGGGATGAGGATCTTGCCATTGGGAGGGTACCGATTTGCTGCTTCTAAGACCTTGTCAAAGCCACATATTCTTTCCGCTTCGGCGAAGGCGGATATGATCTTGTTTGGTATCTGGAGGGTGTCTTTTTGGGAGCGCATGAACGGCCCGATGCTGATGGTGGACATGGCGGCGGGGTTTCCGATGGTCCCATCACCGATGGATAGGGAACGGAGATCGACGGGAAACGAGTCCTGGCCTCCGACGATGGCAGAGGCAAAGTACGGAATGTAGTTTCCTGCCCATGACTCCCCAATCATATGTATCCGTTTCGAGCGGAGATTGGGGAAAAGGATGAGGAAATTTCGAAGCCATTTGTAGAAGTCGGACGTTACTCGGTCGTTGTCTGGGGCGGGATAAGGGTTACTTGCGGTCGAATAGCCTGTTCCTACCGGTTGGTCGACATAGAGAACATGTCCTAGTTTGGTCCAAGAGTGTGGGTTCTGAACGAGACGAGTGGAATTGCCCTCAAACGAGACCGGTCCATTCCCTGTGGTTAACCCTATAAGGGATGAGCAACCGGGACCGCCGTTGAACCAGACTACAAAAGTTAACTCTGCTCTTCAGAATGTGTTCTTCTTGTTGAAGAGACTAACTTATGAAATTCTCATCATATGCAGGATCCTCAGCCTGGAAGAGCCAAAAGAATAACGAATTGCCTGCGGGCGTTTCGGGAACAGGAAGCCGACCAGCCCAGCTGAGCGGCAAAGGTGAGCTATCAGGCAGCGTACGTATTTCAAATTGAGACATTCTGGTTGATACGTGAACTCCATGTGGGAACAAGGAGGCAGTAACGGCCCATAGAGAATGTATGAAAGAATATATCGCTGCGATATTCATTGCGTTGCGCTTATACGCTTATACTAAGACTAGAGGATTTGTTGGAGATAGCCAACCAAAAAAAAGACTATAATACCTTGGCAATAAAATCCAATAAAATTAAGATGTAAGAGTAGAAGTACAGAAAAGCAAAGTGAAATTGGTTGGCCATAGGGTATACATTCATTAACATCCGAGGCATATAGTGGGTGAAGTTTCCGCATATTGCCCTCAATAGGCTTATAGAGCACTCGATCTTGTCGGGGAAACGGCTAGTCGTCAATTCACTAGAGTTGAGACCATGACATAATATCCAGGTACATCAATAGCACAAGGTCTTCTCAGCTGTCGGATCGGAACGTCCTTGCTTGCTATGTGGTCAGTGCCTGAAGTGGTATTGGTTCTTCTCCCTGGTTTTTTAAGTGAAGGCCAGCCCCGCACATCACGATTCAAGTATTATTATTAAAGACGCAGGTCTCTTGCTTCTTTCGTGGAGGGTAATTCAAATCGATGCTACTAAACTTTTAAACATTGAGGCATCTAAAGGATAGCTCCAGGTGAGACTAATCGCATAGGGCTCAGGGTTAGGGCCAACGAGCAAGATCACGGGATTTCGATTCCCAAACTGGAATGATATTATCCATATCGATTTCAAGGCTCGTATGAATTGAGCCATCTCTCGCCTAGTTAAGCTCCGATGAGGCGATCGTGATCCACTTTCGAATAGCTTTTAGTGCTCTCTGTTTCCACTGAAAAGTCGGTCCGGCCCTCTTAACCCTTTTCTAACATATCGTGAAGGAACTAGTCATGTAGCAGGTACTCAATTGACGCCCCGCCATGAAGACGCAAAGGATAACTCAGTGGACCGGCCAAAGCGAGGGAATTTTTACCGTTCTGCCCGAGGGAAACGAGTGGGATTGGATTAACACCGCTCTTTTATAGAAATTTCGATGCAAACGGTGTGGGTGTGGCTCCGGTGGCCTCCGGAATGAGGCGACCACGCGCGCAGAGCGATCTTTTTGTGATCAGTGCATTTCCAAAAGTGAGGCGCCAAGTGCACGCATTCCTTCGTACCCCCTTCTTGTTATTTGCGGTCTCGCCAAAGTTCCAGCCACCTGATGATCCCTCTTTGTATACAATACGGGAACTCTTTTTCGCCCACCTTTTCCGCAAGTCTCGCCTGCTGAAATCCAGAGAAGCTTCAAGAAACCTTTCACGACCGGAAGAGTTTATTCTCAAGCCGATCCACATTCTTGTACCGAGCACCCAAGGAGCTTATTCCGGGCTTCCTTGGAAACTTGCAGGGTTTAGAAACTACAGACGATGTTGTTTCGACGCGGGAGAAGCCGACTAACCAATTTCACCGCGCGTGATCCACTTTCGACTGGAATTCTTGGAGATTTACCTATCAATCTGCTGGGGGGGAAGGTGTGGATCAGGGAATATCCCCCCATCGTCCCACCCCCGAGACAAGGTTTCTCAGATGGGACTTCTCCTATTCCCTGCTGCCAATTCGCCACAAGCGCGAGATCCCGCCGACGGGCCCCGAAGACTCAATTACAATTGTCAAAAGGAAAAGAAGAAAAAAAATAATATCGGTGGGCGAATCGTCCTCAATCGATCGCTTGGAGTAGAGGATGGACAATATGACGGCACAGAGCCAACCCCCCCCCCCAAAAAAATAGATTGATTTCCCCCTGAGATTATCCCTCGTGGCCATCAGTTGTGAAGTACAGTGTCAACCATCTCAACACCCTCGCATCGAGGGAATATGCCATACATACATACATACATACAACACTGTACGTACATGCAGTGTTTACTCCGTACACGGCAGGGTCAACGCCCGTCCCCATATTCTGGTATGGCGGCGCGTGACACTGTCGCACTGGATCATACCTGAAGTTGGAGACGGATGTGTTCCGAGTGCACACACAGGGCGTGAGTTACGGAGTAGGGGAAACCGAAAAACAAGGGAAAATAGATGGGCATGGGAAAGAAGAAGGTATTAAGAAGCTTAAGACAGGAATGTTCCTCCGCTACCCTGACCCCTAGACTATGTGAAGCTCCTGCGCACTAAAGGGGGGGGGCCTGGACACACGCGGATGGCCGCATACAATCTGCAATACACCGAACGCTCTCTAGGGCAACGAATTGCTCTTTCACTTCCTCCGAGTTCGAATTCTTTTCTTTTTTTCTGATATCATCTTCTTGGCTCTCTTTGTGCGCGACTAATGCAATAATCCAACAAAGAAGTGGTGGCGCCCGTGGCAATTCCCGGTATTGAATAGAATTCCTTAATTTCTAAAAAAAGGGAGAGAGTATCGCGCATGTTAGAGGGCTACCCTACTAGTACAGTTACTCTCACATTGCCGGGTACCAGCATTGTGTTTCTGGGACACGCCTCAGATCGTACGGGAACAACCACCCATGTGCCGGTTTTAGTGTTGGGAAGGGGGGTTTCGTTATGTGGTATTGTTGTTGTTGTTGTTATTATTATTATTATTAGTAGTAGTAGGTTTTATGATTTATGCTTTATGATTATGACTATCCTGTCATGGGGAATGTACTGAGACCGGCGAAATTTCCCCTTCGAAGAGGTGAAGGACAGGGGATCGCCCGTGGGATTTGCTTGGGAAGCTCCTTCGCGACCGTTAGGAATCCCCCTTTAGGTGTATCCACTCCCTTAACTACTCGCTCAACTATCCAGCAGATCTAGGCAATGGAAACTGGAAACTATATTAATAAAAATATTAGAAGAAGGGGGGGAGGAGGGGGGGGGGAGGAAGAGAAAAGAAAAAGAAAGGAAAGGAAAAGAAAAAAGGACAGTGTTTGAACTTCATATCAATGAAGCGACTCGTTCAGTTCTACTGGGACGTTTCCGTGGTTTTTCGTTCTTTTTCTTTTTCTTTTCTTTTATTTTTACTTCCTCCCTCCTGCTTGTGGGGGGAGGAAAAAAGTCAAAGCTGCAATCGTCAGTCAACATATGAGTTTGTATCCATCAGCCTCACTTTTACTTGTTATTTTACTTTATACTACCTTCTCTCTACTCTACTCTTCTCTAGTGCTGCGGAAGTGACTAAATAAATAAATAAACTAAAAACTAAAAATAAAATAAAATAAAATTTCAAAATAACATAAAAAAAGTGGCGTTCTTTAGAACGAAGAACCATTTTATCGCTGTATTATAGTTTCAAAACCATGCCTACTGATTGACTGTCTATTCTCATTCACCTTTTTCTTCTTCTTCTTCTTCTTTTCTGTCAATGCTAAACCGAACCCAGCATTGATTACATTAGTGTCCTTTTCCGTTTCCCTTCAAGGTTGGCTTGGTTTTTTCTCTCGATCGTGAGGATTATCGATTCTCTTTCTCTTTCCGTTGTCTTCCCTTCTCTCTCCCTGTCTACTTACTTACTACTACAACTCTCCCCCCTCTCTTTTAAGCTTCCCCTCTGTTCTTTTTTTAATTGATTTGATTTGATTTGATTTGATCCTTCTTCTTAGTTCGATGCTTCTGACTCGTGAGTGGAGAGACCTTCATCAACTCCTACTCTGCATATCTCCTGTTCCCGTCTTGAGGATTGTATTCGGTTTTACTTCCATTGGCTATATTATATCAACTCTCGGCCATCCCCGTCCACTCAACTAGTAGAGTGGCTGATCCTGTGCTCCCCTTCGGCATTGCTGTAATCCATTGCCGTTTGTTTGTTCATTTCAAATCCTTTGGAGCTTCTAGTAGGGGTCACTTAGAAAGTCATTGGCTATTCTCCTTTTTTTCTTTTTCTTGATTTGTTACCTAGTGGCCAGAGATTCCTTTCAAGCCTCCAACTTCACTTTGTACTTCCTTCCTTCCCTACGGAAGAAAAGGAAATCGATCCTGCGAACGAACAGAAAGAACAAAGGGAAACCAGAGTGAGAAAGACAGAAAGAAAGAAAGAAAGCAAGCAGCAACCGTTACATTCTGCCTCTTCTTCTTTCTCTCTCTTTCTTTTCGTGCGATACAAACACGAAACGTTCACAGAGAGAGGATCAAAGATCATCCTTTTTTTTTTGTTTGGTATCAACGAGGATTGATCGACAACGGGTTACCCGCATCTGGTGAGCACTATTTCCTGCTCCCTCACCGTAATGCCCCCTTCGGCCTCAGGCAAGGACTAATCGAAGGGCTGGGAAAAGGGACTACTTCCATCCAATTGCCCCGTCGACAGTGTTGGAGGGTTGCGGTGCCTTGCGTCCATCAAAGGAGAAATGCCCGTGACCCCCACGATCTAACGCTCCCATAGTTCTTTCACCCCAATCTCTGATTTACTACTCCCTCCCCCACCCCGGATCCCACCCCGAGCTTCCTCATCCTCTCAGTGTAGTGGCTCTCCCGGCTCAAAGCGGGTGTGGATGGGAAATGGACCTCCAAAGAACCAAAGAAGCCCGACGGGGCACTCCCGGGAAGCAGGAGGAAAGCACCGAGTGTCCCCTGGAACCATATGGAGGCAGCGGCCACTCGAAAGATTCCCCTAAGAACGATTCGTTAGATCATCGGGATGCAAACAACAACTCAGACCCGGCGCAGGTCAACCAATCGCGCCAGACTACTCAGATTGCCTACGAGCATGAAACTAACCAGGTTCCGCCGACTTGTCGACCGCCAGCGTGCAATAATGCCCTCGCGCCGTCCTCGCAAGCCTTGCGCATCCCTCACGAGCTAGGTCTTAGTGCGAAGGAACAAAACCTAGTGCTTACAGCGAAGAGATACCCGCCTGTCACCAAAGGCACGCTGAGCGAGCTCGATTTACCCTGTATCATGAGCAATATCAATCTCCGCATGGATGCTAATTTCGACCGCGACCTCCACTTCAAACCGGATCTAGACGGCGAAAAGGGCCGGCGAAAAAGGAAAGAAGCTACCGACTATTGGGAAGCCATGGCGACCGAGATTACCATCTACGCGTTCTGTGCCGCTCATCAGTCGGACACGACCTGTGATGATATGTGTATGGACCAGCATCAAACCTTCGAGCCCCGGCTACCGGGCATGTTTGATACCTTGCAGGATGTCCTCAAAACCCTCGTCCCGGAGCGAGACCACCCTAGTGTCGTGCAAAATCTTGAGGTGCCCTTGCTGATGCAGCAGATTCAAAAGGGGGTCCTTGATATGGTAGGCGTGGCAACTTGGCTTGCGGCGCTGCTCAAGACTCATTGCGCCCCAATGCGCGATGAGTGGGCAGATCGTATGGTCGAGCAAATCAGTTTAGGTTCCCGATCACAGAATTCCTTTGAGATTGTCCGCGGACTTCAAACACTTTTTGCGATCCTGGAGGCGATGAAACTGGTAAGGCATCTGACCTTTTAACACGTAGAATCAGAAAAAGGAGGGAGCGGCGACTAATATTTTGAGATAGGACGTTGCAAACCACCAGATTCGCGCATTCCGAGTGCTACTTATAGAAGACACTATTCCGTTTCTGCAAGAGTACTTCCGAGGAAAGATTGAGAGGGATAACTTCCGCGTGGAGTCGTCACGACACTGGTACCAAGACCTACGTGAGCGAGAACTAAGTAAAGTGGAAAATCCGGCGCAGCCAGACAGCTTCTGGCCCCTTTCGATCTTGTTTAGTGGTCTATCCGATCTCCTGCTCCAATTCCATAGTCCCGAGGGATTCCCGGAAACGTTCATCTTCGACTCCGACCGCCTGTGGCAACTGCGGGCGTGTCTCCAGAATCTTATTAACCTTGATATCTGTTGGAAGATCCTTTGGCGTGACGTTATTCCGCAGAAACAATATCTCTTAGCTCATCCACAGGCATACGCGACTTTCCGCTCTCGAATCGGGCCTTTGATGGATGACAACGAGGACTGCGCTCGAGGGTCGACTCAGTGGTCGACAAATGTACGGTGTATCGCATTAGAAATTGCGAGGTTTGCGTGTGTGGTATGCTGCTATGACGCTATGGTCTCAGACAGCCTCATTAGAAACATCGAAAGGAAGCTGGATTCGGAATTGTCGAGCCAGGGCGACTACTTTCAAGAATTCCAGGGTTACTGGCGTGAGAGGTTACTGTCGGCCACCATGATTTCTGCCAAAAAGTACCTGAATATGTCACCATTGGCTATCTGCGAGTCTCAACGAAGCCATGTCCACTCGCCAGTATCACAGCAACATTATGACATTCAGCGGATATCCATGCGGCTCGCCCACATGGGTGTCCTCCACTGGAGAGTCTGGGCACCCATCCTCTATGTGCGCGAAAGTGTACTGCCAACCGACGTGGCGATGAACAACTCACTTCACTTGGCATGATTGTGTCAGCATAACGACGTGGTCAAGACCCAGTCTATTGAGATTCCTTTATTTTGCTGCAATTTTAGCTTTTACTTGGGACCCCTTCCTAACACTTTGGTTTTTCTTTTTTTTATTTTTATTTTATTTTTTTTTTGGGGGGGCGGGGTTTGTTTGTTTCTGAGACTCGGCATGAGGTGGAGTTTTGTAGTGCTTTTTTTTCGTCCATGGACAGCCTTTCTACTCTCTTGTACCCTCCCCCACTTTTCTTGACATGCAGTTTAGCGTTTTGCATTGGTAGTGATTGGTCCTGGCGTCAACTGGGGAAAATATCCACATGTTCAATCTGGTGGTGTTTGTTTTTTCGGAATATTGCACATTGGGCGATGATTGAATAGAAGTGAGGGGCCTTGTTTTGTCGATCGTACGCCTTGATTCACTGGATAAAATTGTGTACGATATATATAATCAGTACTAATACTAGCAGAAAGTTGATTCGAACTGCAGGTTTAATTGATTGATAGATGATACGCAACCGAAGACTAGTTAGTTAGTTAGTGTATATCCTCCTTATGTAAGCCAAGATGTAGATCAGATAAAGGAAAGTCAATTAATTGTCAACCAAACAATTCCATTTCTATTCAGAACTATATACGATTTCGATCACTAACTATACATAACTTCTCTCCGTCAACTCATGTAACCAACCTGACTCTCCAATCCCCAAATCGATACCTCCCAAACCTCCACATAAAAACATCATGCGCTACACCCCAACCCTCCTCAATCCAACTCCATGGCTCTCATCTCTAAAAGCATCCCAACTCCAACAAATCGCCCAAGCAACAGGTATCCGGTCCGCCGGTCCCAAAGCCCCCCTCATCAAGCGACTAGAGACCGAGCTCGCCCAATGCGAGCTCCCATCTCATCAATCCAACCCATCCAAACACCTTAGCATCCTCAGCATCGACATGGGCATCCGCAACCTAGCATTCGCCCATCTCCTAGTCCCTTGTCCTAGTCCCAGTCTCGTACCCCAGGGAACCATTAACTCAGAGACAAGGATCTCCCCAGCACCAACACCAACCCTAAACGCCTGGCGCAGATTAGCCGTCTCAGACCTACATGATCATGATGGTCCCAGCTCTGGGTCAAACCTCAAGCTCGAAACCCAGTCATCAAAGGATGAAGATCAAGATAAAGAAACCTTCCACCCTCCCTTCTACGCCCACCAGGCTTATACGCTCATCACGACACTACTGGCCAAGTACCAGCCCACGCATGTCCTGATCGAGCGCCAGCGATTCCGGTCAGGGGGTGGGAGCGCGGTTCAGGAGTGGACGTTGCGGGTCGGGGTTTTTGAGGGGATGTTGTATGCTGTTTTGTATGCGTTAGGGCGGGAGAGGGTATGGGATTGTGGCTCTGGTAGTGCTGCGCCGGTGGTGCTGGGCGTGGAGCCGCAGCGTGTGGCGAGGTATTGGAGGGAGGTACTTGCCTTGGAGGGTGGACGTGTTGTAAAGGAGAAGGGGAAGGGAAGGGCTTCTTCGCGGGAGGGGAAGAAGGTGAAGATTGATTTGGTGGGGGCGTGGTTGGATTGTGCGCTTGGGGATGCTGGACGGGGGCATTTGAAGGTTGCTGTTGGGGGGGAAGGGAAGAGGGAGGAGGTACGGGAGTTGGTTGATGCTTATTTGGGGAAGTGGAAGGGGAAGAAGAGAGCGAGGAGGGGTAAGGGGGAGGACGAGGGTGCTGGGGGTGATATTGATATTGGGAAGTTGGATGATTTGGCGGACTGTTTGGTACAAGGCGTGACGTGGTTAGATTGGCATGTTATGCGGGATCGGCTCTTGCGGGAGGGTGTCCATGCTTTGGAGATGGAGTAGTGGTTTAATGGTGGATCTCTTATATTCCGTGTATATAATATATATTGTGGGGATCATTAGTGTACTATATTGGCAGGCTATTGGATGTTTATCTAGGCAGGGAGCGCTCAATTCTTTCTCTACAACTAATAAGGGTGTAATATGATACTACACAACTACTAGGGGGAATTACTGACCTCTCTACACCGGTACCTATGTGCGAGCGCAAGTGGACATAACCCAAGCATGTGGATTCCTGTGATAGATGAGATAAAAATCCAAGTACAATTCGCTCTCGTATCCATATCATCGAGATCATCATATTTCTGGCGTAAAAGATCGGAGACATCTTACTCCCGGAGTCGGCCAAGGACGTTTTGTACAAGTCCAACTCCTGGAAAAGACTTCCCCCTTTCCCACTGCTGTCCCCATCTCCCGTTTGATCGTAAGCTGGCCGTTCCGATATACAATGATTTCACAAAAAGAATTTTGCACCACGAGAGGAGACAGAAGGTAGAAAGAAGAAAGCTTTGTTGGTTAAAAGGAGGATCTGACCGATCCCGATTGCAAGAAGCGAAGAACCACCGGTCAGGCTGCCCTGCCGGATAGGCGAAGAAAGATAGGTAAGAATGTCTCTAAAATCAAGTTTGTACCAGAAGTAAAATAGCATCTCTCTCATCAGGTACAGTGCCAGCGTACGGTTCGCCACCAAATGAAATCTTAGTTACAAACGGTCATACCAACGCTCTGAGGGACCGAATGGGTCGCCATGGGGTCCATTGGCTTAGTGAGCGCGACGGTACTTGGTAGGGAAAGCGTGCTTGCTGGAGGTCAAGAAGCCAGTGGGCTTCGCGACGCCGCTGGTGGCAATGGGAAGGGTGCCATTGCCGAAGGGAGGGCGGCCAGTGTGGGTGGGGACGGGAAGAGGAGCGCTGGTCTGCTCAGACCCATCGTCGTTGTTGTCATCATCGCCCTCACCGTTGTCGTTGCCACCTTTTCCAGGGTTCTGCTGGTGGTCCTGGTCATGGGGCTTGGTGATTTCACCACCGGGGTTGGCAGTAGCGCTAGGAGCCTAATTAAATCTAATTAACAGCTGAGCAGAGACAGATGCTCGATACAACATACTCCATTGACGGTCTCAGTGACAGTGGCAGTAACGGTGACAGTGGCCTGTCCAGTGCAAGCATCGCTGCCAGAGCTACCAGCATTGCCCGAGGGGCCAGCAGCGCCAGAAGAGGGAACCTCTACAACGGTAACGGTAGAAGTCGCGGTGGAGTGAAGAGTAGTGGTCTGCTCCTCGCTACCGGCAGAGGGCACAGAGGGAGTCTTCTGGGACAAATGTTAGTTCACGTTCCAGGTGAATCAACCAACAAGGACATACAGTGTAAATGGTTTCGGTGTTAGTGGCGGTCTTGTGGATAGTGGTAGTGACAACACTCTTAGAAGCGCCAGTGCCGAGAGTGTAAGTGATAGTGATATCAGTGGCGGATCCAGAGTTGTCATCACCGGCGCCAGAAGATCCAGGTCCAGTAACACCGGTGCTGAGAGGGACCGGAGGCTGGGTAATGGCGGACGATCCCTCGGAGGTGACGGCGGGAGAAGAAGATCCAACGGCCGAGGAAGACGCAACAGGGGAAGAGCTAGCGGGGATAGAGCTGGAGGGCAACTCCGGGGTCGGGTAGACAAACACCGACGAAGTAGACACGGTCGAGTTGACGTTCCTGGCATGGAAGAGCTTGTGGTTGCGAGCATGGCTGGCCTCAGAACCAGCGGCCAGAGCGGCCAGCAGGGCAACGGAGAGCTTATTGTTGAGGTACATATTTATTGATGTTGTATGACGACAGTCAATGTCGATCTTCTGAGATTTTATTGGAGATTGGCCCTTTGCTTTCTCTGGGAGACTGCGCTGCAAGAAACGAGAGTGGGATGCGAAATCTATTCGCAAACTGTAAAGAATGACTGGGGGGAACGTAAACGAATTGTCCCTGACACCGAGAGAGAACGTAGAGAGCAGTCTATCGAGTGGAAGGGAAGAGGAATTAAAATAAAAGGAGGGAGGGGGAAGGAATCATCTTATGTTGTTAGAATTCCGTTTCATTTCATTTTTATTTTATTTCCCCGACAAGAGTCTGGGCTGAGCGTTACCATCGTATCAAGTCTCGACAATGAAATATTACCATGAACCCGATGATTGGCGCACGCTGATTTGTCTACTGCAATACGCCAGGGGAAAATGATTCCCTGCGTCGTCTCATCGGCACGGGATCAAGTAAGTAAAACTCCAAACCAACTCATAAAATGGTTAAATTTGATGTATGATTAAAGTGGGGCAAGAACCACCGGCGGATTCGTTCAGCCCGAGATGAAGGTTCCAGTTTCATGTCCCATTCTGGTTTGCTGATTGGCTTGGGCCTTTTGTTTAATCTCGCCGCGTGCCTGTTCCAACCGTCGCACGGTCTTATTAGTTTTTTTGCCTTCGTTTTACTCCCCCGTACTTCGATTTTTATTTTATTTTATTTTTTTTTTTGTATCTCTTACCCTCCATTTCTCACCTATTGGATGATTCTTCAGGTAACACTGTTGGGGAGGATAAGCTGAATGCAATAGGCCAATCCCTGTATTCTTTTTTATCCTTTCTTTTTTATTACATTGTCTCACCGTCTAGCCAACTCAGTGACCTAGAAAAGTCCTGGTGTGTGTGTCCTTTAAACTTCTCTAAATGCTGTTAGCTTGTGCAGCACACATCCAGTAGTCAACTACTGGACATCGCATCCTAGGTTACTGTCCAACTAGTCAGGTACCCCGGTGGGCACCAAGTGGCCAACTTCATCTAATTGGTCTGTTAAATGGACCGTAACCACCACATCAACTCTGGCACTCTCATCTTAGCGTGGGTGAAAGAGCGATAACAGCTCCCAGTAGTATTTTGACTACACCCAATTCAGCAAACGGAAAGGTAGAAAAGTCTGATTGCAACGCCCCTATTGCCTCCTCCAAGAGCATTCTATTCTGCCTAATGCTGAAATTGAAAAAATAGGGGTTCAATGACTGATAACACCGTAGTAATATCCTTTCCGGTGCAATTCTCCGGAAAATATACTCCCAATCCCATACTTACTCCTGTGCAAACTTTGTTCCTGGTGGTTCCGACAAGACCGACTTCCAACTATTGAGTTGAGTTGCCTCCCGAGCCCGCCTAACCGAGAGTCGGAAACAATTTGAACTTCAGCCAACCTCGGCCAAGACGTGGACCCTGTAAGAGAAAAGACAAAAAAAAAAGAAGAAAGGAAGAGAAAAAAGAAAAAAAAGAAGACGTGCTGAGCCTACAGTCATTGCATCATGGCTGCTGGTGGTACCGACTCCAAAGTACTCAGTAGATACTGACAGACCCTGCACTGACGGATGTATGTATGTATGTAGATCATCTCTCATCATTGATCGTAAACCGGGCGATGATCAGAACGACAACGCCGGGTGTGGATCTCCGCAGAGGGTTCCAGACACCTTCGGCTTGTACTCGGGACTGTGTGTGTGTGTGTGTGTGTGTGTGTGTGTGTGTGTGTGCTCTTCTGTAACTTGTTCTCCGGGTCCCCTTTCGATATTTTCTTACTCATAGAAAATGAGAGTACGGAGTATATGTGCGGCACATTATTGGGAAGTTTGAGGATATCAAGAATAAAGTTTTCCCTTGAATTTGGGCCCTCCATACGAAGTTCTTCGTTTCAAGAAACGATCGAGGCCAGTGTTTCAGGGAGATGATGGATGGTTAGGGAAGTGCCAGTTGGCTGATGTGCTTCCTTTCCAGAACCGACCTGGTCCATAAGCTCGGTAATTAATGTGCCAATATATAGTAGACTGCGTGCGATAATGGATTGTAATCGCCTAGGATCGTGGAAATCTTCTCCCCAGTCCATGCGAAGAAGCATTTAATCCTCCATAACTTCCCGAACTCCACCACCTCCGACGTATTGGTGCACAACAGTCAACTACCCATAGACACGGGTAGATCGGTTTCATCTTGATTGGTGATACACTGAGGGCCTGGGCCTGGTCCCCTTGAGGCTTGTACAGTACAGAATTCGTCCCGAAGTGACTGATTAGGATCGTCCCGCCATTAATATATAGTTCCATGAGCGGTGGTCGAAGGAAGAAATGGCTCACTGTCCACCGTTTAAATACCTCACGATGCTCGATGGGCGAGAAATCAGCAAACAAGACATAATTAACAAAATACGGAGCTTCGTATAAGCAACGGGTCGATGGACTATTGCAAAGCCACTAACTAGTAGGTTTTCGTATGATGCAATTCTGCAGCCACCCGCCGGAGAGAATCCACCGGGCGCCAGACTTCTCTCAACCTTCCATTCCATGGATTCCAACTTACTCCACTTGAACATCCCTCTTGGCCGTAGGTGACGTCCCCAGAAGTCCCCGGATACTACGCAATAAAACAGTTGACTATTGCAAAGCGTCACAGAAAAAGCATGTCGACCCCCGCAGTCCAGGCTCTCCGAGCTCAATATAGTTCAACCTTGAAACGTTTTATCGCGTCGAGCAAGAACTTTGAAATCCTCAGCTCGATCCAGTCTCAATCCCCACCAGTTCGCGCCCCAGACGTCCTATATGTATTGGACTCATCCTTCAATCCTCCCACCCTTGCCCATCGCAGGATAGCAAGTACCGCCCTTCTGAAGAATTCTAGCAAAACCCCGCGGCTTCTGCTGTTGCTCGCAACCCAGAATGCGGATAAACCTTCCAAACCAGCGTCGTTCGAGGATCGTCTTGTGATGATGGATCTGTTCGCTAGAGACCTCCTGGTATATCTCAAGAATCACTTCTCGTCGCCAGAGGATGAGAGTCTTCCGGCGATCGATATCGGTCTCACTAAGAAACCGTTCTTTTTCGATAAAGCGGCGGAAATAGAAGCTGCGGGGATTTATCCGGGGTCACTTGAGCAGGTTCATCTCACGGGCTATGATACACTGGTCCGGATTTTCAACCCTAAGTATTATCCGCCGGAACATACCCTCCAGCCACTGGGTCCTTTTCTCACGCGCCATCGCTTAAGAGTCACCATGCGACCGGGTAGCGAATGGGGTGATGCAGAGGAGCAGAGGCAGTTCCTACTCAACATGGCCCAGGGGGGTATGGAGAATGTCGGTGGCAAGCGTGAATGGGCTCAGCGCATCCAGCTGGTAGAAGGAAGACGACCTGATGAAAGGCCAGTGAGCTCTACATTGGCCCGAGAGGCAATTCAGTCGAACCCCCAAGATCTGGTCGGCCTCGTACCTGACAATGTCCGAGAGTTTGTTCTGACCCAACAACCATACTCGGAGTAAACATTCTCACGGCATTAATGAAAGCTTTGTTACGTGGTAGAGTAAATGATCAAGATGCGCCGATGTGCGCTATACGTCGACGACCTATATAATACATGACGCTCTGATTTAGGAGCATATATATCCGTCCAGGAGGGCTGAAAACTTTTCTTAATATTCAACCGAAACACCATACCGTCACAACGCCCGCACTGCATTTCAATGAAGTCATAGTAGCATAGAACCACCCCGGCATTGTCGTACACCTCCAGACATCACGGCGCAAAGGCTTTTTTTTTTATTCGTCGTCTTCCTCTTCTTCCCTCTTGCCCAAAGTATACGCAAGCCCGCCGCCGACCATGTTGGCCAGACAAAGTCCCATGGTCATGCCGCGAATGATGCCGCGGGCACCCCATTTTTTCATGAATGGTTGGCGGCGTCGACCGGCGAGTAGCAGATAGAGCCCCGACCAGGCAGCACTAATCCCTGCACTATCGGTCTTAAACCCTTGGAGATTGGCATAGCTTGTGAATAGGAGGACGGGTGGGAAGAGCATCGGCAGTGCTTGGAAGGGACGCCCGTACTGTGCGGTAATGAGAGTTGCGAGGAGTGTCGGGGGGAAAGGATTCTCTGTAGCATAACGGTATTAGATATGGGATCGTCTCGGACAGACAAACAGGCTGCAAGCGATCAACGGCTAAGGGCAATCCTCACCTCCCCATGCTCGAGCTTTTTGCATTAGAGACTGCTTGGTCTCCTCCACTGCAGAGTCCGAGCCGGCCATTGTTGCGATCGGAGATTCACAATTTTAGGCTCAAATATGCATAGCAAATAATTGTATTAAATAACTAAAAGAGGGAGAAAACTGGATTATTGTTTGGAGGATTGTGGGATTCAAGTGTCGTTAATCGTAAAGCAAGTATGGAGGGTCATCTGTAATGAAGTGATACCGCTTTCCTGACTAACGTCTTGTCACCCGCGGCTTAGTGTCCCCCAAGTCAGTCAGTCGACATAATTCTGAACCTTCGGAAAGACACCACGTTTATCTATCAGTAATCACAGACCACTTTCGCCCCGGATTTGCTCCAACCTTTTTTTGTTTCAACGCAGGGGTCCAATCGGCCAGTCTCCCGGTTTTTGAAAGTGTCGCTACTGGGGTTTTCTTGAACCTCTGCGAAAAGTTAGTCCTTATCGGCTCTCTCACGGGACCTTTCTCCTCCGACAGCCTTCGAATCCGCGATCATCCTCCAGGGAAGGAAACGAGGAATAAAAGAGAGGACCGGCGTAGAGGCTGATAGAGACAACGGATAATTTTCCGTTTGTGCATAGAATCAGATCCTAGTCCACCATGCCGTCCGCCAAAGCGTCTGGGGTAGACAATGGAGGCTCTGCGAAATCCCGCGAGCACAGTCAAGGGAACCAGGAACGCAAATACACTCCCGATCAGAAAGCGGCCGTGTTACGGATTCTGAAATGCTCCGCGACAGCATACTACGAAATTTTGTCGCTGGAAAGGACGGCCACGGATGGCGAGATTAAGAAGGCATATCGCAAGTTGAGTCTATTAACACATCCTGATAAGAACGGGTACGACGGGGCCGATGAAGCATTTAAGAGTGAGTTTTTTTAGGCTCTATTACTGCGTGATAGCGGATTGGAATCTAATACGAGGAATAGTGGTGTCGCGCGCTTTCCAGGTCTTATCGGACTCCGACAAGAAGTCACGGTATGACAAGTTTGGGGGTGACCCGGACAGCAGGTTCGGCCCCAGTTCTGGACCTTCGGGTGCATCTCCTTTTAGCGGGTTTGGCGGTGGCTTCCCACGCTCAGGAAACCCTGGTGGTTCGATGTATGAAGAGGAGATATCGCCGGAGGAGTTGTTCAATCGATTCTTCGGTGGTGGTTTTGGCGGCATGGGCGGTGGGTTCAATGCGTTTGGTACGATCCCTACTTGAGACTTTCTTTATTGCAGGGCTTTTTCTTTTTTTCTTTCTTTCTTTCTATTTTTCTTTTTTACTGACTGATGCCACATAGGCGGTCCTCAGTTTGTATTCAACATGGGAGGTGGCCCCGGTTTCCGAGTCCACCAATTCGGTGGTGCTCGGCCTCGCAGGAGGCCACAACCGAACAGCCAACCCGAACCAGCACCATCTGCCTGGGCAACTCTCCAGCAATTCTTGCCCCTCATCCTGCTCTTCGTCTTCCCTCTGCTTTCTTCACTCTTCTCCGGTTCCTCCACTCCCACAGGCCCTTCGTATAGATTCGATGCAGCAGTACCTCCTCACACGATGCAACGGACAACGCCCAAACTCCACGTCAACTATTTTGTTAACCCGAATGATATAGAAGACTACAGCGCGCGGAAGTTCCGACAGTTGGACCAACGGGTAGAAGTGGACTACGTCAGCAAGCTTCGGTATGCATGTGAGAGTGAAGTGCATGCGCGTGACCGGATGATTCAAGATGCCCAGGGCTGGTTTTTCCCCGACGTAGAGAAGATGAAGGCGGCAAGATCTATGGAGCTCAAAAGCTGTCGGCAGTTAGACTCGTTGAAAGGAAAATACTAACCGCCATTTCTTACTCCGACAAACACTGTGACGATGTTTTATTAGCCGCATCCACTTTTCTTTTTTTATTATACTTAATGTTGTCCATTCGTCTTATTATTTTTGGGCCCTGAAGTTTTCCATTAGATGTCAATATATGTGCAGAGATTGATGACATCGCATGACTTCTAACGATGTCTGATCGGTTTGAAACTGGAATGAATACTAATTCACTGTATATGATGAAAGAGGAAGACCAAAGCAAAACAAAACAATTGAAAAGATCTTTTGTTTTTTAAAGAGTTAATTACTATATGTAGGAGGAGTACGGAGTAGAAAGAGCCAAAGTGGAGAAAATGTACGATTGGCGGCAAAACCCCGACAAGCTTAGTTAATAATGCAGAACGAACGGAGAGATCTGATCTCTCCCATAATCTATCTCCAAAACATTTCACTTGGCCTGTGGTTCTCAGTTCGTTCCCCCCGCAAGTCCATCGATCTGAGAACCTGGCACGATCGGGTAACCACTCTTTTACGGGGCCCCTTTTCACCTTTTTTCCACCTTCATTCCCTCTTCCATTTTGCTCCGCATTTTCTGCCCCGCTGGTTGACGAAGCCCTTCAGTAGGTACGGGGTACCGTATCTTTAATCCTCAAGAGGATGTCAGACAATCTCTCTGAAGCGGATAAGGTTGGGTTTCCCCCCGGCCTTTTCTTTTTAACCGTCTTTCAAGTCCATGTGGTTCTTTTTTATGGATGATTCTAACTCCTGTAGATCCGCAACAAGCGCTTAGCAAAGCTTGGAAACCCGACTCCATCGTCAAACCCCGAGGGTACAGAGTCATCGAGTCGACCCCAATCTCCTTTGTCTGCTCCGGCACTTTCCCGATCGGAGTCCAACACCGGTAGTGCAGCAAGTTCCAGAGCAGCGTCGCCAAGACCAGGCCTACCACAGTCCGAAGGGAAGCGGATCAAGATCACTCCAGCCGTCTCTAGCATCACAGGCCCCGATCGTTCACAATCAGTCACACCGGTTTCTGGCACCCCGCCGCCGCCAAGGGCAGAAGAGAGTATTGAAGCGTTTGAGGATCGTACACTGAGTGCTGTGTTCAAGCTAACGTTGAAGGAGGATCGGCAACGGGATATCCACGGACAAAGGCTGACTTACCTCGCGGGCCTCAAGAGTGAACTTGAGGATCAAGGTCGGGGTCTTCGTATTGAGACCGCGATTCTAGACCAGGCTCTTCTGGAAGCTGCCTCGAATGCTCCCCAGCAGAAGCCCTTGGATTATCTATTACCGTGTTGGCGGAGGATATCGAGGCTGCACAAGGGCTTCCGTCGTGCTCGCGAAGATGATCCGAAATTCAATGTTGTATGCGAGGCTCGGCGCCTATGCTTGAGTTATTGCATGTTCGCAATCACAATGCCGGAGATGTTTGGGTACGTTTTGTTTGTTTCGGCTAGGAGGCGGAGGATGAGATACTAACAGACCTTGCTGGTTTCAGGGTTGAGCCGTCCGGGCAGTCGCCTCTTAAGCCTTACCTTCTTTTGGACCCGGAGGACGATAAAGGTGTGGACTTTGAGTTCTTAACCGAGGCTGTTAAAAGGTTCGAAGAGGATGAGAACATCAAGCCAGCATTCATAGCGGCTGTGGAAGATATGAGTAAGGATCTGGCGGCTATGACCATCAATGATGATTACAAGCCCTACGTAACAGTATGTCCATGACTTCCCATCCTCTTCCTACCTGGGCGTCTTGTCAACCTCCTTTACAGGCTCTGCGGAACCTTGTCCGCCATGCGGTCGTGGGAGCTGCGATCACAGAATCATCTCTCTTCAATGCATCTAAGGACCCTTCCATGTTTGAGAAGGACACATTACTCGGGCCATGGTTCCGTCTATCGCCTTTGCAAAGCGCAGTCACTATGACCTACTTTTCAAGCCCCAAGACGAGGGATCAAGGCTATATCCTGAACGCACAGCGATCACAGCGGATGATGCAGCAGATGCTTAGTACGGATCTTTTTGATATAATCAACCATCTGATTCGGGCATCGAAAGATGCGCGGGAGAGAGTGTTGGATTGGTTTGCTGCCGCTCTGAACATCAACCACAAGCGCCGCGCTATGCAGGTTGATCCGAATACCGTATCGTCTGATGGCTTCATGTTCAATCTCACAACATGTCTCGACCAACTCTGCGAGCCATTTATGGATGCTAATTTCACCAAGGTAGGCCTAATTTTGATAGAACGCGCAATCCGTGTCTTCTGCTAACTCGAACATTAGATCGATAGGATCGACGCGGGATATCTGCATCGGAACCCTCGGGTTGACATGAAAGATGAAACTAAAATCAATGCAGATCAGCATGCGTCCGATGAATTCTATTCCAAGAAGGTCGACGGTACTTCGAACTTCATAACGGAGATCTTCTTCCTCACGGTTGCTGCTCATCACTATGGCAGCGAATCGTTGACCTCAAAATTAGATCAACTGGAGAAGGACCTCCGACATATGGAGAACACGATCAGTAAATTCGAGCAAGAACGGCACAGATGGAGCAACAACCCAATGCAACTACGGGTCTTTGAGCAGGCCTTGAAGAAGTATAAGGATAAGTTGGACTTGGGTCTTGCCTTGAAGTATAGTCTTCAAGGTGTGTTGTTCGATGATCAGTGGCAGGCCCGTTCCATGTTGTTCATGCGATATGTGATCGTTTTCCTCTTAAGACTCGTGTCTGGCAAGGATTTCCCCAAGGAGCAGATCCAGTTGCCTCTGCCCGAGCAACAGCCAGAAGTATGGAAGTGTCTCCCCGAGTACTTTGTGGATGACATTGTCAGCAATTTCAAATTCATCATGTGGTCTATGCCTCAAATCATAACCGCAACTCAGGGTGACGAGCTGGTCATGCTCTGTATCGCCTTTCTGGAAAGCACTAGCTATATCAAAAACCCGTATCTGAAGGCAGGCCTGGTCTCGATCCTCTTCCGAGGGACATGGTCTCGTCCTGGCGGCGCCCGAGGTGTACTGGTGGACCTTCTGAACTCTATGCCCTTTGCCAACGAGTACCTGCTGCATGCTCTCATGAAGTTCTACATTGAAGCTGAGCACACGGGCACCCATACGCAATTCTTCGACAAGTTCAACATTCGTTTTGAGATCTTCCAAATCATCAAGTGCATTTGGCCCAATACCCTGTACCGCGCCAAGCTCTACAACCAGTCCAAGCGAAACCTAGACTTCTTCGTACGTTTCGTGAATCTCCTGCTCAATGATGTGACCTTCGTGCTTGATGAGTCGTTCGGTGCCTTCATCACCATCCATAAAACACAAACGGAGCTGCGCAATGCGGCGGGCATGGACCCCACCGTGCGGCAGGAGAAAGAGGAACAACTCGCCTCTGCTCAGCGCAATGCAAAGTCCTACATGCAATTGACCAATTTAACTGTCGCCATGCTTAAGCTTTTCACCGATGCTCTGGCAGACTCTTTTACCATGCCAGAAATCGTGCAAAGACTGGCAGACATGCTTGATTACAACCTGGATGCCATGGTGGGTCCAAAGAGCTCTAGTCTACGTGTCGACAACTTGCAAGAATATGGGTTCAATCCCCGGGCTTTGTTGAGTGAGATCGTTGATGTGTATCTGAACTTGATGAGCAAAGAGAACTTTATCGTGGCTGTTGCTCGGGATGGACGGTCCTACAAGCCGGCCAACTTTGAAAAGGCCGCGGATATCTTGCGAAAGTGGTCACTCAAATCTCCCGAGGAGCTCAAGCGGTGGGAGCAGCTACAGCGCAAGGTGAGGGAGGCCAAGGAGGCAGACGAGCAAGCAGAAGAAGATCTCGGTGAAGTCCCAGACGAATTTTTAGGTAAGGTCCCGGGAGCTATTGCTTTCAATGGCTAAGTGGCTAACGAGTTTTCTCAGATCCCCTCATGTATACTCTGATGGAAGACCCTGTGATCCTTCCCGGTTCGAGGGTGTCAATCGATCGCTCCACTATCCGGTCTCATCTCCTGAGTGATCCTCATGATCCATTTAACCGCGTTCCGCTCAAGATGGAAGATGTCACACCCGGTACGCATTCCATGCTGTTGCTCTTAGAAATGTTTAAGTTACTAATGTATGTGGTTCAGATACGGAGCTCAAGGCCAAGATCGAGGCATTCAAGGCGGAAAAAATGTCACAGCGCAGGAAAACAGCGACACAAAGCGCGTCGGAAACGATGGATACATCTGCCGGCTGATTGATATATCCTTTTGTTCACGAGCTGGTGGTCATTGGAACCGCTTCAAACCATTTTGAGATTGGAACGATATGAAACTGTTTTATTTTTAAGGGATTTGGATCGGAGTGGGGTTTGTTTCCTTGCTCCTTCATGATTTGTAGCTTCGCTAGATGTAGAGGCTTAGTGTAGAACGATTAAAAACATTTTTATATTAGAACAGATCTTCGTGTTGACGTATGTTTATAAAGTACAGTCGATCTTTGTTTCAAGTAACTAGCTTATGTACCCCGGACGGGAGATCTTCGTGTTATAGAATTTTATAAATTATATATCCAACATTGCATTGTCTGGCATATTTAATAGAAGGGAACTATACCTTATAGAGAATTATATCATTCTCTCTTTGTTTTTTGAATTCAAAATTTTTCTTATCTTCTCCATCTTTATTTTATATGATCCGCCGTCACCCTGAACATAAACTTCTTCTCTTCCAACCATTCATCTCCCTCCTTTCTATCGCCCTTCAATTCACCACCAACAAAACCATAAACAATGGGATCAATCATCTCAGCAACCCCCTACGCTCTCCCTCCCCTCCGGGACCTTATCATTCCAACTCCAGAAACATACACCCAAATCCTCACTGTTTGGCAATACTTCGCCGGCGTAAGCTACCCCCGACCTCAAAAAAATAAACAAACCCCGTAACTGACACTGACCTCTCAAACCAGTTCACAATCATCCAATGGCTCACCTCTTGGTTCCCCATGGGCAAAACCTCCCTGAAGTCCTCCGCATTTAACATCCCCGGCCGCCTAGGCTGGTCAGTAATGGAGCTCGTCGCCCCCCTAAACCTCCTCTACCAGATGGCCACCCTGCCCGTAAAAATGCACCTGGACGTCCCCGTCCCCAACAAGCTCGTGGCCTCGCTCTATCTCCTCCACTACACAAACAGGGCAATCATATCGCCCCTCTTCGCAGCCCCAAGCATGTCCCCCATCCACGCGCTCATCGTCCTCTGCGCCGCGCTCTTCAACTGGTTCAACTCCACCTGTCTCGCCGCCTGGCTAGTCGGCTACCACGTCCCAGTCGCCGGGTACAGAACGGACGGGTATGATCCCAATCCCAGCACTAGACCAAGTATATCCCCCTACCTCCCCTATATAGGGATGGCCCTCTTCGCGGCCGGAATGGCCGGGAACATACTCGCGGAGCGCACGCTCTTCCGGCTCCGTCGCGAGGAAGCAGATAAACAGGAGAAGAAAAAGGAGTCGAGCACGGAACCTAACAAGTACGCCAAAGTCTACGTTATTCCGCCCGCGACGGGCCTCTTCCGGTCCATCCTCTACCCGCACTATGTCTGGGAATGGGTCGAGTGGATCGGGTTTGTGCTTGTCGGGACTGCGGTGTATCCGTCGTCTACTAGTAGTACGATTGCGACGGGGGAGATGGGGCTTGCGCCGTGGTTGGTGCCGGCTGCTGGGTTGGCGGAATGGTTGAGGGTGCCATTGCCGTTGCCGGCGGTGGTGTTTGTGGTTAATGTGGTGGCTTCCATGGTGCCTCAGGCGAGATGGGGGAAGGTGTGGTATTTGGGACGCTTTGGGAAGGAAAAGGTTGCTGGGAGGGGGGCGGTGGTTCCTTTTTCGTCGTGGTTGTGATCCTATTTGGGTTGACTTGGGTTATTTTTTTTTTTCACTTTTGTTTGCTCCCTTATACGTTGCATATTGTATACATGCTGGTCATGGCATCCTAATATGGAGCCGCATTCACTACGCAGGAGGTTGATTAGTTTGGGACTGTTGTTGCACTGGATAAGGCTCGACTTGCCTACTAGACGCAATGGTTCGATCCGACGACTACGTATAATTCAAGGACAGTAGCTAATGTGAAATCAAGTTCGGTTGGAACACCGTCTTGTATTAAATTTGAAAGGTGGTGACCACCCATGTATGTATGATTATACACAATTGTTGAAATATTTGGAAAAATCATCGGCGAAATCCCACAAGACAATCTCACCCGTGCCTCCTCTCTCAGAGAAGAAAACACGGGGAAAATTAGAAAAAGAAACAACTATATCCCCGACATCAGGGAACGCTGAACTTGCAATCATGTCCATGTTTGGCTTTGCGCCGATGTTGAAATCGTGAATGTTGAAAACTCCGTTGACCCCCGGGATATCTCTAAGAATCCTGAACCCATATGTTGAACTTTTGGTATCATCATCGTAACTCATCATTAAACGAAACGTATTCGTCTCTCCCGAAGCGACAGGTTGAGAATGCCGCCCCTTCATGGGTTGTTATTAATTATGGTAAACCATTTATTTGGCGTACTTCTCGCGGAAGTACTTGGCTGCGTTGACCATGTTGCTCAGAGCAGCCTTAGTCTCGGGCCACTGACGGGTCTTCAGACCGCAGTCAGGGTTGATCCAGAGCTGGTCAGGACGGAGGTACTGGAGCATCTCCTCGACACGGTCCTTGATCTCCTGCTCGCTAGGAACACGAGGGGAGTGGATGTCGTACACACCGGGTCCGATGTGACGGGGGTAGGCCTCGTCAATGAAGACCTTGAGCAACTTGGCATCAGACTTGCTGTTCTCAATGCTCAGAACATCAGCATCCAGCGCAGCAATGGCGTGGAAGAAGTCCTGGAACTCAGAGTAGCAGAAGTGAGAGTGGATCTGAGTGCCATCGCTGACACCGGTAGTGGCCAGGCGGAAGGAGCGGACAGCCCACTTGAGGTAGTCCTCACGCTCCTTGCCGGAACGGAGAGGAAGACCCTCACGGAGGGCAGGCTCATCGACCTGGATGACCTTGATGCCAGCAGCCTCGAGGTCGATGACCTCGTCACGGAGGGCAAGAGCCAGTTGCTGGGCCTGGACGGACTGGTGGACATCGTCACGAGGGAAAGACCACCGGAGGCAGGTGATGGGACCAGTGAGCATACCCTTCATGGGTTTCTTGGAGATCGAAACGGCATACTTGGACTCCTTGACAGTCATAGCGGCAGGACGAGAGATGTCGCCGACAACGATCGGGGGACGCACGCAACGAGATCCGTAACTCTGGACCCAGGCGTGGGTGGTAAAAACGTAACCAGTGAGACGCTCACCGAAGTACTGGACCATGTCGTTACGCTCAGGCTCACCGTGGACGAAGACATCCAAGTCGAGCTCCTCCTGGATCTTGACAACATCCTCGATCTCCTTCTCGATGAACTTCTCGTACTGCTCAGCAGTGATTTCACCCTTGGTGAACTTGTTACGCTGGATACGGATCTCCTTGGTCTGAGGGAAGGATCCGATGGTGGTAGTGGGGAAGAGAGGAAGGTTGATGGTCTTGGTCTGCTCAGCAAGACGGACGGGGAAAGCAGACTTGCGGTTGTGCATCTCCTCGGTGACGGCAGCCTGGCGCTCCTTGACCTTGGGGTCATTGGTGCGGCTGGACGAGGCCCGGCTCTGGACAGACTTGGCGTTGGCCTCGAGCTGCTCGCGGACGGCAGCAGGGCCCTCGGTGACAGCCTTGGCAATGACAACGACTTCGCTGGTCTTCTCGACAGCGAAGCTGAACCAATCACGCACTTCGGCGTCAAGGTTCTTCTCGCTCTCGAGGGTGTGGGGAACGTGGAGGAGGGAGCTGGAAGTGGCAACGATAACACGGTCCTTGCCAAGCTTCTGGATAGCCAGTTCAACCTTCTCGATGGCGGCCTTGAAGTTGGTCTTCCAGATATTACGACCGTCAACAACACCAGCAGAGAGGATCTGCTTGGGGCCTAGGGCGCCAACGACGGTGTCGAGTTGCTCAGGATTGCGGACAAGGTCGACGTGAATACCGTAGAGGTTGTGAAGGGCAGGAAGAACATCAATGTTGTGAACAATGTCACCGAAGTAGGTGGCGAGGACAATACGAGGGGCCTTGCCACCGAGAGCACCCAGCTTCTCGTAGGCGGGCTTGAAGGCAGCCTTGGACTTGGCGGGGAGGTCAAAGACGAGGACGGGCTCGTCAATCTGAACATCCTCAACACCAGCCTCCTTCAACTTCTGGAGGAGCTCAACGTAGACAGGGAGGAGCTCGTCAATCTTGGAGATGGGGTCCACGGTCTGACCACGGTCAGCCTTGGCAAGGGTCAAGAACGAAACAGGTCCCAGGATGACGGGACGAGTGATAACGCCGGCCTCCTTGGCCTCAAGGAACTGAACAACAGGCTTGGGCTGTTCAGCTAGCTTGAAGGTCTGGTTGTCTTGGAGGGTAGGTTTGACGTAGTGGTAGTTGGAGTCAAACCACTTGACCATTTCCTGTAGAGCTGGTATTAGATCATGATACTAATGATGACTGACAGGGCCAGAGCGAGCACAACATACCAAACTAGGGACATCAATGGCGGCCTGGCCATCCTTGGCAGGCTTCTGGAGACCACGGCCCATGGCGAAGTACTCGTCAACGGGGTGCAGGTTGTACTTGCTGTATCTCTCGGGGATGACCTAATATTCGAGGAGAATGTCAGAGACCAGTTCAATATCAATGCAAGAGAAATCAAGACTAGGCGAGAACATACACCGAACATCTGGATGTGATCAAGGACCTGATCGTAGAAAGCAAAGTCATTGCTGGGGATGATGTCGACACCGGCATCCTTCTGGATCTTCCAGTGCTCTAGACGGAGTCTCTTTCCCTCCTTCAAGAGCTCATCACGAGAGATCTTGTCACCCCAGTACGCCTCAGTGGCCTTCTTGAGGTCACGAAGCTTTCCCATACGAGGGAAACCCAAGACGGAGCTAGAGACGAAACTTGTCAGTACGATCTGATCCCGGGAAGAGATTGATAAAGTCAAGAGTGGGCTGACATACGATTGAACCATCTTGATAGATATATGGGAGCACGGACTAAGGGAGAAAAAAGTATGAGGGAGGTAGAGAAGAGGACAAGAGGAGTCCTTGTCAAAAGAAAAAAGTGAAGAGAAGAGAGATCAAGACACAAGAGACAGTCACCGTCTCTTGAACAGGTCGAAGGGGACAGATGAGGGGAGAAAGGGAATGAGAGAGAAGAGAAGAGGAAGAGAAATGGGGGAGGGAAGAGGAAGAAATAAATAATATGTGAGTTGGGGAATCGATGGAGGGGAAAACGATTATGACATGAAAAGATCAAGTAAATCGGCCAATGGAGGGGGTGTATTTATGGAGGGGCATTTCCTCCCCCCGTATCTTACGCCGGTCCGCCGACCAGTGAGAGGTTGCAAAGCCCATCCTTGCGTACAGCGCTTTACTAGTGGCAGAGGATCTGGGACAGCAGAAAAAGATTCCAAGTCAGGGAAAGGCCAGGATGGCGTGATTATTTCCCCTAGAGCTGAACTCCCAGACCCGTAATTTTAGGTACGTTTAGTCTCAGTCCAGACCGATCACCGCATAAGGTACCAACCAGAATCTCCAGATTATTACTAGTGTCACAATAGTCCTTGGCCTGGAGGTAACGAGGCTTATCTATTTCCGGTTTAGCCCCTCCTTCTTGCTCCGGGATCGGCCACTCTTTACTGGTTCGTACGATACTGTATAAGGGCACCATTACTATTTGACCAGATAAGGTACTATGTATGTGTCTCGGTCATAAATATTCACTGTCGACCAGTCTAGAAAATTGAGGAAAGAAAAAAATATGATGCTTCACCTACTCTTGAAATCTGTCTGAAGACTAGACAAGAAGTCTATCAGTGCAGTTGTTTCTATTCTACTACTACTCCGGATGGGGGGGGATCTTCTCAACCCCGCCAAAAGAACCCCAACATTTGTTGGCTCGAGGTGAGACCGGATCTCCGAGGACTCACGCAATTCACTGGTTGTTGATTAAATCCTCTATTACTTTTTATGACATAAATTCGTGGGGGTAGGCATAGATTATGAACTAATTTTTCAACAGATGTTACAGACTACAGAGTATCCCCGAACCGCATAGACCAAAGCATCAATAGACACACCGACGACAGATATCATGTTCTCGTGACCGCATGTGATAGATCACCGTATAAGATGAGGAACCCCCGAGTCGAACCTCGTAGAAAACGTCCGCCTCGGTGTTCTGAGAAAGCAACACTGGCTTATCTGTCCTGGGCATGTCGGGTATTGACGGGAAACTGCTAGCTCCGGAAAACATCATCAATTCTTATTAGGAGGAATCGCAAGCATATACCAAATAAATTGTCTCCATACTCGGGTTTATCAATGCCAATGCCATCCAAGAACACAATGGGAGGAATGCCTATTGGGCTCGAGAGTTTCTGCTGCTTCCCAATTCTTGCTAAGAGCCAGGGGAGTAGTAGTACTGTCTGCACCTTCCTTGACAAGATGGATGTTCAACATATATGGACGGAAGGGGCCCATACTCTTCCGCACCAATATTTTCCCTCGACCTGTCTAACAGTGTATTCAAAGGCCACCGCTATTTCTATTTGACGGAGCTTCGTAGCTGTCAAATGGGTTTCCTCTTTTGTCCTTGGCTCAGATGGGGCCGGAGGCACGCAACCTCGCCGAATGACACGTCTTGCTATCAGCTGACTCCACTCGAATCACTATCTCCAGTGGAGGAACAAGCGGAAGGTGATTAATCGATGCTTTTTTTTTCCGATGCTGTGCATGTAGGCACTGACCGTGATAGGCGTATCTTGGTCGGCGGACAATGATTTTACTCATGAACACAAGAGACGCTCCTCCGGTCTATCTGATAGACTACGCAGACGATTCTCCAAAGAAACCAACACAGGGCCTAAAAATGCTGACAGGAAGTTCAGGGGGTCTCTTCTTCCATTCACGCACAAACCTACAAATCCCAGCCCGGGTCTAATCGCCTCCAGTGACTTTCCAAGCAGTCTGATGAGCGACAGAGGATATGATAGCGATGCGCAATTCATGGATACCCCAAGAAAGGCCAACAATGCTACTGAGAATCTGTATAACAACCCCAGTATTTGGGGAAGCATGTCACCTCTTGCACAGCCCTACTATGAGACAGAGCCGGATGAGCCGGGCGAGGAAGTGGCAGAAGAAAGCCGCATAATGGTAGATGGTCCTTTCCTTGGCCGAAACGATATGGAGACGTCCCAATTGCCATGGCATCCACGGGACTATCCAGGCTGGGGGGTGCCACCACCTATCACTCACAGCGCAGATTATGGGCGTGCTCGAAAGAGAGTTGGAAGTCCTTATACCACCGGATTCTTTGACAACCCCGGTCGTTACTCTACCTTTACCAACCGTGGACGTCGCATGGGCTATCCGGGGCGCGCGCCCATCTCTCCAGTACCGCATGCCTCGTCTGTGGACTCGTTGTACGGGCCCTCCTCTCAGCTTTCGATCCGAAAGAGGCGACCGCCCCCTCCGAGAGAGCCGAAATCTGAGAGTCATTCAGTTCATCTAGGTGAAATGGATATATCGAAAAGACTAGTGTCACCCTCCATATCGCCTCATGTCTTATCCGAAAAGTCTTCATTCGATGGAAGAAATGGGCGCGACAATATGGGAGCGCGGAACGTATCTCATCAATTTCATGATCCAACTAACCTAGTAACAGCGCAAACGCCCGCTAGAGACGCACATGAGTCAGATCAAGTAACATCCCAAGCACAGGTGTCGTCATCATATTCTCGCAGAACTAGCTTTTCATCTGGGTTTTCCAAGTATCACTTTGAAACAAAGATATTTAATCTTCCAGAGTCGGTAAGGGAGTCGATCAAGAATCCTTATGCCGGCGCCTCTAGCCTTAGTCCATCATTCCAGTCACAAGAGACCCCCGTAGTCAGTCTAAATAACCTCACTACCGCGGGTGCCTGCGATACTACTGAATGCGCTCAGCAAAACAAGTCTCCAGAACAACGTGAAGTAGATCCTTTGGTTGCTTCTACTAGAGCTGACTCTCAGAGCAACCTAAGTATGGCTCTTTCCTCGCCGCGTCAAGTCAGCGTTGGATGGATGTCGGGGGGACGTCGTCTTGGCTATGGGTACACACTGGTCCCAGCAGACGAGGATGGGGGGAAACTAGCCACTGGAGACACCTGTTCACTAAAACCGTGTCATTTGAACAGTGCGGCTACGACTAGTGAGGGTGATACGAAAGCATCTTCAAGCCATGTTGACAAGTCGTGTATGGGGCAGAACAATAAGATGATACTGTGGAAAGGAGAACCAATATTCGAGATCTCCAACATGATGCACCGTCTGAATCTGCGTCACTGGTCCGGTGCAACCACATCCTCTGGTGGTGCAAACAATGCCAGTGAGGGGACTAGCAACAGTTCAATCACATCCGTCTTATGGGGAAAGTTAGGATACACGAGGAAGAGCCAAAACGAACCGGAGACACATGTGGATCAGAAGCCTCCTTGGAGTCATTTCTGTGGAGTTGGTCTGGATCAAGCCTTGGACGGGACACAAAGCTTGCTGAAAAGTTCGCCTACACCCACGAACGGTACAGAGGAGCAGCTATCGAGAGGGCGGGCTGGATTGCATCGTGCTCGAAGCCTATGGACCAAAAGTCGCACTATAACGGATAGAGCCCACAGTCTTGAAACAAAGTTCACGACAAAGATACCGATTTCTATCAAGCAGAGATCTGACTTGCAGCAGAGGAAAAAGACACCAGTTATTAGACTCAAGACTCGGGATCGTAAGAAAACCATCAATAGCCTCGACGAAGAGAAACCTATTCTCCCCATTTCCAGCCAACAAGACAACCCTGCATCGCCACGAATAGAAGAGGGTCAGAAATCTAATCTGGACCACTATAGCAGAAGATACGGAACATTGCAAGAAACAGAGCGAAATAGTTCGGACACTGATTTGGCTGATGCATATGAAGATTGTTTAGAGGTCTGTTCTATTCCATAACAGAAATGAACAGCAAATGTTGTCGGTCATAGGTTTTGTATGTTCAAGTTCGCGGTAAGGGAAGGGAACGAAACCGAACACGTCCTTGCTATACTGAGCATTAGGCGACCTACAGCTCTGGATGGGCGGTTCCTGTTATGGAGACAAGGACATGGGTTAGAAAAGGAATTTGCGCGGGAACTCTCAATAGCTTGACTCTTAACAAAATTGAATTCATTGATATGAGATCAGAACTTAGAAAAAAGTAGTAGAAGAATCCTTCAAATGCATTTAGTCACCCAAAAGATCAACGGAGCATGTTCATGGTAGTCGTACATAGGTATATTGATACACAAAAAACGCCAATCAGGTCACACAAAGAGCTCACTTCTTCTGCCGCTTCGTACTTTTATCACTTGCATTGCTTAGAACGCTGGCTGAACGCTTTTGTGAGGTGCCTTCTCGGGCTGTCGCTTCGCCAGTATCACCATCAGTCCCTTTGTCTCCCGTACCATCTGTCGTCTCCGCTTGGCTTTCTGAAGGTTGAGTAGCAGCGGCAGCACCGGTAGATTCAGTAGTTACATCTGCTGGAACAGGGTTATCGTCTTGTTCTGTCTTCACCTCAGGTTTCTCCTTCTCTTTGGCTTCTCTCGTTTTACGCTCTCTTTCCTGCTTGGAAGCTTCCAGTACCCGAATCTCGCTCTCCACTTTCTCAGAAACTTTGCGAGCATCAAGTAAAAGGTTTACCGAGTGGATCAGCTTCTCGAACTCCTTACATACCCGCTCTGTGGGCATGACTAGCCGGAGAGGTACTTCTAGCTCCGCGAGCGCAGCGGCCAGTTTCTGAGTTTGAACGTTGGACTTGGCTTGCGTCAATTTCTGAGCACGATCGCTACGGAACTGTACGCCTGGCGCCAGACGGTCGTGGTGCTGTACTCCATATTTCGCCTCTTCGGACGGTGAGAGTGTCCTAATATTTTGTTGGGCGTCTTTGTTTGCTGCGGCTGCAGCTGCGGCTTTCTTGTTTGTAGGTGCTGCTGATGCGTTGCTTGGGGTCTCGCCACGACTGTCACGAGCGCTTGCATTCGGGGCGGGAGTCTGAGCCGCTGGGCTGGGTGCGGCACCTTCGGGACCAAGTAAAGAGCGTCGTTTCTTGCTCTTGTCAGCTTGAAGAAGGGTTTGAAGCAGCTGGGATAGACCCTGGCTGGACTGGTACATGGTGGTGTTGCCGACGCTAATAGGCACCTCAAGGCGGGAGTACAGCTCTCTGCGCTCTGCGATAAAGTTCTGCTCATTGGCGGTAATACGCTTCAATTCTTCTAGCAGGATTCCTTCCTCACGCACTTCATCTGCCGAGCGGTTAAGCTGCAGAGCGGCGAGTTCTTTCCGTGCCCGCTCACGCTCCGGTTCAAACTTCATCATCTTCTCATACAAATCAAATTCGGCCTCGGACATTTCCGAAGGAGGGTGTTCCAGGGCAAGCATAGATGCAGCAACAAAGTAGTATCGCGCCTTCATGTGCTCCATAGTTCGAACATGTTTAGCCGGTACAAGCGCGCTGGCGTTTGTTTCTGCATCAACGGGATGTGGCTGATAGTCGTAGCGGTCAGCAATAACCACCCATCGTAAATCATACTCCTCGACTAGATCCATCAAATAATCTGTCTCCTGGAGTGACCAGTCATCGCTCTTGAGATGTCGATTGTACTCTTCCTCTGTGTATCGCCTCGGCACACGGGCCTTGACATTGTATTTCGCAAACATGTATTCCTTATCCGGGGTTTGTGGGGCCCCTTCATCCTGATTCTGTTCTTCATTTTCCGTCTCGGGACCCTCCAATGCCGGTTTTGTGGGGTCGACTTGTCTTTGCCAATGACGTAGAACGAGGCCATCTGATCGAGCTTCATTTGTGAAGGGAGCCATACGCCTAGTTGGTAGAGTGGTTATCAGGGCCTGTCATACACATTCGCGCTGCGAGTGAGTGGAACATACCACGGGCGAACTCTCAGCTTGCTCATCCATTTCGGACGCCCTTTGTATCGGTTCTCGGTGATGGCGATTGGGGGTGCTCTTTCGCCTAGCAGAGCGTAAAGTTCACGGGTGATACCCTCTGGGAATTATGATATTAGAAATAAAAACCGTGGGGGTTGGCGGTCTGGGATACCAACCGGGTCTCTTCTCGACGACCTTCTGCTTTTTATGCGGTCGGGGCTGGCCCTCCGCGGGCAAATCCAACATGTCGCGAACATCGGCGGCGGCCATGGCGGGTTACCACCACTCTTGGGGCGGTTGTTATTTGTTGATGACGGGTTTAGTAGATCGGGGAAGGTATTCGGTAAGAAAAATCCGAAGAAACCAAAGACCCAAGGGATGGTAAGAAAAGGGACGGGGGAATCTAAAGAGGAGGAGGACAAAGAAGGGGAGTTGAATTGAATGGAGAATGAAATTCACTGCGCGCCAAGACTCTCCCCGTTGCTGCCACATCGAGCATCAACAAGTTCGGCCACCTCTTCTTCCTGTTTCACCTCCCCTCCTCCCTATCCCCCCATTCTTTTACGACTTCTTGCCATTAAGAAACTCGTTATTATGGCGTCGACAGCCTCAACCTCATGGCTATCCTCCCTCCTGGCCTTCTGCGCCATCCTGTGCCTTTCGGTGCCTGTGAACGCCCTCTATTTCTATATCGATGGACGTCAGCCAAAATGCTTCTTTGAGGAGCTCCCCAAGGACACATTGGTTGTTGGTACGTCGCTACTTGATTGATCCCATACGAAATCTCCTCGACTATCTTTTCAATCATCTAACACCCACCGATAGGGACCTACTCCACAGAGGTCATCAACCAACAATCGAACACGTACTCCGTTGATTCCAACCTGAAGATGCTCATTACCGTCGACGAGACCTTCGACAACGACCACCGGGTTGTCTCCAAGCGCGATGCCCACTCCGGCCGCTTTACCTTCTCCGCCGCTGATGCCGGCCAGCACAAGATCTGTCTTACTGCCGAGACGAACGCCGCGACCGGCGGTTGGCTGTCGGGTGCCCCCGCGGGTGCTGTCAAGGTTACCTTAGACATGGCGATCGGAGAGACCAGCAAGATCGAGACGGAAGATAAGGGCAAAATTCAGGACATCGTGCAGAAAGTGAAGGATCTCAACGGCCGGTTACAGGATATCCGCAGAGAGCAGGTGTTCCAGCGGGTACGTCTCCTTCTCATTTTCACTACTTCCAAGCTGTATACCTGGGACAGTATTCGATTCTAACGCTTTAATTTAGGAACGTGAGGCTGAATTCCGTGATCAGTCCGAAGCTACCAACTCTCGTGTCGTCCGGTGGACCCTGATTCAGATGGCTGTCCTATCCGCTGCTTGCGCCTGGCAACTGTCTCACCTCCGTTCGTTCTTCATCAAGCAGAAACTGACATAAGATATGAGTTCATGAGGAAGGGGGATGTCAGGGGGTAGTAAGCTGCAGCTGTTGTCCGGCGTATCTTGTATATGGGGTTTATTTTTTTCAAGTCCAGTTTTCCTATATCTCTTGGGTTCATCTGAAAACAAAATCAATGGAAGTTCATGGCTATTCGGGTGTTCCTGTGGTCTTTGATGGCCTTTTTTTCGGTCCTTTGACCGTAGGTCAGTCCTTTGTTGGAACTGTTTGTCTGATGGAGGATGCCTATTACGCTCGTCCGTTTAGTACTGTATGATGCAAATGAGTCTATTGATAGATATGGATGTAATGACCCTTTCTCCTTTGCCTGAAATATGTTCTTCTATATTTACTTTAATTATGGTATCGAGTGATCTCAAACCGTGCACAACGATGGGGCTTCTATTCATTCTTGAACGCAATGCTATTCTCATTGAACTGTCGTGTTGTGTCTATGTATGTGTATACGTCTCCTTGTACCTTATTCTCTCTTCCTTTTTTCCCTTTTCTTTGAATTTCCAGGCTTCTTTGGCTCTCCAAGTCATGATCATTATTGTTGACGGTATATCGTTCGTTAGGTACATCAGACCAACAATTCTTATTCTTGATAAAAACTCTCAATGAGGTCTTGTCTGTATATGCATCAGGAACCCTAAAAATGATGTGGTATATAGCGAGAATTTCAAACAAAATATGAGATTAGTAAAAGAAATAAAAGAAAATAGAATGGGCGGCCAAAATTAGTTGACCCAACTAGTTCATGCATTCATTGAGTCGTCGTTTTGTTCTGGGGCGTCGCCGCAGCAGAAGCTCATGATGAAGCGTTCCAGATCGGTCAGCTTGTAGGGTTTTGTCATGTAACCTTTCATGCCGACTTTCTGTGCACGCCCCAATGCTTCGTCAGTAACATCTGCACTGACAGCAAGAACCGTGGGGGGTGTAGACCGGATATGCTTTGTCGTTTGAGAATCCACAGGACGCTGGCTAGGTCCAGGATGAGGAGGGATCTGACCGTGATATTGGTCCACTAATTGCAGGATTCTGGAGGTAGCCTCGTAGCCATCCATTTCTGGCATCCAGAGGTCCATCAGAATAACATCTATCGATTTAAGTTTCTTCCGGTGCTTTGGCGGAGGCTTGAGGATCAAGCGGTCGTCCGAGCTGCTATTATGGTTCATTATTGGGTGGGAGTCGTTCGTTGCTTCCTCCGGGCGCTGCGACGCCATAACGTCCTGCATAATCCGCACAGCCTCTCTCCCATTACACGCCTCGTAGACATCTCGGTAGCCAAGCCTTTTTAGCATGTTTACCAAAACCCGCCGGTTGATCTTGTTATCTTCGGCCACCAGGAAGGTAAGCGGGTGCTTTTCCCCGAGTTTGCTATCATAAGCATCTCCATTTATGGAGCGCCCAAAAGGCTTGACATCAGGAACAGAGCGAGCATGGATAGGTGTATGCGAGGATGACTCATCAGTGAGACTGGGGGACGGCTGTTGGATTGGAGTCCGCATCTCTGGTGGTAACAATACATCCTGGGTCGAGCTACTGGCTTGGTTCATCCTCGAAGGGTTGCTAAGCTGGGGAGGAGTTAAAAGCCTCGCTGTAGGAGCAATTGACATAGTGGAAAGTTCAGGTTGGGTAATCGGGATTCTGACCTCGAATTCCGTGCCATGATCAGGACCCGAAGTGGAAGAGCGAACACATATCAGATCACCACCCATTTTTCTGGCCAAGCCTTTTGCTACGAGAAGCCCCAGCCCCAAACCATCTTTGCTCCTAGTCGTAGATGTATCTTCCCGAGCGAATGGCTTGAAAAGGTTTGGCAGAAAAGCGTCTGGGATACCCGGGCCGGTATCTCGAATGTTGATCAAGATATCATTGACTTTGCGACCCAATTTTGCAGAGACAGTAATCACGCCGCTATTGGTGAATTTGACGGCATTCAGGAAGACACACGAAATCAACTTTGCGAGATCTCGATCATCCACAAATAGCGTATCCGGCAGCGCCGTGTCTACGGACCAGTCTATCGTTTTGGAGAACACCTCCCCGTTAGACGACCGTGAACGAAGTTCGATCTTTTCCCCAAGTTGGGTCACATTTGTCACCGCAAAGTCAGGACGACCACCAACATGAAGCGATTCGTTGATGACTAGACGGAGGAGGTCGCGGATTTTCGTGACTCGCAGTGCAGGACTCTTGAGATTAATATTAATGCCTTCCAGCAGAAGATGCGGCGCTGACCGCCGTACTGCTAACGACGGTCGCGGGTCCACCATGTTGGCCATGACGGCTTCAATCTGATGTGCCGGTGTGGCTTGAATAATTTTGTCACTTTCATGCACTGCGTTCTTGACCTCTTCGCTCCGAGGAGAAAGTCCTTTCGTTGCTGCAACACGCGGCATTTTCTGCTTCGGTGCCGACCCAACTCCGAAATCAGCTGGATTGCTTCGCCGCCGTTTGTATGGATTAATTCCAATGTTGGAACCATCTTTAAAGATGTTTGGTCGGTTATCGCAGTTTGTAATAGGTGACTGGACAGGCCCGCCGAATAGGTCGTTGTCCCGCTCTACTTGAGGTGTTTTTGGCACTTGCATATTCATATCGTAGGCATGAACAACATTATCAGCAGCTTCAACAGCCCGTCTTGCGCTGTCTACACGGAGTTAGTATTGAATGATGCCGTAAGCAGTCATGACAAACCTTGAACCATCTCAATGCTTTCTTTAAGAGACTGAAAAACATATCCCGCTCTTGGAGACGGTTTGCCTTGGATAGCCTCCCGTACAGTAGCGTGCATGACGTCCAGCATTCCGACGATGCCCTGCATCGGTGTCCGCAATTCGTGAGATAAGCTTCGAGCAAAGGGCTTGAGAGGCTGGGACGAGAAGTCAGGATGCCCGTGCAGGACGCTTAAATATGAATCATCGATTATCTTGTGGCCTTTGGAAATGGTTTTAACATCCTTGAAAGATCTCTCTGCCTTTGCATTGCTGTTATCTTCTCGGATCCGCTGGACAATCAAATCTTCCAGTGAATATAAAACCATCTCAAGTAAAGACCACGAAAGATTCCGCTTCTGTAACCCTGACTCTGACCACATCAGACCAAAGTGGGCGAGGCACTGGGTTCCTGAAAAGAGCGGAACAGCCAAGTAGCCTTCTGCCGCGAACGGGAGCTGGTCTTGGTCAAATGACATCAAGGATCCTAATTTTTCAGGGACCAAACAAGGCTTCTCATGGTCCATATGAGATAAGGGGTTGCCTCCGGCGAAGTACCGGTGCCTGTGCATTCCCACGTTCTGATGTCCATCATTGTAATAGAAGGCTGTGCCAAACAGGCGGGGTTTGTGATCCCCCATATCACTGACAGCCTCGTCGTCTCGAACTCTCCGGGCTACAAAACCATATTGAGCATTGCATATTGAAGTGATATGTTCCATCAGTCGGCTCCAGAATGACTCCAAGTCCAGGGCCCGGAGCTCTTGCTTTAATTTCACCAACTGTTCGATCGCCATGCTCTGGTGACCGCCGATATATGTGTGATTCGATGGGTCGACTTGTGGATCATCGTTGAGTAGTGTTGAAGCAGAGGTATCGCCGGAGAGACATTCGGATTTGCATGGGAGAAACGATTTCGAGCGGCTGGACGACACGAAGGATTTTGACCATTCTGATTCGACTGAATCGGACATGGCGTCGGACAATTTTCACTTTCAGTCAAAGTTTCCGGGATTGTTGCAAAGCGAGGCTTTGTTAAGGTATAGGAGGGCGCCAAAGTAGCGTTGGGGGTTTAAAATTAGTTACCCGATCACCTGAAGATTCTCTGGGTAGGACACAACGCATGGCTTTCAATCTGGAGAAGCGCAGAAGGCTTGGTTAGTGATCAACGTTCGTCATGGAAGAGATGGAGAGTTTCCGAAATGGGAAGTAGCTAGCAGAGAAATCCAAGTCGCTCTTGATCTTGGGCGGATTTTGTCAAGGACATACACCACGTTGACAAATTATGAGCAGATGTGACTCCGGTCGAGCTACACGTAGGGTCGGCGCTCTGCACAGGAGTAACGCTCGTAGGAAGTATCGTGTGACGGAGTTTATCCTAACGATATGAATCGGTAGAATTTCGATGACGGCAAGAAAAAGACAAAAAAAGGAAAGCGCTGAGATGAATGCTAGACGCTCAAAAGAGGTTGGCAAATTAGATCGGAACAAGTTGACTTGTAATAAAATCCGGCTCCTAAAATCCTTCCTCTTCTGGTAACCTTTCTGATATCTGTTGGGAGATTATCTTCTTGGTCGATGAATGGCACCGTTTCCTCCCAGTCGGGGGTCTGAGCCAATGGCTGGGCCAGTGATGGTCGGCAGAGATCACCAGAAAAGGCGACCACGCAAGCTGAGTGAGAAATCCAGTTCTCAAGAGGAAGGCCGGGTGAGAGACCATCCAACGATCGGATGGATATAATTTGGGAGTCCCACCCACTGGCCTAAGATGAGAGAGAAGAGGTGGGAGGAGAGAAAAGGGTAAAGTCGGTCAGGTGCAGTTTGCTTGCGAGGAGGGGAATTGAAGGAAACTCCATCTCGTATGGGACCGATCGCCCGGTCTAGACGCGGGGAGGCTGAAATCCACACACGGTGAGTGACCATGATTCATCTTTCAAAGAGTCTAGAAGGTCCTTCAAGAGTTATATACATGTGACCCTTTTTTTAAATCTATTTTTTTCAGTTTGTCAGACTGAGTAATCTTCTTTTACAAGGGGAAAAACAGCCGTTTCTCCAGACAAGCAACTTAAGAAAAAATAGTGGCCGCATGGTGCATATTTAATGACATGGGTATTGGTTTACTGGTACGGAAATATATTTATAGAACATCAAAACACGGATATTACTTCCACTGAATGTAGTTTCCTAGTTTACTTGATTATCTGATTATATGTACTGATCAGTATAACTACCTCGGGAATAAAAACAACATGAATAATCCCTCAGTAAAACATGCACTATTAACTTTGCATACCCAATGATGCTTCACGTGGACCGAGGTTGTGATACTTGCCTGGTCGTACATTTAAGAACTCCATCAGATGACCTGAGGACCCAACATACATAGACGTCATTCTCGATTCTCTATAACAAGATATTGCAAAGTCTATTGGAGAAAAATGGCCAGAACCTTCGAGATTTCTGTCCCAGATGCCCAACTCCGTCATCTTCAACAGAAACTAGACACGGCAACATTCCCCGATGAATTGGACGACGCTGATTGGGATATGGGCGTGCCCCTTGATGAGATGAGGAGACTAATATCATATTGGCGCGATGGCTTCGATTGGCGTCAGAAGGAACGGGAATTGAACGAGAATCTGACTCAGTTCATCGTTCCTATCAGCGTTTCGGGATTTGGAGAGCTGGATATCCATTGCCTGCATCATACCAGTCAAAACACACAGGCTATCCCTTTGCTATTCATTCACGGCTGTAAGACTCACTGACACCAGTTCCCGAGGGAGTCAGCGTGGGACTGATCGGTGCATTGTAGGGCCCGGAAGTTTTCTGGAAGCAACGAAGCTCATCCCGTTGTTGACTAGACGAGACAAAGCTCAGCCAGCGTTCCACCTGGTGGCACCCTCATTGCCAAACTTTGGCTTCTCATCTGCGGTAAAAAAGGTTTGAGAATATACCTAGTTGACAACGCACAGATGCCAATGTAAATCTGACCCGAAATAGAAAGGATTTGGCTTGGTTCAGTATGCCGAAGCAATGCACAATGTCATGGTGGCTTTAGGCTACAAAGAATACGGTCCGTTGCATCCATTACCACTCGGGCTGATTCAGCACTGACTTCTTTATAGTAGTACAAGGTGGTGATTGGGGTAGCATAATCGCCCGTGTTATGGCAAACCGCTACTCCGACCACATCAAGGCTGTTCACCTAAATTTTCTCCCGGTGGCTCTCCCGTATCCATGGCGGAGTCCTCTTGTGTTTCTTCGATCCCTCTTCACTATTCCCTTCTCGCCAGATGACAAGGCTCACTTGGCAGCTACCAGGGACTATCTGACGCAAGGGAATGCTTACATGCGTCAGCAGGAGACCCGTCCGCAAACGCTGGGCTATGCCCTTCAGGACAGCCCCGTGGCGCTGCTCGCTTGGATTTATGATAAGTTGCACTCCTGGTCCGATAGCTATCCGTGGACAGACGACGAAATTCTTACCTGGGTGAGTATCTACTGCTTCTCGACCGCGGGACCAGCGGCTTCAGTTCGGATCTACTACGAAGCGGCACGGAATGACTCTACGGCCACTGCCCCAGGAATGTCCACGATCGATGTTATCTCGAAACCTACTCCTAGCAATGTCAAGCTCTCTGTGGCCCAGTTCAAGACGGAGTTGATTCGAGTGCCAATGTTATGGACTGGACTGGCTGGGTCTGTCGTTAGAGCTAGGGAGTTTGACTGCGGTGGCCATTTTGCAGCGTGGGAAGTGCCGGACCTCCTCGCAGACGACCTGAAGAATTTCCTGGGAAGAAATGGGCAGGCATATGGAGCTGTATCCGGAAAGGATGGGTACTGATCGCCCGTTCAGCTAATTCAGGTTGGGTCGTAGATACTTGAAATTCCAGAGATAACGAATTAGTACTAGGACCGACATGAGGAGATCTAGATTCTAATTCCCTGTATTCTTATCCTACCTATGTCCTCACTGAGCACTGCCTCGTCTTAATCGCTGATATGTGACATCAAGTGGAGACCTTAGACGCCGGAAGCTGTTTTCAACCAGGAAATTGCAATCGTGGTAATGGAGCTTAAAATTAAAGATCTGAATAACATAACAAAAAAAAAAAAAAAAACAAAGAGCCAACATAAACTGTTCTAATCTTGTCTTCCCTTCAGTAGCCGCTTAGTCACCTTGTCTTTTTCTATGATGTACACCTGAGCACCCCAACCGGAGAGTGCGTCTCTGTCAACAGCACTGAGAAGTGCCTGGGAGATGGTTTCGAACAGATCCTCGGGAGCCTAAGTTGTCAGTGCCAGCTCCAACCAAGACCGGAATTCACACATGCAAAACATACCAGGCCCGGCTCCCATAAACTTTCACAGGTACCAAAAAGCTGATCGCTAGCTGTCCCACTGACGATGAAATCCTTTGCGAAGTCGATACATCCAATACTGTCGAAGCCGCAGATAAACGGCTTGCCAGTTGTACTATTGATGCCTCCAATGACAGGGCTGACGAAGAAAGGTCCGAACCGTCTCTCGTAAAGCGACGAACTGACCAGGTTGGCCAAGGTCTGAGGCGCAATGTTCCGTTCCTCACGCAGGCGGTACATGTTAACCTTGTAGCGGAAGAGATCTGAGACGGTCGCGACATCTGTTGCCAGGCCAGTCAGGCCAAGGAAGGTCGATGGGCCGTAGTTAAATATCTTGGGGAAGTTATTGGAGACGGTCAGGGCCTGCATGCCGAGTCGGAGATCGCAGGCAATTGCGACACAGTCCTTGCCTACCATGGCGACGCAGGCACCGCCATCTGTAGATCGGAAGATTAATGTGTCAGATTGGGATCAATTTGAAGATGAGGAAGATGACATACTGATATCGAAGGGTGAACTCTAGTGGGATTGTCAGCTTGCTCGGTCATGGAAGGAAGGGTGGGTACCGAGGACATACCATGATTAATACAACGAAGCAAAAAGAAACTGAATCGAAAGTAAAGGCACAGAAGAGTTGAAGAGGTGAGAAGCAGGAGGATGTGTAGAGGACTGAGGGTTGGGGAGAAAAGAGTGAGGTGGAGGAGAGGGCTTGATGGATGAGTAGAAGCTCACTACTGCTGCCAGCACGCGTGGAGCCGCCGAGCTTTCTGCCGATGACGATGCGCCCGCTGCCTATTCCATTCAATTAAACTGATCTTCCCACATTACACCCCCAAACCTCCGAACATCAACACCTTCTGTACTCTTTGGTTCCTTTCTCCCAACGTTGCCGGTTGTTTAAGCTTATATTCAGATTCTATACCTGACAAGGCATCTGGAAGGCAACGGTGCTGACCACCCTTGTCCTCTACTTCGATACCAACCCCGCAATATTAAATAAACATAAATATCTATCAGCTATGAGCTCTCATGTCGTGGTCCTTGACTCGACAGCTCGAAGAGCTACGATTAAGACAACACCGGGGAAGCATCTGACTGATATCCTGCAAGAGGCTTGTAAAAAGCTTGGTGTAGATGCCAATCAACATGGACTGAAGTAAGCCTTGAAATTGCTTGTTCTTATAAACCCCATGTCAAGTTTTGGTTGAGGAACTAACCTTGGTATAAGGTACAAAGGTAAACAGGTAGACCTATCGCTATCTTTCCGCCTTTCCGGGCTCATTCCTGGCGCGAAACTGGAGCTGGTTCAGCTCTCACGGTCGCCATCTATCGTCACTGTTGCGCTACAGCTACCGGAATCAGAAGCCCGTGGGGCACCCAACGGGCGCCTTTTGGATAAGTTCCCGAGTACAACGACATTATGGCTGGTATTGCGTAAATTTGAAGCTGGAGTTGCTGGAAACACATCGACTCGGAATCTCACAGCGCGAGGAGTTCCCGTCACTGGAAGCGGAGACAATGGATCAGGGCGGTTGTTCTACGAGACGCCGGTGTTACAAGTATTGGAACGAGAGCTGTCCACTTTCGCTGATTTGCAGAAATCGCTAGCCCAACTAGGCTTCAACAGTGGGAATGTCTTGCTGAGACTGAGCTTCCGGAGGACGGAGGACCCATTGGAAGTGGCTATGAGCAAGATCCAAGAATACTTCAAGTCATCCGAGGACACGGCTGCCCAGTCTCAAGAATTGTCCACCCCAGCAGAACAGAAAGAGATACTTAATGAGCCTAGCCAACAAGAACAAGAGCCGCCCAGTTCTACGCCAGATACATCGTCGCCGGTACCTGCCATGCCTGAACAATCCTTTGAAAATCAAACTGTCCCTCCTACTACCGACTCCTCCGAACCTACTACCACAGTTTCCTCTCGATCAGTAATGGTTTTCGCACCACCATCCAACGATACGCCACAGTCCGCACAGACCGCTTATAATGAAAGCGACTACATTCCATCGGTCGATCATGCGCAGGCGCATCAACGTCGGCTTAACGCGGCATCCCAAAATAAACGCCTTCTTTCTGACGCAGAGATCGCTGCCAAAGCAGCAGCGGAGGAAGAAAAGCTTGCGGCTGTCAAGGAAGTGGACGTGAAGGTTCGACTGCCAGATCAGAGCCAGATAGTGGCCAAGTTCGGGCAACAGGACACAGGTAAATCACTCTACAATTTCGCAAGAAATTGCTTGGCAGCGCCTTTCACCGGAGAGAAATTTATCATCACAACTTTCCCTGGTGGCGGCCAGAGTGGGAAGAAACTACATAACGCGGTTCCGGACTCAGACCAGAGTCTACTGATCAAGGATCTCGGTATGGTAGGGAGAGTCCTAGTCAATTTCTCTTGGGATGCTTCTGCCTCCCAGGCTGCTCGGCAAAGCCGAAAGGATCTCCTGAAACCGGAATTACGAACGCAAGCGAAGGAGCTCAAGGTTGAGCAACCACTGGGTGTGATGGACACTTCTCAGGATACGACTCAGCCGAAACCCGGAGCTAATCGTCAGGGAGAGAAGCCAAATGGGCGCAAACCAGGAAGTTTACCCAAGTGGTTGAAACTACCCGGTAAGAAATAGATAAGAGATCAATGAAGGTGGCTTAACCGTTACTTTCATGTTGCATATTTCTATAAACTTAATGTGACAATGCCCCTTATGATGTTCCGTAGTCACGAGGTTTGGAAGGACATAGTTCTAGCTATGCCATTGTCAAGTACTAGACTACAAGAGTTCATCCAACCAAAGACAACCATCGGCATCGCACATGTTGAGAAATATCCCTGTGGTAGACTGAGGCTAGATAGAGACCCTACGTAACAAGCCAGTCTGAAGTATGTCGGGATAGAACAAAAGCTGAAAGAAACCAAGTCCCAGTGGTATTGCATTAGAATCAGAGATCCATTTATGTTTTTGTCCAATTGTCCACGCCTATGGAATCACATCCCTTGCCTCCATTCCTATATCCCAGGACAGATAGAAGCAATGGGTCGGGTTGACATTTCCCCCCTCCCCATATGGACAGAACCTCCCCCACACGCCATGCCATCGGCCACCAAGACTCACTTCATTGTTCGTTATCTCATTCTTTTAGAGGAAAGCTTTATCGGATTGAATGGGAACGAATTTAGTGACCAGTGACACGGCGAGACTCAGCAATGACACGCTGCATGTCCTCAACCTTTCTCTTGCCACGACCGAAGGTACCGAGCTGTAGTCGACTGTTAGCCTTTCTGCATTTCCTAACGGCCTGGTGCTTGCCAAATCCAGTGTTCCGCTCTGGTCTGGAAAAATTCCGACAGTACACCATAATTGACCTCAGGATCAACGGAACATAGGTCCCGAGATTATACGATCAAAACCAGAGAGGTCCCAGCCAATGCATGCCGACTTGAAACCATAACGACGGGACCGAACGTACCCTCTTCTTGGCGAGCTTGCGAGCACGCTTGTCCTGAGTGTTTCTCAGGAGTTCGATGATGCGGCGCTCATAGGGGGCAAGACCGACAACCTCACGAGCGATGTCACGGACGAAGGCAGTGCGGCGGGAAGACTGGCCCTTGGTGCGGCTGACACGGGTCTTGGGGGTGTTGAGGGGGGTGGTTTTCTAATGAAGGAGACATCCGTTAGCCTTCTCTTTTATTCATCATTTCTTTTTCTTTCCTCCACAAGATGTATTTGGAACAAAGTTCGGTTTTCAGGTGTCGAGTGGTTGTTGAATGCTGCAATATGCCGGTTTCACGTAGAAATCCTCCATGTCGCTTGAATCTTCCTGATATTCTCTTCTCCCCCCTCTTCCTTTCTCTCCCATTTTCTCGCCCTCCCGTTTTGCACGATCAAACTTTTTCCCGCTCCACAGCAGTACCCAGCGATTCAACAATTCACTCGATAACTGAGACCCGTTCAAAATCAAAAATAGCACGGATAGGGAAACCCACATGGCCCTTGTTCAAGCCGACCACAATTCCGGAGCGTTCCTGGGCCATCTCGACGGTTGGACTGGTTTGGCGACGTGGTTGGTGAGGGAGTGTCAAAGTCGATGGACGTCTCGGTGCGGATAGAAGCGCGATGGACTTTGCACGGTTTTGGTTGGCTCAGACGGCAGTGCGTAGCGAGTGTTAGGGCTTGGTCTAGGGCTGGTGGCCCGGACGGGGTTAGCGTGAACAGGTGTTGATGCCTAAGGTGCTTAATCACTCATGCTCTACTATCGAGGTTCCGATAAGGGTTCAACGATCCTTGGAAGTATACAATTCGTATCTCATATTCAGTCATTCCACCTATTATCATTATCTATCATTTTGGTTTTTGATCATTTTTCTCATTCTGCCCCGGTCCTGACTCCACATCCACTTCGACAGTCTTTAGGATCCCCCGCCCTGGGCTGTCTCCAGGATTCGGACGGTTTTCTTGGACTCTCTCTACTGAAGTTCCAACACTGGCTTGGACTGTGGTATAGCAAGTCTCTTCAAATCTCCTCCTACTGCGGCCGACATAACTTAGCATTTCTAAATTACTCCCTGGAAGTAAATCTGTAAGGCTAGCATTCTGTTCAGGTCGAGCCGAGAACCGCTTCGTGTCGACTGTTTTCTTCGTAGTACTCGTTGTAGAGTTGGAACCGGTCGTGCGCGGTTCTGAAAAGAGATATCTCGTTTTCTGGAAGAAATGTCTCAGGAAAGTAGGTAATGCTGGTAGGCAACCTGCGATGATCCCTGAAGTTATCTCAGCGGCACTATTGTCGACCCTAGTAGTAAGTATGGGAAAGAATTCCTGAGTATAGATCTAGACCTACGTCCACAAGAATTCTGGAAACCAAACATATATGTTATCTGTGGCCGCACTATTCGGAATACTGAATACAAGACGCATGATACTGGAAATACAGCCGCTGTGTTTAAAGGAACCCTCTTGATCAGTTATGGGGCGAGTCTAATACGGGAAGGAGGTCTTACAAGATCCCCGCAACGAAGACGGCAGAAGTACACATCTTCTTTTTCAGTGTCATCTGCAAACGCCAAACACAGACGATCGGCAAAAACAGGATCAGAAAATCCGACACTACATTGAAGATCGAAGCAACCAGGATGGGGCCATTGATATTGATGCAGTGACCCGACACGTCCGCATCCCAAATCCTGGATCGTGGCGTGCATTCGAAGATCTTGAGGATCGTGTCGGCGAAGTAGAAGAAAAAGTTGAACCAGATGAGCAGTTGAATGAAGAAATAAGTGACACCCTTGACAGATGGGGCAAACACGCGGAGAAATAGAAGAAGTATAGATAACTTGGTGATGAAGATTATCGGTCCGTATAGAATTTGGCATGCATTTGCTAGCTAATGGTTGTTAATGCACCGGGTCCTTACAATCGCGAGATAATCACTCACCTTCAAGAACTCTCGGAGATCGGATGGCGCTACTTCCCACCGATGGAGGCCGCTGCCATGTTTGCCGGTCTCAAAAGTCATTATAGCATAGACTATCAAACCCAACTGCACCTCTTTGAGCGGGTTATTCTTCGGAAGCAATGTCCCGCAGATCACATATAGGGTCACATACCCAGGCCAAAAGACAAGTAACTGCAAGCGAGTATTAGTGAAAACCAGCCAGTATGGCATTGTTCCCTGGTATACATACAGTCCTCCCACCCCGGAGCTTTGGTAATCAACAGCTTCGTGTACATTCGCATACATACGCAACATGTACTAATGGTGAGACATACGGCCTCGGTAATAACGTCCCATCGTTGCGGCGAATGGGTGAGATCATGGGTAGGGTTCATGTCTGAGTTTGCCTTGTCAAGAATGTTGAATCGAGTATGGAAAGCAAATCCGAGAGCCTAATTCTCAGTATACATCGATGGCCTGTCGCTAAAGCGCCAAAAACCCAAAAAGAAACAGAGAGAAAAGAAGAAAGAAATTAAAGAAAGGGACACATGAACAGGTGCACAAATGTTGAGCAAGATCAGTACTCCAACTACTTACATCGAGTTTTGATAGGTTTTCAAACGTAGCTGAATGAGAATCGAGTAAGAATAGAAGCAACTGTGATCCTCGTGGGCGACATTCTCTGCCCTGGAAGTAAGGAGGCCCCCGCCGATTACTTGCAGCAACCCATGACTTGATGAACTCTGACTAAAGGAAAGCAACGCAAGAAGACTTTGCTGTTGGCAAGGGATCCCGCCTTGGGTTTGCTTATTCGTCAAGTAGACAACCCGCTGAAGAGGAATGCGCAACCCAACAAACGCGTGCCACGAACGGAGCATGCAGCGAATGCCATGAGCACGAGAATGACTGGGCAAAAGCGTGGTGAGGACCCAAGGGGTAGAACACATACCTGGTGCCCTTACAGGTGGGGATCGACATTCCACAACTCAGCCTCGTGCCTACTAGTAAACTGTGGTGAAAGGAGACTCTCGCCTCCCTTCTACTAGTTATGTGCCTATCTTATAGTAAGAATGATTTGTTGGGTGGATACAGCCTTCTCTCTCCGTAAAGACGGTCAAACCAGATATTTATGTAGAAAATTCTATATATTGGTAAGTATAAGAAGGCCGATTGTGCAGCGTACATGGCTAATATCCCAACTGAATCGTATGTACCCTAGCCCGCGGTCACAGTGATACACATAGCAGCCCATTTAAACCTTCTTCCCAGCTTTCCATCAACTCACCGCAGAACATTTCCAGCGCGGCCAAATCAAACGTCTTATCCAGCTCTTCCCGGAGCTGCGTACCATCCTCATCATGACCGGTCACCACCAGGTCGATCAAAGACCCAAGAACGCCCGGTTTGGAGATAGCCGATTTGAGTGCACGAGCGTTCACCCGGATACTTTCATGTACCTTGTGTGTGGATTCGGCCAACCGCTGCACACGATCCTTGGGGAGCTTCGGAGTCTTGGAGGCTTTCTTCAATGCAATGGATGTTATAAGTGAGAGCGCCTTGAGCGACTCAAGGGAAAGATATAAGTCGTGGAAGGACTTCCAGGATGGAGCAGATGATTCGTCCCGCCGGAGGGAAATTGCAGTATTTGATACAAGCGTAGAGATCTGGGGACCACGCTGGTCAAGACCTTCCAGCTTAGAGCCCAGCCATTCTTCCACCTGCGTCAAGCAGCTATCGACCTCCTCAGGAGTGACTGATGTCGAGCCATTCAAGAATGAGACCACCTTAAGAAGATTCAGATTGATCTTGGCGCTTTCGATCTCTGTTGAGGTCATCTCAGAAGATGCATCTGGCCCCACTATATCTTCCAGGCTGAGCAAATCGGCGTCAACAGACACTGGCTTCTGAACTGCCATGTCTTTGAGGGTGCCAAACAGCTCGTCTGTAACCCTTGCAGACTTCACCCATTGTGACTGTTTCTTGTTAGCTTCGTCTATGGAGTCATAACACAAACATGGAACAAGCTCACCCGAGGAAGTGGTCCCAAGCGCATCCGTTCCTCGAAAGTTGGCTGGTTATCGGGTTCACAGTTCATAAATGCGTCAAACACACGCTGATCCGACAATGGGGATGAGTCTCTTGCTGTGACATAGTATCCGTGAGTAGATAATTTATTGTACGAGGAATTCTTGCACTAACCAACTTCCTCATACCGGTTCATTGAGTCTCCGCCGGCCAGTCTCTGCATCCGTCTGGCGTCTAACGCCCACATTCTGCGGCAGATACTATACTTCAAGCGCCGCTGAAGGTCTATTGTGCCTTCTATGTTTACATAACTGCCCAACTCCAACCCATTCGACCGGTGCCTGACCGTAGTGAGCTCGGCCGACCGATAGAAATTCAAAGCTTGAACAAATGCAGCTCGCGGATCGAAGTCCTTGTATTCTGCACCCTCAATTGGAGGCGCAGAGTGTGGATGGATGGTTGCTAGACGGGTGAAAAGGTTATGAGCAACCGTTTCGAACTGCATTTGTTTGACAGAGAGCTTGCTGAAAGCCTTCAGCGCGAGCGATCCAGCTCCGAGGCGCAAGTAGATGCGCACAAGAAGCAACAATGCTTGGTAGTTATGCGGAGAATCAAGCAAGAGACGCTCCAAAATGGCAGCGGCGCGAATGAGGGTGGTGTGTGGGATTTGATCTTGACTACCAGAATTCCAATCTCCGCTGAAGCGTATCAATACCATGGCGACGAGCAAACACAGATCATCACTAGGTTGACTTTCAATCGTAGATGGGGCTGAACTCCGTTCTGGGCGTTCTGCCTCACGATAGACCTGGAGACAGCGCGAGATGAAATCCTCGACTCGTGATTTAGAAGCGTTCGTTTCGTTAGCCGACAATACGAAGCAGTACTCGAGTTTCAGGGCATTGATCGTCGCGACACCCTTGAAAGGATCAGCTCTAACCTTAACAGACGAGTTAGCTTGGAGACGACAGGTGCGGACGTTCTATGAATTATGCATACACTCTGCTCTTGACCCTTGAAGGTATACTCCACAAATTTTGACACCGATTCCTTGTCCAGTGCTGCCATGTAAAGCTGCAGGTCACTGAAACAATAAAGCTTGTTCTTGTTACAGTCAAAATATTCTTGACAAGCAGAGACTAACTCCTCCGTCTTCGAATTTCCCGCGAGGACATCCGAATGAATCAAGTCTAAACGCGCTAGTTGTGCATTGCGAGACTTGGGCACAGACTCCAGGAAATCGCTAATGAACTTTAATGTATCGGCAATGGTTCTTCAAAGACGGTCAGCTCCTTCTTTTCATGCTCCTCGTCATCCGTTTCTTTCTTTTTGTTATTGTTGCTGTGGAGAAACTTACTCTTGGGAATTGATATTCCGGGTTGAGATGACGAGTAGCTTCCAAACTGCCCAGTCATCGTGCTCCTGGAGTGACTTTCTCTCCGCTTCGTTAGTAGGAATGATGGCAAGCAGGTCTCTCGCGTAGGATAGGCCTTGTGTCCACATCTCCGCCTTTTCCAAGCTGGAGAGCTTCACACCAACGAAGGACCAGTCATTCTGAATAACTCGCGAGCTTAGCCCAAGGTTCTCACTGTCGAGGATCTTCACGATTTCGTCATAACGTCCTTGAGACTCGAAGATTTTGACTAGTAACAATAGCTCCTCTGGGCCTTGTATAGCTCTTGGAAGGCTCAGCAACTCTTTCTGTAGTTGTATAGGTAAGCATCAGCACAAAAAACAATGGAGATAATGGAACATAGAACATATGGGACATACCGGATCGGAAGGAACGCTTTCAGCAGCCTTCGAGACCATGCGGTAAGCCAGGGTTCCAAAGAGTTTACGGTCGGTCTCCGAGCTAGCTTGGTCGGTAGCGACAAGGTGACTGAGGAAAATGGCCCAGAGATAATACTTCCTGGTTTTAGGGAAATTGCTCTGAAGAGTCATAGCGGCCTGTTACCCAAACTCAAGAAGATTAGATCCACTATGTTGCAACAATCTGGCTCAACAAGCCACAGACCTTCTGCGCTGACTTCCAGTCATCTCCTTCAAACGCATATGTGAACCATCTTAACTGTAGGTCCAAATCCTGCGGCTTCGCCTTCGCAGCTTTTTCCCATAGAGTCCTCATAGTCTCCGCCTGATCACCCATTCGCTTCAAGGTCTGATAGAGAATGTCGAGGGTGTCGAGATCGGTAGCTGGGGGTTCTGCTTTGCACAAATCGAGGGTCTCCTTTATACCTCGCTGGCGGTGGGACTGGTCCGCATGGCGATATAATATATGTGCTTTCCATGCCTATCCGGGAGCATACGCAATTGGATTAGCTAACTATATCAGGGTAGCCGGGATTCCTGAAGGTGACTTCAGAGAACATGCGCAGCGCCGGGTGTGGGGTGCATCTGGACAACCAATCCAGAATCAATCCATATAAAGGGAGACCTACTTTTAAGAATTTGGTATTTTCTCCTTTCTTCATGCGCTTATCAATCAGCTGCAGAGCTTGTTTCAGATTCTGCCCGTCAATGGCATCTTGAATCTGTTTGTTCCGCCGGGAGAAAACGGCGTCATTGGTAGACATGGCGAGCGAGAGAAGATCTAATCTAGCTCTAGATCAATCCCGACAGCGGTTGGACGTGGATTCTAGTCTCGTAACAGGGGTTCGGCGTTCGTATGCTGCGCAACCAAGCACAGCACACGATGTGCGGGGAAGATAGGACGCGGAATAATGAGGGGAAGAAATTCTAAGGAACAATAAGTTAATTTGAAAATAGTTAAGGTTGGCCTGAGTTCGGTGCAAATTGGAAGGCGGTGATCAGTCAATTAAAGGGGAGCTTATTATCGCCCAGACCGCCTAAAGATAATATTGTATAATTCAACAAATACTCTTGCACTTCAAATTACCCAATGGGGGCAAAAAGAAAAAAAGAAAGTAAAATTTTTTTTGGCTGCAGGAGTCACAATTCGATTCCTCGCGAGATATATTTGGAACACTATATAGTTTTACCGCGATAAGATCATATCAAATTCCATCATGACGAAAAATCTTATCAAAAGCAATCGCATGTGTAGATACATACAAATACAGATACCACTAAACAGATTTCGAGTGACCTTGTTGCGCCAACCATACCATCATCTCTCGTTCCTCCGAGAAAAGAAGTAGATGAAAAGAAGAAAGTAGAAGGGGAGCCAACGATCGGATTTAGTAACAATTGGGGAGAAACGCTTTTGCGCCGAAGAGAGGAGATTTTGTTCGAAACGATCAATTACATAGCCCCTTGCTTACCGGTATTGTTAAATATAGCAGTATTTCTGAGGATGGATACAATGCTGGTGTAGACTTGGAAAACAAAGTCCCCTAGGCACTGGCGATATTGTCGTCTAATACTTGGGTGATTCCCGGATATAGATATCATGAAGATAGCCTTTGAGGAAGCGTGCACTAATCCACAGCGTAGGCTCTGGCAAGACTAGCTAGAGGACTTCTTCTGTGTCAACTGCTATTATTAGCTAACGCCATTAGGCCGCTGGCGGCAGGATATAAATAGGGTATATCAAGCACAGTCTTGATTAGGCAATGCCTTACCCATTGTTTTTTGCAGTCACGATAAGCTCTGGGACCAATGACAGTCAGAACAACGGCTAAAATGTGCAAATGATCCCACGCGTAGTCGGGCAATCTAGAGACTACAAGTACTTCCGCGTAACAGGTCATCGATACCCAACGAAAAACCTCGAAAGTATACACTTTGATGAGAAAAGACAGAATATAGACACTTACTGGAAATAATCATGGCACATTTCCCTGTCAAAATTGTTCCGCTTCATACATTTCAAACTTCGATCAGCGAAATCTTGACATGGGTCATAGTACTCGCTTGCACTTTTACTGAAATAGGGAGTATATCATTAGCAAATTAGTAGATAAGACGGTATGAGGAAGTAAAAATAAAGGGGTACAAGCTAATCAAAAAGAAAGACATAAGCATCAGAAGCCTAGGCTAGGACATGTTGACATATTGGCAGAAATGGGTGGATTGTCCTGAAGGGTCTTTGAAGCGAAACCACAGTCATGGAGTACGATTAGAAGCTAACTCGATGGGTTACCTACTTGGTGAATCGATGCTCCGTATTTGACCAAGAATTAGGATGGTCTTGTTCAGAGGATTGTGATTGATTGCCTGATGGGGTTGACATGATGAGACTCGAGGTAGTCAATTGTATTCCGTCGTTGATATAGGTGGTACTACTAGGTAGTAGTCGACGGTGCCGAAAGGATAGTTAAGTATAACTATGGATGATCAAGTAAGGTAAGTGTTGGTTGTTCCTAGAGAAGTTTTGGCCCCACAATTTATTTCTTTTTAAAGGTCTTGGCACAGGGTTTAAATCTTAGTCATGCTGTCATGGGTTTCATTAGTTACTATTTGGGTACAACTCTTGAGAGCTGAGTGAATGATCCTGATTCTACTGATACTCTCAGATCCTGGATGTCTTGGCCATGGAGGTATTCGTCAGTTAAAGAATGGTGCAGTTAAAGGGTTCCGGGATGTGTGAAGTACTGGTTGGATAAGGTTGATAACTCTTCTTCGCTCACACCTTACAAATGACCAAGGTCCTAATCCAGTCATACAACGTGCTCGAATTTTGTGTGATAACCCTCTATACGACTTGGTACGAGGTACATAAAAAAGCACAATGAAGTGCGGCAGCCATCCGGTTTGGATTACAACCACGGTCGAAGCGCCAGGCTTGCATGGTATCACACCATAAATTACGCGCATTTACCTCACCTAGCGCTAACCATCCCACGTCGTCAGTGACAAGCAATTTCCCACTAGACTGAGAAGCGGAGGGGTGCAGTAGTCTAGAAGGGCAAAAAAAGGGAACATGATAGTTGCATTGGTAATCATTATCCAGTGTTGTCGCGGTGGATTTGTACCAGCGGCTATTGTGTGGGTGGGGGATGAAAAATGTCCATCATCTCATTTTGACTCCAATAGCCCAGATAGACTAAAGTGTTGGTTCCTGATTTTCTTCCGTTCCCTTCGAAGATTGTGTGGGGTGGGTTTAATATGGGAATGTTTTGGACTACTATGCGGAGTTTCAGGCCTGAGGACGAGAGAAAAAGTGCAAAAACAGAATGAATGAAAAACGAAAATAATTAATCGACTCATCAATTAATCCACTTGGGACGACGGACGGTATCTAGTAAGTAGTATGAAGCGCAATGGAATGGTGACAGCAATCTTGTGTTGCATGTAGTAATAACCGAGTGTATAAGCGCGTACCACGTAGCTGGAGAGAATGATGTTTGTTGGCTGAAGAAAAGAATGCTCTGATTGATCAGCTGTTAGACTAGTGACGGACTAAAAGTTGACTTAACTTTCTCGGTGGGGATTTAATCGGACTTTAAACCCAGCGTCTCGAGTTGTTTGTTCGGTTTGCGCGAAGAAGGCTCAAAGTAAGGCATACACTCCCTCTAGACCAATCGTGATGGCTTCTTAATTTTCTTCTTCGTCTCGGGTTGCTTTTCCCCCGTTCGACATTTCCGTGATTAAACACTACTTTCGGTCCAGAAGCGCCGTTCATACATCTAGCTCTTATCTCTTGCCTCAGCCGATCAGTCACAATTCAGACGTAACTCGAGAACAGATTACCCCCTCCGTCATGCTGGCTATGCCCTCCCTCATTTGAATTCGAGTCTATATATTTCGCCACGATCGGCCGCGACACATTCTCTTCCTTTCAATCTATCGGCAAATTTCCCTCAGTAGAACTTCACGAAACAATTTTCGCATCTTTGTTGTCCCTCGGTATCGGGATCCATCCGAACAATTTTTGCGCAAATGTCGAAGTCTACCCTTGCCGGAGCCGCGTCGGGCAAGGGCTCCAACAACACAAACGCGACAAAAGCGGTCACATCCCTTGGTGATGATATCTCGGGGGTAAGCTGCTCGGGAAATAATTCTGAAGGGAATGGCACTAAGTCGCTTCGTGTCCAGCTTTCCGAAACATTACAGGGACATGTGGATGATATCCGCACGCTTTTACAATGTGGCATTTGCATAAGACCGCTTTACGAACCTTTCACTCTTGCCTGTGGACACACATTCTGCTATAGTGTTTGTCACCCGTTCTTTGCATCACCGTCTTACAAAACTACTAACACTTCAAGCTCCTAGTGTTTAACGTCATGGTTTGCTGGTGGGAGGTCTAATAAAACATGCCCCGACTGTCGAGCGCCAGTGAAGACACAACCTGCCCCTGCTTACCTGGTGAGTACATTGAAAAAAGTCCATATGTCTCCTTGGAATTATTATTGTCTCTGACTCGCTATAGGTCCGTGCGGTTGTCCAACTGTTCACGAGTCGTGCGGAGCTTTTAGAAAAGGGAGAGACGACAGCTGAGCACACGCGCCACCAGCGCGAGGAAGCAGAGAGACTGGAGAACGATAAGAAAAATGCACATCCCAAAGAAGGAGGTTTATTCCGGGGCACATTCAACAAAAAGCTCCCTGCTGCACAACCCATCGTCGACCTTGAGGACAATGTCGTTCGCTGCCCGCGCTGTTCATGGGAGCTAGAAGAAGATTCAAATTGTGCGCAGTGTGGATATCGCCAGGATAATGAGTCGGTAACAGATGCATCGGATTATCTGAGCGATTCAGAAGAGAATTCCGAGATGACAGATTACTTAGATGATGACCTTGAAGACGGATTTGGTGACCTAGACGACATTGACTGGAATGATTTCTATGACGGAGTTCCTCTTGAGGCGTTGGCTTTCGACCTCCCTCATCATCTATACGGTTTGCATCGTCATCATCACCATCACCTCCATCCACCCCCACCTCCTCCACGTCCCATTTACCTGCGCGATGGTCACCACGATGAAGCGTCTTCAGCTACACATGATAGCGAAGATGAGGAAGAGGACTACTCGGAGGACACTGACATGGATTCATTCATTGACGATGATGAACATATAGATGTCGAGGATCATTACGACTCAGAATCGGACAGATCTACAGTAGTTGGGGGTCCTAATTTTCACATACAAGATCAGTATGAACATCAGCTGAGCTCGGAGTTAACTATGTCTCGTGGCGACGATTATACAGACGATGGCTCGAGTGGTGTAGACGGAGTTCCCGATAGTGAAGAGGATGGTGAAAGTGACGGGGATGAAGAGGAAGACGAAGATGATGACGAGCCAATTCGGCCGCCCGTGAACGGGAGCCGGCGCCGCCAAGCCCCTGCTTTTCGTGGAACTTCAGGTGCGCCTATGCTCTTGAACCAGCTTTCTTCACGGCCTAATGTGAATCCCTACCCAATGCGCCGACCAGTCTCACGCACTCAAAGTACGACCAGTGCAGGAACCTCTGTCTCGAACGCAATTAATTTGGACGATGATTCTGATGAGGGCCCAGTTCGACCCTTCCGAAGGAATTGTCGGCATGCTGCTCGTTGAAATATTTGCTCCTTGCTCATCTACGACATGACGACACTTCTCTGACCTCCTTACGGCGGATCTTATATGACCGGATTTCTCTAGCTTCCTCGAATGTAGGCAGTAGGGAGCGAACAGGACAATTTGCATGGGTTCGGCTACTTCAGGACTTTTGTTCAGTGTTAGCCATCGATATATTGTTCTTTCTTAACTTGAGGACATCCGCTACGGATGTTCTACCAGCCCTAACCATTGTACTTGCTCTTGGGAGATTCGAAACACTATAGGACCCAGAAATATATGAGACTGGCATTGGTAAGGGAGGGAGAAGGTTCACTTCGTTCAGCATTGGCTCAGAAAAATTTCCTCGCATTCTATACCCCTGTTTCCCTATGAATACTTTTTTCTGGCTGCCTTCATTGGATAATAGGCTCTTCACCTGAGCGTACTTCTTTCCCCATGCTGTCTCTAGCATGATGTATCATAATCACTGGTCTGGATCAAACTCTACTACACCATGACTTAATCTGCCGAGAAATCCCACGGAACCAGGTGTACTTGTAGCGGAACAATTGAATCGACGAAGCTAGTGTATTCCCGGCCTTATTGTTTGCTTTGCTTTTACCCCTTCCGTCAGCACACGCCTTCTTAAGAATCGCCGAGAGCTAGCATAGTATCCCGACGGAAGATCGTGACATAGTCGGCTCTTTAGCGTTGAATTTTAGGTTCAATATAGAAGCATGATTTATTCAAAAATTACTGCAGTGCACCTATGTACATTCATCCGCGCGTATCAGGCTCAACGCCCTTCAACCCAAGGGACTTCTATGCAGAAAACTTTTTTTTTCTTCTAGAAAGATATGCAAAGACCACCACCCCAGGAATAGAATACAAAGTAGAGGAAAAAAAGTGGATACATACGCCATGACACAATAACTTCGTCCCATAGCACAAATACGCCTCACTTAGACTGGGGGTTATTATTGATGAAAGGGACTTCGAACACCACGGCGCCATTTCGGCCGTCAGGTGTAGATCCCTCGTGGAAATTATTCGTGAAGCATTTCCAGCGGCCGAGGCGGTGTTCCTTGCCCACCGCTGCAACAATGCAAAGACCTCGGGGCTCTGGTTCGGAGGATTTCGACTTAGGCTTAGATTGACCGGAGGTGCTGGTCTCCGCACGGCGTTCGAAAACGGCAATACCGTTGATGACACCCTTGACGAGGGGTTCGGCCTCTTCTTTGATCTCGTCCAACTTTTGTTCCCGAGGTCCGTCGACAGCCATCCGATCGGAGTCGACTGGGTTGTCGAAGGCTAGGGACTGTTTCAACTGCTGTGAAGGGGTATCCGGTCCTAGTGATGCTCCGCCAACGGGTCCTAGTGGGATGATCGTTTTCTTATCTTCTGAGATCTTCCACGCGCGAATCCAACCATCCCAGCTACCGCTAAGGACAATGTCTGTACCTGGGACCGTAGCCAAGGCGGTAATCCAGCGAGGGTTGCGCCGCATGTGACGGGCGTTTGACGCGGCGGTATTCGGATCGACTTCTGAAGATAGCTCATCGAGTGGAGGTAAAGGGTCGAGACCGTGGGCAAGAGTTATTGTGTGAAGGGGCTTTTTCTTATGGACGGACCAAAGCGAGATGGCACCCGAGTCTGAGCCGGTAACAAAATGATTAGGGGGCAAAGGTGCCACACAATCAAGGTTGTTTTCCTGATATGAGTGCTTAGCAGATCCACCACGGAAGATGAGTTGCGACTCATCAACAACCTTCCACAATCTGGCGGTGCGATCGCGAGCTCCAACACTGACACATTGGTCGATTGTCATCGCAGCAAGAGATGAGATGCTGTCCTGGTGGCCGAACAATGTCTCAACATAAGCATTTCCTGCGGAGCTCAGAGACCAAGTTTTGATGGTCCGATCGAACGAGCCAGAGAACAGTTGTTCACCGGAACTCATAGTCGAGATATGACGAGCAAAGGCAAGCCCGCTGACCGAATCACGGTGCTGTGTAAACGTCTGCAAAGGGGTCAACGTAGCGGCATCCCAGATTATTAACTTCCAATCCGCTCCGCCAGTGGCTAAAAATTTCCCGGATGGCGATACTGCCACAGACAAGATACTCTTAGTGTGACCATGCTCCTCATTACTCTCAGCAATCTTTTGCAAGCCCCGCACAAATCTGACCTGTTTCGGCTTTTTCCGCTGCGGTCTCGGGGAGCGTTTCGATGAGCTATTCCGTTCGTTGGTCGAAGAATCTGTGGTCGCATGACTGGGGGTGGCGAGTTCCCATTTGATTAACGTTTTATCTTTCGAAACCGTGAAAACATATGGTGAATGGACAGCAATGGACGTTGTTGATTGAGTGTCTGCCCGGAAAAATGAATGTGATGCTGCCGAAAACGACAGGTCTGAGGCTATTTGACGATATGTACGCCCTTTGAATTCATCCTACACTGGGAATCAGCTGCTGGCGCCTATGGATAGCAACGAATGTCAGTACATACCACATCCTCTTTCAATCTCTCTGCAATTAGATCTCGATCGATCTCTGCGGCATCAAACCCATAGTCATCTACCTCGTCTCGGACATTGTCTAGGTATCTTTCCGCGAGCTTTAACCTCCGGTCTGCGGCTGTCTCTCCATCATCGGATTCCGAACCACTCTCTTCCCCCGAGACTCCAGATACGATGCTCTCATCATCGTTATCATCGTCGTCCAAATCACTACTCGAGACGGATTGATCCCGTTCCCTTGCCCTGCTGGAACCCTTGGCGCCTGAACCTCTACCTCCATCAACACCTCGTTTCTTCGACGCGGGGGCTCCGGCGCGGTCTTCCCTCTTGCGCTTCCGCTGGGACGCGGGCAAAGTGAAAAAGGACGACATAACTCCGTAAAATCAGCTGAAGCTCCGCGCAGCAGGACTTCTTGCACTATGCACAATCGATTGGAGCGGGTGGAAGCGATAGAGCCGATCGGAATTCTTTTTCGATGCGCAACTTACTTTCACTTTTTTTCTGCCGGTGGTCCGTGCAGGCGGAAAGCGCAAGAACGTAACGCCTAATTGCTGATTCAGCTAGGCAGCTCTCCGCCTCAGGCTCGCAAGTACAGCTCCAGGCAATCAAGCTCCGCGCGGCGTGTGATGCTTTACTGACCATCATCCTGAATCTTTCACCTTTCCTCCATTCCCTTCCCTCCCTGTGCTTCTTCTCTTCGTCATATTTTCTACACATACACTAATAGCTTCAGAATGTATGCCCCCCCGGTATATTGATGAGAATTCCCTTCGCTGATTGAGGCTTCTAGGGAGGTTCTACTGGGCATCACCGGCAAGGACTTCGTCCTGGTGGCAGCGTCCAAAGCCGCCATGAGGGGTCCAACTATTCTCAAAGCCGAAGACGATAAGACACGACAGCTCAACAAACACAGCCTGATGGCTTTCTCAGGAGAGGCAGGAGATACCGGTACGTTGGATTTCATATGAGGTGGAGGGGGTGTAAGCATCACGCAGCTAACTTTGCTGCCGGTGCAGTGCAATTTGCGGAGTATATCCAGGCGAACATCCAATTATATACAATGCGGAATGATACCGAACTCGGACCGAATGCCGTTGCCAACTTTGTCCGGGGAGAATTGGCGCGCAGCCTACGATCTCGGAGCCCCTACACGGTCAATCTGCTGCTCGCCGGTGTCGACGGAATCACCCAGAAGCCTCACTTGTACTGGATAGATTACCTGGCTTCTTTGGCTCCCGTACCATACGCTGCTCATGGTTACGCCCAGTAAGTTTCAAAAGCCAACTCTTAGACGCCCAATCTTTAGACCCGCCGCTGTGAGGAATCAAGAACTAAGAAACTTCAGGTACTATTGCCTATCGACGCTTGATAAACACCATCATCCTGATATCACTCTCGAAGAAGGCTTAAAGCTCCTGGTGATGTGCACAGATGAACTCAAGCGCAGATTGCCGATTGATTACAAGGGTGTACGTTGCAAGCCGATACTCCCATTTGGTTATTACATTGTTGGCTGACTGATATTCTCCAGGTCTTGGTGAAGGTTGTAACCAAAGATGGCGTGCAAGAACTAGACTTTGATAATGACAAGATCGTCAAGTGTGCTTAATGCGATGTTGTATATCATACCATTTTTGTCTTTTGTTTTCGGTTTACGGGACTTGGTTTTCAGATGATCGGTTGCATGGCAGGGTATTTTTCATGACTTGACTGAAATGTAGTCTTGCCCACAATTTATTTAGGTAGAGACTAAAGAGAAATGACCCTTTTGAATGTAAGATTCTTTCGGCGTAGTGTCACGATGTATGACGCTGCATGGACCGGGTGTTTGCTATGTTTGCACTCCGCGGGCCCCATCGCGTTCTTCGCAGCTTTGAATCCCGCGGAGCCAAATCATGGCCTTCAATTCACTGTTACACAAAGTCATGATGTCCAAAAGACAAGCCGAGTTGTCGCTGGAGGAAGACAACGCTACAGGTTCTCCTGCCTCGAAAAAGGCTCGTGTGGAGGACGGCTTCGAAGAAGGCGACCCGCGCCATGGAGCCCTTCCGTTACGACGGGCGAGTGGCCAAGAGAGAGAGGAAGATGAACGCAAAGGGAATGATATTCTAGCCGCGGCGGACCAAGAGTGTGAGGAGCTCGAAGAAGCAGCGGCAACCAACGGTGCCGAGTCTAATGACGATGCCGACGATAACAAGCCTGTTATTGCGGCTCCGAAACGCCAGAATGCACCCATGGAAGGCTATGGCGACCTTTATCTGGATACTATCAATCGTGAAATCCTCGACTTTGACTTTGAAAAGCTCTGCTCGGTTAGCCTCTCAAATATTAACGTTTATGCCTGTCTCGTGTGCGGTAAATATTTCCAAGGCAGGGGGCCAAAGTCGCATGCCTACTATCATGCGCTCGAAGTTTCACATCATGTTTTCGTTAACATGGGGACCAAGAAGGTGTATGTCCTTCCCGAGGGATATGAAGTGAATAATAAGAGCTTGGATGATATCAAATACGTGGTGGACCCGCACTATAGCAAGGAAGAGGTGTCGAAACTAGACAAAGAGGTCCACGATGCGTTCGATCTCGCAGGTAATCGTTATAGACCTGGTATGTTCATATCAACCAATTGAATCCTACTAGAACGGTGCTAACATGTTTCATAGGCTTTGTTGGTATGAACAACATCAAGGCCAATGACTACTTGAACGTAGTTGTGCAGCTTTTGGCGCACGTCTTTCCGATACGCAATTACTTTCTGCTACATGAGTTTCCTGTACCTGGCACACCACAATTAGCTTTACGGTTCAGTACGTTGGTACGGAAGCTGTGGAATCCAAAGGCTTTCCGATCTCATGTATCGCCGCATGAGCTGTTACAGGAGATTGCTCTTCGATCATCAAAGCGCTTCACACTTACCCAGCAGTCCGACCCAGTGGATTTCATGTCTTGGTTCTTGAACAATCTGCATCTTTCACTTGGAGGCTCTAGGAAACTGTCCAAGACTCCTACCAGTGTGATCCACGCCGCATTCCAAGGTCACCTGAAGATTGAGAGTCAAGCAATCACGGCTCATTCAGATACTCAAAACGCCCGCCTAGTATTCACGGAATCGGGCGATATAAAAAGCCAGACCATCCCATTCCTCATCCTTACACTCGACCTACCACCTACTCCTCTCTTCCAATCCGCTAATCGGGAATCTATCATTCCCCACGTCCCTCTGACAACGCTCCTAAACAAGTACAATGGCATCACTGCCTCGGAGAAACTGGCTCATCGAGTCCGCCATCGCCTCCTTCATCCTCTGCCTCCTTACCTACTATTCCATATCAAGCGATTCAGCAAAAACAGATTTGTATCTGAACGGAACCCAACGATCGTCACCTTCCCATCGCCACGCTCTCTAGACATGTCACCCTATGTAGAACCAAACCCGGATATCTGGCCACCGGGCGAACCAATCCTCTATGATCTCGTCGCCAACATCATCTTGGATCCCAGTGTAGCTGTCCCTGGTGCCACCGAGGAAGCGGCGGCAGATAAGGGTGTTAACGCAGCAGCCGGGTCATCATCCGCCGGTGCTGGTGCGGGCAGTGAGAAGGTTTCATGGATGGTCCAGCTTCATGACAAGGCTATGGCAGCGGAGAATGGCCGACAACAGACTGAGCGTGCTACTGGTGAACAGCACGGACCCGAGTGGCTAGAAATTCAGGATTTGTTCGTCAAGAAGGCAGAAACAGAAACGTTATTCACCAGGGAAGGGTATCTTATGGTCTGGGAGCGGCGAAAGATTCCGGGCATGAACAACCGGAAGGGGAAGAACCCAGCCAAATAAATGGCGGAATGCGTTACCTAAGTGTATCTAATATATTGAGAATGTATCAATTCGGTTGGTTACGGATATCAGTCCTAGACCCGACTTAAATGTGATGTGTAGCCCATTGCCAACTTAGTGAAAGTAGGGTTTGTATAATTAATGTAACGATAATGACAGAAAATAATTGTCTGTTTATTCTATTGTTGATTTAAAAAGAGAGGGAAAGGCGGCCATGTAGGAATGAGGGTGGGCTTGATATCTCTAAGTAGGTGTTATGGCCCCTTGGGCATTGGGTACAGTAGCCATATGTATCAATTATTCTTTCTTTATATCAATACGTTAGTTGAATCTATTGTTCAAATACAATGGAATAAAGTGGGTATCTATAGCGACAATTTATCCTACAAACAATTTCACAAAGTTCCCCATCCGCAGAACCTTCTACCAATCCGAATGGCTGTGCCTGAGATGACTCCCCACACACCAGCATTCACAGCAGCTTGCAATCCTATCATGAGGGTTAACTTGCCCATGTATGCAAGTTTATCAGACCGAGAACCACCACCGCCCCAGACACCTAGGGCACGGACATTAGCGGCGGAGGAGGTAGTGGATGACAGATAGGATGAAGCAAGAGAGCGAAGGTAGAGGGATTCGAGAGGGATGAAAAGTACAGTAGTAATCATTGACGCGAGGTGAGAGGCAAGGGAATCGACGGGGTGCGATGAAAGTATTGTTATCCGGTGAGCAGTTGAGGAGTTTGTGTTTGAAGGGCCTTCGCGCACATTTGGATCAGATATGCGAGGAAATATTCCTGAATCAAAATCGTTCTCTATGGCTGGCTCCGCTTCGGAAGGATGATCATGACTATCTTCCTGGCTTGGTGGCTCTTCCACACTTTCTGGCAAGATGTTGGCAAGGCTTGACGGTGGTTCCTCAAGGGGAGAATCAGGGGTAGGATTATCTTCTCCTCGAGCTTCTTGTTGATATTGAGACATCAGGTCTAACATATCTTCCCTATTGCTAGGAGACGCTCCTGGTGTCATGTTTGAGAGGCCGTCACTGTCCACACTCTCGGAGTTGACGATCGTGGAGAGGGTCTGGTTCTGGTTGGTCAAGATTGTGTCTAGTAACTCCGTAATGGAGCGACGATGAGCCGGCTGTCCATTGGAAGTTGGCAAGTCAATCTCATTACCAGGCCTAGGATGCAGCGGGTCCTGGTTTTGTGCATTACGATTGCCCAATAATTCCAACTGCATGGTAATTATATCAGAATTCTGATGTATTAAAGAAGCACGCACACGCGGAGAAGTCGGCGAGGACGTCCCTGGGGATGATGACCGAGAGAAAAGAGTGTTTGAGCGTGAGTTCCGCTGACCATCGAGCACATTTTCTCTGCCATGCGCCTCATTGGTTACAGCGCGAGAACCAACAGCGGGAGAAATAGCACTTGGATGGCCCAGTGCAGCCATTTCTGTGGGACCGCCGGGGCTCATCTCCGCTGGTGATTGGGAGATAGGATCTTCTTCGTTTGATAATACACGTTCACCACTGAAGTCAAGCCCAGAATCGGGAACCGGAGCAGAGATGGGTGTACGAGGTTGACCAAAGCGTGATGCCTCATGAGCTTGCACCACCTCCTCTGGAGCCGGGGGTACTGCTTGCTGTAATCGACGAGTTCGGTTTTGTCGTTCATTTTGCACCTGCTCGACACTAAAAGGCAAAGATTCGAGCCACTCTCGCCTGCGACGGGAGACCGCCGCTTGTTCCGAAGCTGTTGATGTTCGCTGCGACTTGAAACCAAACCATGATAGCATCCAATTTTGGAGAAATTTCAATTCACACATCAAGTCTTTAACCAAAGAAAGATTGTTGCGACGATTCTCTTCCTCAGATCTGCGCCCAAGGGTTGGGACCATCCAATCAATAAGGTCATTCTCGAAAGCCACTTTAATGGATAGTTCATCCGCTAGGGTTGGTTTTGGTAGCCGTCGGCGAATCAACCGGTATAACCTTATCTCGATTACTGGACGGAGATATACATAAAGGTAGACGAGAAATGGAGGAGTTTGCAGCAGGCTCAAACAGAGCCCACCCAGTGATTGAATCGTGAGGTCTGTAGGCAAAGGTGGAAATAACATGGTAGTTAGTTCGCCCAAAGGTGCTAAAAACCGAATTCCTGGAAAGGTATAGGGATGAACAAGGTGGAGCGATTGTAAAAGTGAATAAACATATGATTGTATAGCAAGAATAAGTAGGGTTCCCCGCGCTCTATGCACATATTAGCTACTGTTTCATGCTATAACATCCACACTTTGAATCCCACTTACGCAGAGTGTAGAACTGTAAATGAAGCCCGCACAAGCTTCGAAAGCGCATCATTATCCGGAAATCGGTTTTGCAACGAAGAAATCAAGCGCTCTAGAGGATGGTGTCGGCAAATTGATAGGCACGTCGACAGAGCCCACGCAGGAATGCCAGCAAAGTAGAACCCCAGTATGCCAAATGAAGCACGCTCATGAGATATTATACTCATTAGAGGGGCGTGGGTATAACTCTTGAATGTCTGGAGAGCAGAGTAATCAGTCGACCCTCAGAATTTCAAGTCTTAGGCCAATATCATGGCAAACTTACCTGTATCCGGCCCATGAGTGAGGAAGTCCACCACGAGCCTAAAAATACCGAAACTTGATCTAGAGTAGCCATGACCAGTCCATAGTCATTCTCGGCAGCTATTATATCGATTTTCTGCTGCTCACTGAGGCCACTCGCATTTCCATCCTCACTGACAACGATGCCCATTGTTGAGAGGATATCATTTTTAGCTCTCCGTAATTCTCTCCCGAATGACTTTGATTCAGGATTGATGGGATGTCCTCTCTCATCATATTGCTGAACATATTCATCCGCGTACAGAGGCGGAACTCGTTGCTGAGTTAAATTGCCACGGTCTACTGCCGGGGACTCCGGTTGTTCAGGGGCTTCGTATGGGGAGCGACCCTGGACAATAATAGTCAATCATCAGAAGCATGAGGTTCATGGCAAATCAGTTGGTCGAGTATGATATGATCATGTAGTACTATGAAACGGGAAGTGATGATGCAGATAGACAAGGCTTTATCTTTAGCATTCTAACAGTACATGGCTTCTCAACTTCAAACAGAGATCCAAGGTAAAGCTAAGCGGAAGCCCGAAATGAAAGCACAAGGTATCTTAGAACAGACACAGGAAGTCATGAGGGTGATATCGAATAGAAAGCTGGGAGCCTACCAAAGCCAATCTATTCAAGTATGCCTGTCGCCCCATGGTGTTTGGTACTAAGTAAGCAGTTTAACAGTGTCTCTGGGTCATTTTGCGGTATAAGCCAAGGATGGGAAGTAAAAGTGATGTTTCAGATCATGTTCATGGAAATGGATATTGATGTTGCTCACGTGGGCGCCTGCCGCGCCTGTAGCGTCAACGGCACGGGCCCCACGATGATCTAAATTGGCTTTTTTTTTGGCGACAAACAGAGCAAACATCTCGAAAAAAGAACAAAAGTTTCGGAGCGACGAGTACTTTTGACAGCAATTGGACAATTCAACTCACGTTTGCTGTACGGTTTATCCCGAATATATAATGGCGCGTTAGATTGCACGGCGACACCATATTTCAGATTTGCGCAAAAAATGTCTAAAGCCGTCGTTAAGACGACCTTCGAGGCGTCTCGGACTTTGCGTCCCATTTATACTGGAGGAAGTACTGCGCTAGATGCCAGTGGACGTTTGCTAGCAGCTTGTGTGGGCGAAGATGCTCTTATCGTTGATCTTGAGACTGGTGACCAGCTTGCAAGTCTGGAAGGAGTAAGTGGCATTTTCATATGTGTATTAACCGCATTGTCGCAAGTTTCTGATCGTGATTTTAGGATGGAGAGATCATTACCAGCCTAGCTAGTGAGTTGCCCGCTTCACCTTCTGGCGCTCTGCTTATTACACTTCATTTTGCTCCAAGGGAACCTTTCTAACTGAATCATAGTCACCCCATCCGCCTCACATGTGATCATTTGCTCGCGATCAATGTCTATGCGCATTTACTCTCTGACCCCTCTCGAAGATTCTTCACGGACGATCAACGCGAAACTTGTGCGAAGCCTCAAGCCACATACTGCACCTGTTGTCACAACTGCCACTGACCAAACCGGGACGCTTCTGGCAACCGGTGCTTCTGATGGCTCGATCAAGGTCTGGGATATTCGAGGTGGCTATGTTACGCACACTTTCCATGGTCATGCGGGTGTTGTATCTGCTTTGTGCTTCTTCCAGGTACCATTCCTGGATAGCGAAAGCAAGAATTCTTCAAAGAAAATGAGATCTAAGAGAAAGTCGGATAATTCTGATGATGACGAAGACATGCAAGATGTCGCCTCTACTTCGATTGGAGGGTTCCGACTTGCCTCGGGAAGTGAGGAAGGCAAAGTACGGGTGTGGGATTTGAACAAGAGGAAGTCTATAGCGTCACTCGAGTCTCATGTCTCGGTTGTACGGAGCTTATCGTACTCGCCTGCCGAGAATGCATTGCTCTCAGCGAGCAGAGACAAGACTGTCATTGTATGGGATGTCCGCACATTCAAAACCCGCAGAATTATTCCTGTCCTTGAAAGCGTGGAAGCGGCCGCCTTTGTTGCTGATAGTGGGCTTGCTCTGGTTGGGGGTGAGAATGGCAAGTTACGTGTGTGGGATTGCAACCGTGGAGGGGAAGTAACCCAAGAGCAAGAAGCTGCTGCTGAGTTTGAAGCGGTCGTGGCAATCCAATACACTCCAGGAATGCCGTTCGCAATGACTGTGCATGCAGATCAAACGTTGAAACTTCACTCACTTGAATCCTTATTGAACTACAAGCCCGGATCTTCGCTGGACCCTTTGCCGGTAATAAGGCGCATATCAGGTAACGACGATGATATTATTGACCTTGCATATGTTGGTCCAGATCGATCAATGCTAGCCCTGGCCACAAACACTGAGAGTATTAGACTTATCTCGGTGAGACCATCCACAGATAGGCCGTCTGATAAAGAGGAGGGATATTTTGGCGCGGATATCGCTCACCTAGATGGCCACGACGACATCATCATATGCATTGATGTTGACTGGTCTGGCCATTGGCTCGCAACGGGCGCCAAAGACAACGCAGCTCGTCTTTGGCGTCTCGACCCCAAGACATCCTCGTATACCTGTTTTGCCGTTATGACAGGCCACGCTGAGTCTCTGGGTGCTATCAGTTTCCCTCGTGTCCCACCGCCGGCAAACACACCTGCGCGCAATGATCCTTTGAACCATCCCCCGCAATTCTTGCTCACTGGTTCTCAAGACCGCACCATCAAACGATGGGATATGGGCAAATTGGCTCCGCTCACTTCTTCCAAACCGCATACCCCGAAGGCGATCTTCACCCGCAAAGCTCATGAAAAAGACATCAATGCCTTGGATGTTGATCCGACATCGACCCTTTTTGCATCAGCCTCACAAGATCGTACTGTTAAGATTTGGTCCGCTGAAGAAGGAACCGTTGTAGGTATTCTTCGTGGACACAAGAGAGGAGTCTGGTCCGCGCGATTCGCCCCACATGGTACGCCTACCATTAGTACCAGGCCCCAGAGCAGTACAAATAGGGGTCTGATTGTTACTGGGTCTGGCGACAAAACGGTCAAACTTTGGAGCTTATCGGACTATAGCTGTCTCCTTACCTTCGAGGGCCACACGAATAGTGTTCTCAAAGTGCTCTGGCTTCCACCTTCAGACCTGTCGACCAAGAAAGACGGAGGTGATGATGAAGATGATGATGATGAAGAAGCGCCGATGCAAAACACTGCTACACAACCACGCCCTCTCGTGGCGTCTGCGGCTGCCGATGGCCTAGTCAAAATTTGGTCCCCTTACACAGGGGAACTCGAGACCACCCTCGATAATCACACAGACAGAGTCTGGGCACTAGCAAGCCCAACACCCTCTGGCTCCCGTGCCGATGTTCTCTCTTCTTCTAACACACATAAAATTTCATCCCCGTACGCCATTGCCTCTGGCTCGGCCGACTCCACCGTCACTTTCTGGACTGACACTACATCCGCCACTTACACCGCTACAGTTAGCGCGAACGCTGCTCGCATCGAACAGGACCAGAAATTAGAGAATTACATCAGAGCTGGAGCTTACCGTGAAGCCATTACTTTAGCTCTCCAGCTGAACCATCCTGGAAGGCTACTATCGCTATTTACAGCTGCAGTAGATGCTGCCGACAACCCATACTCGACTGATTCTCAAAAGAACGAGCGTGCTGACAGTCTGACCGGTGACCCTTCGATTGATGAGGTTCTTCAAACTCTCGACTCTGATAACCTTCGTATCCTTCTTCTCCGGTTGCGCGACTGGAACACGAATGCTCGAACTTCTCGCGTTGCACAACGCATTCTGTATGCATTGTTTAGATCCTATCCTGCATCAGCGTTCATTGAGCTCGCGACAGCAAGTATGGCAAATCGACGCAATGACAGTCGCACTGCAACCAGTATGAAGGACATACTGCAAGCCATGGCCGCCTATACCGAAAGGCATTACCGTCGAATCGAAGAGCTGACAGACGAAAGCTACCTTGTCGAATGGGTTTTGGGAGAAATGGACGGGGGCGTAGGACTTGGCGGATTGAGCGTCTCTGGCACCCGTGATGCAGACGACGTACCTGATCATGAGAAGGACACTATCATGCTGGGAGCATGACGATTGCAACCCCTCTAAACGAGTATATGTACAGATAGACAGAACGATTTTGTGTTTGGAATATTGTGATATGTCGGCGCATTCTCTTGGAGCACTATTGCATTTACATCTGATACTTTTTTGGAGGAAAAGGTGTGTCAAAAGTCTTCTCTTGGGTGACATTTTGTTGCCGATAATTGATACTTCGAAATACTCTTGAATGCACGTAGCCTTAGTTATATACCATCCTTGGGTCTTTCTACAGCGTCCTTTTCCTCCGTATTTGCCTTGTACCTCTTATTTCTTTCCCATCGCTCACAACGAGGTTGCTTTTCGAGCTTGCAAGGGCCTTTTGATTGTTGATACTTGTATCGTCTAACTGAGTATGATTTTCTATCAATTTATGCTGGAATGCCATCAAGGTGGTATCAAGTGAGGTATCTAGAGAACAATATACATTTGTTTCTGGAAAAATCTTATAAATGAGGGTCTCAGCAATTTCGCAGGCCAAGCAAATCACCTGTCATCATTCCTCCGTCTCTGGCGAGAGTCTCGATCACTGTCTCGATCCCGGTCACGATCTCGACCATGTCTGCTCGATGTATTGGACGAGTGCCTACTGGAACTGTAGCGATCATCATCCCGGTATCTGCGGCTTCTTTCTCGGTCCTTCTCTCGCTCATGGTCGCGACGACGTTCTCGGTCACGATCTCTATCCCGAGAGTATCGGTCATTATCGTCATCTTCGTATCTTCGTCGTCTTGAATGACTTCTGTCTCTTCTTGAGGAACCTGTCCTCCGCTTGTCATAACGATCATCATCGTCTCGTTCGTAATCACGGCGCCGGTAATCTCTATCCCGGTCTCTATCGCGTCCACTCCTTTCAAGGTTGCGATCCCTTCGTTCTTTCCATTCATCGTCACCTTTCTTAGATTTGGCCTCCTTCTGTAAAGCCGAGAGCTCCTCTTCCGTTATGGACTCGCCTGTCTTCTTGTTCCGCATCATAACAGGCATATAGACACCCTCTGTGCTAGCCTCGCCTTCTTTGCCATTTTTCCTAGCTCCTTTGCGCATCGCAGTTTTTCCCCAAGCACCCAGCTCTGCCTCCGCACCCTTACCCCCTGAAGCATCCTTCGCTCCGATACCCAGAAAACCCGGTCGACGCTCAGGAATGCGTGGCTTATCAACAGCAGGAGAGGAGCCATATTTCCCTCTCCCAACAGCCTGGCCTTCCTTCCAGCCCATTCCTCGAAGTAAAGCCGCACCAAATTCCTCAACAGGAATCGCATTGTACTGATCCAAAGTGGCTGACTCCGGTCGAGAATCAACGTCAGCCCTAAAAGAAGATGTCTCGTCGTAGCGCACCCCAGTCACATCTTCTCCATTCACAGGTCTAGACTCAATAACAAGATCCGACCGGGCCTCCGTGTCCCCTTTACTCTCACTAATAAGCGCTCGAAGCGCGATCTCATCCTGCGTAAGCGGCTTTCGTTGCTCTTCCCCAATAGGCTCTGCATCCTCCATCGGCTTATCGTCCGTCTCGCCCTCAGCATCTTGCTCCGTACTCCGTTGCTGCGCAAAACTAAGTCCATAGGACATGCTCGGACGATCGGTCTCAGTGTCGTCTCCGGCAGTTTCGCCTCTCTTCGCGGCTTCCTGTATTGCTTGGACTTCCTTTGGTAGCAGGTTCTTGCCTTTCGGTCTCCGGATATTGACGCCAGGCCGATTCCGCCAATTGTTGTTACTCGCGACTGGTATGACTAGCTCTTGCTTTTCGTTCTTCTTATCAGCAGATACAGCGGTTCCTGTTTCTGTGTCGAATTCTGTGACGGCCTCGTGGACCGGCGCTCTTTCTTCGTCGGATTCATCGTCGTGGAGATGATGAGGTCGGTGCGCAAGGGTTCGGCTAGGGGCGTCGGTCGTTCGAGCGAAGCCTTGAAGGTTGAATGTAGTTTTCTTAGGCTGTCCATTTGAAGCTGAGGATCCCCCGCCCAGTGACAGAGAGAATGGCTTTGTTGGCGGCTGTGATGAAGACATTGTGATAGACCTTGACTTTGGTCGCAACAGTTAAGTGAGATAAACCGATCCCAAATGGGATTCGGGCGTGACTGATATTCTCAGCGAGAAAAAAGAAACTATATTATTATGTATGTTTCAGCGTCAAGTGTTGCATTCTTTGAGAAAAGCGGTAGGGGTGGCGAGGCCAACCTGTTAAGCGCGCGCTTAGATTCCAATCTAAATGTCATGTTTTTCTGCGAAAACTTTCCCTTTCCGGAATGAGACTAGTATATGGCATGTACTAGCATGTTACTCACTCTGTGAGCAGTTATGTCTTGTACCCACAAAAACGAAATGCACTCTAGATAGGCATGATACCCATCACCAGCTCGCAGAAGATACATTCATACACTAACATGCGTTCCAAATTTTCTGGAAATTCACTCAGGAGCCCTACTGAGCTCCTCGAATTTTACGATAACAAGGAAACGAGATGAGCTAATCGTACAGTCATAGTCATTGATATCTTTTCTAGATCTTGTATTTCGCCCATTCCAGCCAACTGTCCAAGTACTTGTTTGTACTTTGTATCCGTCCTATCAATACATGTGGTACAAAATGTGAGGGGAAAAAAACAGGCCACGATACTGAATAGTGGCTTGGACACGAGTCCAGCCAAGTGTAATCGTATGCCAATACATGACACCAAAAAGTCGGATGCTAGAACGTAAAGGTGGGTGAGGTCTGTAGGAACGTCACGCAGGGTAAGGTGGTGAAAGACGGCTAAAAGGCGGGTGTGATACATGGAGGCGAGGTGAAGGGGTATGAAAGATAGCATAACATTGCATGCAGTTATGGAAAAAAGTCGAAGGGTAAGGACATGGGGCAGGGGTAGTGGAATTCAATAAAGGGCTAGGGGTTAGAAATATTTACAAACGAAGGTTAAAAATGGACATGTACGTGTGTGGTAAGAGTAGCCAGCTGGGATATCGCAGGCCAAGGGGCTCAGCTGCTAGCAGCCTGAGCTTGTGGAGGGTTCGGACTCTTGCTCGAACCCGGCATGGGGCCGCCTTGAGCACTGCCGCTGCGTTGAGCTTGTGGCGTTGCACTCCGGCTGGGTTGAGGGACAGCTCCATTTATGGCCGGGGAGTTTCCAACACCTACCCGGTTCGCTTGAGCAGTTTGTGGAACTCGCATCATAGGCGAGTACCCCTGCGTTTGAGGCATCTGCATACCAGGGCCACCATTCATACTAGTCTGAGGAGATTGAAAGTTGCCATCGTGTGATACCTGATAATTGGCCTGGACAGCACCGATATTCCCGGCGGCTGCATTCATAGCAACCTGGGACATACGCTGCTGCTGGTACTGATGCAGTCGTTCGGTGGCCAACTTATTTACCTGGTCAGAGGGCATACCGGGATGTGTTCTCTGAATTTGATTCTGCAAGCTGCTAATTGTCGGTACGACTCCACTCGACAAAAGATTGGGCTGTCCCATGCGCGGCGAAGGGGTAGAGACTCCTTGAGGAGTAGCGTTATGGAAGGACGGGCTCTGCATCCCGCCCCCAGACTGGAGAGCCGCCATCATGGCAGGGTTGTTCGTTGCACCATTGACGTTTGGCACATTCATAGTCGGGGAATGAGATCCTCCCTGGCCCACAAACTGTTGCTGATTATGAAACTGCTGCTGGGGTTGCTGAGGTTGAGGCTGTGGCGGCTGTTGTCTAGATTGTAAGAGCCGCTGTTGCTCTTGAAGGCGGTTCGCTTCCCGAATAACCCGGTTGTTGTCTGGAGAGGTTTGGATGGGCATTCCAGGTCGAGCGGCAGTGTTCTGTTGCATCCCAGGCTGGGACATCATTTTCATAGCCATAGGATTTGGTGGTATATGCCCATTCGCTGGTCCACTTCCAGGGATTGCTTGCATATGGGGACGCCCTGGGTTAGCGCTAACACCAGGTGGTATTCCGTTCGGCATCCCATTCGGCAACCCATTAGGCATCCCGTTTGGAGTATTACCAGGTATGGAGGGAGTTCCCGGGTTTTGTGGCATAGTGCTTGGAGTTCGACCAGGAGCATTCATCATTGGCTGCTGGTTAGGCATTTGCCCAGCACGCTGAGCTGCCAAGTTCGCCTTGAAACGCCTTGTTAGCAATGATCTTAATTACATGCACAGCACGAAATACGTACTCTCTGCGTGGCGATCATCTGCTGCCGGTATTGTTCTTGTCGCTCCTGCAACTTTAACTCTCGCTCGTACTTGAGCCGACTAAACTCGGCGGGAGTCGAGATAGGGGGCTTTGGTTGGTTTGCTTCGTTGACTTTTCTCAATGATGCCAGTTGAGAGGCTGGGAGAGCGTTAGTATTGCGTGCATAAGGTTTTCAACCTCTTCATTTCTCACCATGTTGTTGTTTTTGAAGCATCGTCTCCCGCTTCTTGGCCAACTTCCGCATGGCATCGAGCAAGGCAAGATGCTTAGAGGATCGTCTACGGTCAACACGGACAGGTTGTGTAGTTCGCCTACGAACAGGGGGTAATGACGGTGGATTGTTATTGCCTGGCTGCTGCTGCTGTTGTTGCTGCTGCTGTTGTTGTTGCTGCTGCTGCTGAGCAGCCTGTTGTTGCGCTAAAACAGCACGTTGCGCTGTCTCCAACCTTTGATGATAGGCACGGAAGTATTGTGTCTTCGACATATCGGCAGGTAATCCCTCCAGACCGATCCAGCGTTCGAAGCATTCCCAAGGTGTTCGCCTCTCGGCTCCAGACGTGAATTGCGACGAAGGAGTCAGACAGCTGGAGATTAGAGACCAGTTGTAGGAGTACTCCTTTACAAGTCGACGCAATTCATCATCCTCTGCGTACGTCCACTGTGAGGATTGGCGTGACTCAAAAAAGCCAACCGACGGCATAGGGTATTCAGTTGGAGGCCTAAAGTTATGCCCTGGGTGAATCCGATCACGTATGTGTTTGTTCTCGGGTCGGAAGAGAGCAACATTTGTCTGTTCCGGTGGCAGATCCAACATCTCATGCTCAGGGTCAGATTGATACTGCAAATAATCATAACGGCTACGTTTTCGCGGCGGTTCATCATCGTAGAACGATATCTTCCCTGAAGCGAACTTTGAAACAGGGAGAATCTCCGTCTTCCAAACTGCATCCGGAGGCTCTTTGAAAGTAAGAACGTTAGATTCTGGAGAAATTTCGACAGGTGAATAAACCGGGAGTTCTTCCAGGAGCTTTTGGGCTGCCGGCGTCATATCTAGCGAAAATGTGAATTCATCTGAACTAAGGGAGAATATTGCTGCTGGTGCAACCGTATCATGTAAATCATGGCGTGGCTCGTCATTATAACCTTCGCTGACCGAGTCCTCCTCTGTTGAAGGAACTAGATCGGGGGTTGGGTGAGATATCCCAAGCATTTCATCCCCTGTCTCCTCTGGAGGCGACATCATAGGAGCATCAGGCTCAACCCCCTTCTCCAATTTGACTGGAGTCCTAACTTGCACCCGAAGTAAAGACCTATGCTCCGGCTGGCTGTTAACAAACTCCGCGCACCAATCTGCGCAACTTTTGGCTGCTGCGATCTTCCACTTCCTTTCTTCACGGAAATCAGTACGCATCCACTTCATATGATCCAGAAGAACATCCCAATGCGCCCCTTGCCGAGGAGGTTCTAGTGAGCGCTTCATTTGGCGCAATGGCCATCTGTTGGCGTTTTGAAGTTGATAGATACGGCGTAGGGTGCGACAGTCCATCTGCTCCTGATATTCAAGGTGGTGGTTTGCGGTAGATAAGGTTTTATGAGCGGAAGCAAGTAAAGTGCTGAGGCTTGTACCTCGGGGTGGGCTATATGCCTTGCTCTGGAACAAGGTAAAGAGATAATCTCGCTCCTCGTTTAACTTCACTAGTTCACCAGTGTGCTGGCGAACAAGATCCATCGAGTCAGCCTTGTCCTGCAGTTGTTGCTGTTGCTGTTTTGGGAAGACAACTGTAGAGAGCTTGCTCCTTTCTCTTTCCCGTGCCTTCCTATCTTTGAAGCTCAACCTCGCTGTAGAATCACTGGATGCCCTGGATACTGTTCGTGCAGCCTCTGGTTTTTCAGTAGCAGAAGTCTTATCGGGTTGCGGCATGGCCGGCTTTGGCGCTTCGCCAAGGATTTCAGAAACGGATTTGTGCCGAATAGCACCGGAAGATACTCTGGTTGTCATTCTTTCGGGCTGTGCTGGTCCAGGAATAGTTGGCGTTCCTTTCCTTGATACAGGCGTTGCTGTAGCTGTTATCTTGGCTTCTACCCCATCCGGTGTATCAACTTGTTCAGGTTGATGTGGCGACGGCGCCTTTTCTTCTGCGGTCTCGACTACCCCATCAGGCTTCTTTGGCTCCGGCGGTACGGGCGTACCTGCCGAATCTTGCGTCTCTTTTAAGTCCTCGGAGCCTGTTAGTCTTGGACTAACGTTCTCCTGGATAACTTCATTATTCGTCGAAGGTTCACCGGCACTACTATCACCTATGGCCTTACTCGCTACCAGCGAGTTTTGTCGAAGCGATTGCGCCTCCTCTAGCCGAAGCTGTTCATCCGGTGTGGATGGGACTAAAATCGGGGGTGCTTGGACAGACTCCTCAGGCTTGGGGCTCGGTGCAATCTTATCGGTAGGCCCAATTTCCTCCTCAACAGGGTTTGTCTCGGGCGATACAGCAACCGGAACAGGGGTATTATTAGAATACGGACCGCCAGAAGAAACAGGAGAAAGTGGTTGTTCGTTGCCATGAGCCACTCGGCTTAGCACAAGAGCAGGCTGCTCATCATGCTTCTTCTGGGTAGCCGGCATCTCAACGACACCGGAAGGGATCCCGGCCGTTGGCGTCGGTTTTGCCTGACTTGGCGAGACGCTAACCTCCGTAGACTCATGACCTTGACTGCTCTTTGGCGTTCCTGGGACCGCAGAGATTACCTTCTGCTCAGGAGCTGGGTGTTCAACAGGAAGTGCAGTGGCTGGCGTGGGTGCATCTAGACCTTGCGACCCTTCGGGAGTGATACCAGGCGCAGGCTGACCACGAGCCTGAATTTCTTTCTGCTGCTGTAGTGCAGTCGCCGGAAATAGCTGTTGCGGTAGCTGCTGTTGTGCCTGTTCAACATCGGGAGTAGTCTGAGGAGCAGTGATCTCTACGCCAGCCGGAGGGCTGATAGGGATGGCATTGGAAGCTTTCGGGGGTTCGGCTCGTGCATGGACAGCTTCCTGGTACTTGCGCGATAGGATGTCTGCATAATTAGGTAGGGGTGGAAGAGTAGCCTCGTTAAAAAAGCGACCTCTTCAGAGCCGATCAGCATTTGAGACCAATTGAAGTATATAAAGAGCATCACATGTAATTGAGCGCAATTAACAATACTCAAATTGGCCAAAGGGGGATACATTGATCGGGGATGAGATGAACATCTTAAAAACAAAGAATAAAAGTGTTAAAATGTGAGAGGGGTTGGGAGCTTACTTCGAAAGATCATTGGCGTCGAGGAACGCCTGTTCCTTCTGATGGTATAGCGAGTCCGCGGAAGGGTTCTCGGTCGCGCCCGCGAAGCCTACGGTCGCAAAGTAGAGCTCGCTCAGTTTGCGCTTCCGCGACAACAAGCAACGTCTGAAAATTAAAAGTAAGCGATAATTCGATATCGCACGAGCCGGTAATACAGAATGGATCGCTGGGAGGTATTTATTACTTACGCGATCTCATCGTTCTTAGACCGAAGGAGCTCTTCGCGGAGCATCGAGTCTATTTCGGGAACACAGCATCCGATTAACGCGCTAAAATAAAAGGGAGTGGGTTGAGCGAAGTCATCCAGATGGAAAAAATCGCTCAGAAATGATGAAAAAGATGGGGTTGCGTTGTTATGGGATGCAAAGTATCAAGGCGCGCGAAGATTAGACTTGAAGGGATTTTTGGGGGGTGGTTAGTGATTGAGACTTTTCCACGGGTAGTATGGAGGGAATTTTTGGTTGGTTGGTTGGGGGGAGAGCAAGAAAGGGAGTGTAGTGTGTAGTGTAATGGGAGAGTGAACGTGTGGTTCCGGGAACAGAACAGCGCACGCAAAAGTGATCACTGCTAGGTATGGTATTGTTATCACTACCCCAGTCTGAAAGTTCCAAGGACAGGACATACAAGGAGAATACGCGGCGGCAGCCTGAGGCAGACAAAAACTCCCTTGCCTTCTTTTTCTTGGATGTTCTTTTCTTATGTACATATTAATATGCCATTTTATCTTTTTGTTATTTTTATTTTTCAAGTTATTTACTTATTTTATTTGTTTTTTCTTCTTCTTTTTTCTATCCCCTACTTTTGTCTCTGGAATTCTCCTCTTCCCTTGCTGGGCATTCCTCCATCATTGCCGCATTTAGTACCTTGGCTCCTGAGGCATTGTCGCAACTTTGGGTCTTGCTCACCGCCCAGTTTATTCCGTTAATGTCTGGCAGAAAAAAAGTTGCCCGCTTTTTTTTGTACTGCTTTCATATCTACATCTTAAAGAAAAATTAGTTATCGTTGGTAAAACATCTACCAACACTTTTAATAAGATCTCCAATCATGGCCAAGCGCAAGAGAGAAGAAGCGACCAAGGAGTCTCAAGTCTCCAGTCAACAACCATCGAAAGTGGTCAAGTCAACAACTAGCCATGTAACCTCCGCTGATACCCCGGCTATCACTTTACAAATAATCACTGGATCCTATGAACGAGTGCTGCATGGCTTCACTGCCGCCGTTTCCCCGTCTTGTTTCGCATCTAACGATGAGAAGGATTCTCCATCTCACTCGTCCGCAGTACAATTTGTCGATACTTTCTTGTTTGAGGCCCATTCTTCCGCCATCCGCAGCCTCGCCTTGTCCCCATTACCAAAGGCAGATTCGACCGAGGAATCGAAAAAGGTTATTCTGGCGAGCGGTGCGACAGATGAAACTATTAAGCTTTACTCATTGTCTGCCGCCCCTCTGGAAGTAAACGAGCAATATCCTTCTATCCCAACCCTCGCCGGTAACAAGATCCTCGAGAATCCTAAGAATCGAGAGCTCGGCACTTTGCTACATCACTCCGCCAGTATATCGGCTTTGCATTTCCCTTCCCGCTCAAAGCTTCTAGCAGCTTCGGAAGACAATACTATCTCCGTCACGAGGACTAGGGACTTTTCCGTTGTGTCTACTATTAAAGCCCCCCGTCCGAAGATTCAGGGAAGGCCCAGCGGAGACACAGCCCCTCCCGGAGGGTCACCATACGGTGTCAATGACTTTGCCGTGCATCCCAGTATGAAGCTTATGCTTAGTGTTGGGAAGGGCGAGAAATGCATGAGACTTTGGAACCTGGTGACGGGTAAAAAGGCAGGTGTGTTGAGCTTTGGTAGAGAGATTCTACAGAGCGTTAAAGAAGGCAAGTGGAGTACTGGTGAGGGAAGAAAGATTGCTTGGAACTCAAAGGGTGAAGAATTTGCCGTTGCATTTGAATGGGGAGCTGTTGTCTTCGGAATTGTGAGTACTTACCCTTCAGCTTACAATGCACAGGTCTAACTATTTCCGCAGGATTCGACACCAATCTGCAGGGTCTTTCCAAGTCCCCGGAGTAAAATTCATGAAATAAAGTATATCAGCCATGATCCTTCCGCTGAAGATGGCGACGAACTACTCGCGGTCTCCACAGAAGACGGCAGGGTTATCTTCTACTCCACCAAAAAGGTACAAAAGTCGCAGGATGAGGATGATTCGCCTATTCCTTACGCCGAGGCTGTTGCTGAACTTGGCGGGAAAGCGTGTGGTTTCCCGGGGAGAGTGAAGGCCTTTGAGATTCTAAGTCTCAAAGAGGAAAATCAAGCGCCTCAGGAGGATCTCCTCGTGGTTACGGGAAATAGCGAAGGTGTTGTACGCGTGTGGCATGTACATGGAAAGGATCTCGCTGGAAAAGGAAAGGCTGCGAAATCCAGTAAAAATAAAGATGAAAAAGACTCGAAAATCCGTCAGGTGGGAAAGCTTCTGAATGCTTATGAAACCGGAAACAGGATTACCTGTCTCAAGGCATTCGTTATGTTACCTTCGGAAGATCCCTCCAGCCTTCTGGATTCCGAAGAGGAATTTGAAGGTTTGGACAGTGAGTCGGACAGTGAGGAAAGTGATGCTTGATCATTTGGATATCATATTTAATGATTCCGTATTGTCCCTGTATACCCTACCATATGATGTTAGAGAGAAGAAGACATGTAAAAAGAAAGAAAAAAGAAAAAGAAAACCACAATAGCAAAAGCTTACCTCTTCTGTTTGAACCTAAGTATACTCAAATTGGCTGTCGAGGGCCAACTGGCGAATCAAGGGCGGTGACTCAGAGCGAGCAGAATCGATTTTTCACCGCCCTACAACGCACTCACTCCACTGCACAAAAGAACAAACCCCACTGACTGGTCGACCCAAACTTGCTATCATATCGCCTCTGTTCCCGCCAAAGCTGCAATTTTCACCATCATCACGCTCTCGACCCTACCGGTTTTCCAACCCCACCCTCAATACCCCTCACCCTACTCCGAAACTGCTACTGTACTTGGGTCTAACATAGCAATTATGGCTGCCAACGGCGATTTTTCCGACGATGAATCCCAGCCGGGGTCCCCCATGCTTAATGCGAACGGCCATGATAACATTGAAGAGCAAGAGCCCCTCGACCAAGAGGAGAAGCCCCTCAAGTCTTCGATGAAGAGTGTGCCCCCTCTGGATCAGCCCAAGCGGCCAGAGTTGCCCGAACAGCCAGACCCTGCTACCCTTGACCTGTCAACACTGACCCCTCTGTCGCCAGAGATCATTGCGCGCCAGGCCACTATTAACATTGGTACCATCGGACACGTCGCTCACGGAAAGTCAACGGTGGTCAAGGCTATCTCAGAGGTTCAGACTGTCCGTTTTAAGAACGAGTTGGAGCGGAACATTACAATCAAGCTGGGTTATGCCAACGCCAAGATCTACAAGTGCGACAACCCGGAGTGCCCTCGCCCAACATGCTTCAAGAGTTTCAAGAGTGAAAAGGAAATTGACCCGCCATGTGAGAGAGATGGGTGCGCAGGTCGTTACCGGCTGTTGAGACATGTCTCGTAGGTGGCCCTCTTTACGGTCTTGATGTTGGGTACTGTTTGCTGATCTTTTCTCCCCCTCCCTCAGCTTCGTTGACTGCCCCGGTCACGATATTCTGATGAGTACTATGTTGTCAGGTGCCGCCGTCATGGATGCAGCCCTTCTTTTGATTGCCGGAAACGAAACTTGCCCCCAGCCCCAAACTTCGGAACATTTGGCAGCTATCGAGATTATGAAGCTCAGCCATATCATCATCTTGCAAAACAAGGTTGACTTGATGAGGGAAGACGGAGCTCTCCAACATTACCAGTCGATCTTGAAATTCATCCGTGGTACTGTTGCGGATGGCTCCCCCATCATTCCCATCTCCGCCCAGCTGAAGTACAACATCGATGCTGTCAACGAGTATCTCGTTTCCCACATCCCTGTCCCTATCCGTGATTTCACTGCTTCTCCCCACATGATGGTCATCCGTTCATTCGATGTCAACAAGCCTGGTGCCGAGATCGACGAGCTAAAGGGTGGTGTTGCTGGTGGCTCCATTCTGACCGGTGTTCTTAAGGTGAACGACGAGGTTGAAATCCGTCCCGGTCTCGTGACCAAGGACGAGAATGGCAAGATCCAGTGTCGTCCCATCTTCTCGCGGGTTGTCTCCCTCTTCGCTGAGCACAACGACTTAAAGTTCGCTGTTCCTGGTGGTTTGATCGGTGTCGGTACTCGTGTCGACCCTACTCTATGCCGTGCTGATCGTCTTGTTGGTTTCGTTCTGGGCCATCGTGGACGTCTGCCCGCCATTTACACTGAAATCGAAGTCAACTACTTCTTGTTGCGCCGGTTGTTGGGTGTCAAGACTGCCGACGGCAAGCAGGCCAAGGTTGCTAAGCTGAGCAAGAACGAGGTTCTGATGGTCAACATCGGTTCTACGGCTACCGGTGCCAAGGTCATGGGCGTCAAGGCTGATGCAGCCAAACTGAGCTTGACCAGCCCTGCTTGTACCGAAGTTCATGAGAAGATCGCCATCAGTCGCAGAATCGACAAGCATTGGCGTCTGATCGGGTGGGCAAACATTGTTGCGTAAGTAATCCTTTTGTTTCCATCGTTGGGCTTCTTTTTGAATGATCAAAATTTAACCGTGTTGCAGTGGTAACACCCTTGAGCCCATTCTGAACTAAGCGAGCTATCATGTGTGTTAATGTAGCTTGGCCTGATTGGGCCAGCTGGAAGAGAAATGGAGGAACTATACCCTGTGGTTTCCTCTGATTCTCGGACAACAGGCCTTGAAGGGCTCAAGCTTCGTGGGGTACCGTCTACAGCATTGAAAGAGGGCATCTGGTTTACCCATGAATAGAGAACGCAGGAGGTCCAATCACCGTCCGTGCTTTCTGGTAGGAATGTCAAGGGAAAGAAGAACTGTTGGCATTCCCCGTGTTGGCGGCCTATACGAAGGTACTCAGTGAACAAGGGCCCAATATGTCCAGCCGGTGATGGATGGGTTGCAAGATGAGTTGTTACGGATGGAGTAGGAGGCTACTTCTTTGACGTGTGTTATGACGCTGTTCAGTGGAAAATTTTTTCTATGTCCATTTTTATTATTATTTTCTATTCTTTCGACTTGCATGAAGCTATGTAGGGGCTACTTCTAGGGAGATGACGAATGCAATGAAAAAGTAAAGCATTGGATAGATATGATTGAAGGTTGGGACAAAATATGCACACAGCCAATGTAATGTAATGTCCTTGCTATCTACTAGTGACCGTCATCATCACAATAGCTATTCTATTAGGCTCTGGTCACAGTACGTGTATATTCATGTCTCTACTTCGTATGGTTATATATATTGTAGTATCTCCGCCAAGGGGCTACTTCCTCGTGGATGTACTAAGATAATGAGAGGCCCCTAATGCTAAATATAGCCTACATACCAAGATTGTCATAGTAAGGAAGTATTGATGGTCCACTTATTGGTTGAACTTCTATTGTTATTGATTCACAGGCAACCACAATAGGTAATTGCTATACATACATACTGCATACACATACATACATACATTCTTGGTTCCATTGTATTGAAATCGTGTATTGAACTAGTAACAAGGAGAGACAGCCCTGAGAGGGTGACTAAGGCACTCCATTCGCTCTCAATACTTCAAGCGCAACCAACTTCTTTGGAATGCGATCAACCTGACAAACAACACAGCACCGCACTTTTAACATTGAGGCAAAGCTGGTGCTGGGTTCAAGATGTATTTACTCGAGGTGAGATTCGTGCGCCCCTATGACCTTAGAGAAATTCCAAACTTCCCAAGGAGCAATTACCCCAGTTTAATAAAGAGCTGTAGCTGATCTGGCTTACCGTGGCGGTTATAGCAACTGGCGCGTCTCCTCGACCGCCCGTTCTTCCCATGGAAGAATGTTCTCGTGGGGTTTTCTTTGGGACAGTTTGTCCTAGAGGGCCTTTTATCTCTCCGCCAATATAAGGTCTTGCAACGGACAAAGCCACCACAGGTCTTGGAGAATGAGGTGTCCCAGAAGGTCTTCGATCAAAGTCAGGTAAGCATGCCCGTCAGCCGTCTAGATGAACTGTTTCACCTAACTGCATCCCTAGTCTTACGGTCGCGCGAAAGCCAAGTTCGGCTTCGTTGCTGGTCTCTACGGTCAAATCCAGAATCTTGCGTTCATCTACGGCGATATCCTCCCCAAGCTCTGGGGAGTTAGCGGTCTTCTGTTGACAAATTATCTCCCTTCACGGTTTCAGGGCGAAATCACTCAGACACTCGTGTTTCTGTTCGGTTTCAATCTGATTAGCACTGTTCTGTCACTTCCGATCTCGTACTACAACACTTTTGTTCTGGAAGAAACGTTCGGCTTCAACAAGCAAACGCTCAAACTCTGGGTTACGGATATGCTGAAAGGTCAAATGCTCGGTGTTGTGCTTGGTGCTCCTATCATCAGTGCGGTGCTCAAGATTATCCAAAAGACTGGTAACTCGTTCTTCTACTATCTGTGGCTCTTTGGTGTCTTTGTCCAGATCTTTGCTATTACCATCTACCCGATTGTGATCTTGCCGTTGTTCAACAAACTATCGCCCCTGGAGCCTGGTGACCTGAAGACCGGTGTCGAGAATCTCGCCAAGAAGCTGAACTTCCCTCTCCAGGAACTTCACGTTATCGATGGTAGCAAGCGCAGTGCCCACAGCAACGCCTATTTCTATGGACTGCCCTGGAAGAAGCATATCGTTATCTATGACACTTTGATTGAGAAGAGTGAGTCGGAGGAGGTGGTCGCTGTTCTGAGCCATGAACTGGGTCATTGGAGTCTTAGCCATACCACCAAGCTGTTCGGTATTGCTCAGGTATGTTCGCTTGCTTGATTATTGTGTGCTTGGGAAATGTCAAGCTGACTGTCTTAGTTCCACATGTTCTATATCTTTGCTCTCTTCTCGGTCTTCGTGAATAACAGATCATTGTATCACTCTTTTGGTTTCATCAACGAACAGCCCATCATGATTGGATTCCTTTTGTTCTCGGATGCTCTGGCGCCCATGGATGCCGTTGTCAAGCTTCTGATGAACATCCTCAGTCGCAAGTTTGAATTCCAGGCCGGTATGTCTCTCCGCCCTTTCTCGTGACATGTTTCAATGCTAACTACCACCAAGATGCGTTTGCTGTGAACCTTGGATATTCGGAGAAGCTCGCCTCATCCCTTCTTAAGCTCCAGATTCAAAACTTGAGCACCATGGATGCCGACTGGATGTATGCCAGCTATCACTACTCCCACCCCATCCTGTCCGAGCGTCTCAAGGCACTCGGCTGGAAGGGTGGAAAGGTCACCGACCTTAAGGCAGAGGACAGCGAGAAGCCAGTTAAAGCTGCTGACCGCGAGCTGTGAGCCACTATGATGCTGCTATTTTCATTCACGTTCCGAGTTAGTGTGGAAACCTTTGGGAAGTTTCGGCTATTTTGGTCCTGTAGGACGGGTTCGGCGGTTGTAGAAGCGTGGGAATTCGTCATTGAAAAAGAAGAGTAATAAGACAGGGGAAAAGAAAACTCCTCTGATACGCCCAATACAAGATACATGGCTTTTGATACCCAACCTAAAAGAATCAATCCCATAGCAGAATGAAGCCAACAAAACCTTCCAATCATAGACCCATAACAGCCCCCGTTTCCACACCTTGTCCTCTTCTCTATCCCCTTTACTCTTCAGCTTGGATCTCGCCCTTCGCTTTAGCCCTTTTCTCTGCCAGTCTTCTCTCCTTCTTCTTCCGCTTCCTCTCCTCCTTGTCAAGACCACTGGTATTCTCTCTCGCATCATCCACCTCCATCTGACCTTGTGCATCATCCTCATCTTGAACCGCATCCGCGCTTTCACCCTCCGCGAACTTCTTTGCATCCTCCCAATCACCGTTCGCCCCCACTTGCCGCTGTTGCTGCGCATCCCCTTCCTCCAGCTTTGCGAGCGCCAAATCACGTCCCAGGACCTCACCCGCCAGGCCGGCCTTCACGCGCTTCAAATTGTGTATCGTAAGATTAGGCGCAGCGGCTGTGGTGCGCGAAACGGGGCCATGCTCGCTGATTCCGGCGTTTGGTTGGTATGCAGGGTCTGTGGCAGCAAGGTCGATGTACGCAGCCAGAAAGTCATGCGCTGCAGACTGGGAGATGGATTTCGAGTTGAGAATGACTGTCGGTGGGATGGGGGAGGGCCCGGTAGCCATTGTGACGGGTTGGATAATGGTCGGGTTCGGATTGAAGCTTTTCTGGTATAGAACTTATTATAAAAAGTTCCCTTTGGAATACTATAATCTGCGCAATGTAAAAGGAACCGTTTCTTATTCCAGTGATCAAGAAGCACATAGAAATGTACAGACGGGAACCAGAAAATGAATGAACTATGAAATCCGAGAGAAGAAAAAAGTTGGAGGGAAATGTGGTCCGTGCTCACTCCGCCCGGAGGTTCAATTTTCGTTCCGCCCATTCAATCGATAACTCCAAACTGGTCTACTTCCTCTCCGGATCCCAACGCCGTCGCTTCCCTTCTCCCGGCGTACGAGTACCCCCGTTAATCTTCATAATTCAACCAACTCGTGACCATGCTCTGCTTCCGGTGTAGGGCCGTGCCCTCCGCCCTGAGGACCTACTCGACCCCGATGTCCATGTCACGGTAGGTAGCAATAGGGCTACGATTCCACTCTTCTTCCCAGACGTCCCCAAATCACACTTCATAGATCCTTTCCCACGCCGTGAATGAAAAGCCCACAATACTAATCGATTCAATCTAGATACCTCACCCCCAAAACCACCACAACAACACCGTTCAGCACACTCTCCTCACCATTCCGTTCCATGACCAACTTCACCACCACCCGTCCTCAACATCAAACCCCCAGTACACAACTCCCCTCCGCGGTCACATTCTCCGCTCAGCAGACGCGCGCTTTCTCCGCCAGTGCCTCCCTGGCCGGTAAACGTGCGACCTATAATCCGTCGCGACGGGTGCAGAAACGGCGTCATGGATTCTTGGCTCGGGTGCGGACGCGTGGAGGGCGGCAGGTGCTTCTGCGGAGGAGGGCAAGGGGTAGGAAGTCGTTGAGTTGGTAGTTTGATTTGATGGTTGACTGATTGATCTGGAGGAATGCGGGAATGTTGGTCGGGGGCCATACCATCGGATGAATGCGGCATCTGTATGATTTGAGGGCCTCTGGCTTGTTGAGATGTTTGGCTGTTATTTTTTTTCTCTTTGTTCGTTACGTACTTTTCGGGGGTTTGAGGCTTTCTTCTCTCTTTTAAACGGAGAAAGGTTGTTAAGGCCTTGGATATAACGGGACTGGGAGGGTCCTGATGTACCATATGCAATACATAGGTTGTTTTTTTGTCTGGGTACTTCTTATCATATACCGTTGTACGGAGTAAAGTTTTATAGATATTCGATCGTGAGTTATAGATAATAGATGTGAACAGATTGTAGATCTTCCCAGGGATAAACAAAAAGCAAACATCAATAGATACAGTTCCTGACTCTATGGCTTTTCTATGACTGCAGTCGCCGGTCTGTCTTTGTCTAGTGATCGATTTTGTGCGGTTTGTCGTGCCAATACCATTCCAGTCATCGTAAAATATCCCTAGCCGTCTCATTATGGAAAGAGTGTTCACTCGTCATCTTCGTCGTCGTCTTCGTCATCTTCTGATCCCGTTTCATATTCATCATCATCTTCATCTTCGTCGTCGGATTCCTCGTCCTCGTCGTCGCCGACCTTCAGGCCGTAGTCGTCCTCAAATTCCTTGAGCGGTTGCACCACGGGAGTGAACCCAGACGACTGGAGACCCTCCTTGATAGTCTAACAATTGATTAGCATTGACCAGCCAGGGAACTTATAGAAACCATACCTCCTCAAGGACAGTAGCACAGGTGATAACAATGTTAGCCGTCTTAGGCTCAAACAGAGGAAGAATAATATCCCGCAGCGCGCCCTTGATATCCTCAACACTAATGTTCCGAACCTGCTTGAGCATCTTCTCCTTGTAGTCGCTGGGGAGGTTTCGCACCACCTGGCGGGTGAAACTGCCCTGAGCTGCACCAGCAATGGTCGCCTGCTCGTTGGCATAGCTGACCACTATGCTGCTGATCGATCCTTCGAGCATCAAAGGATCAAATGGAACAGCACCGGACAGGTGGTTCTTGACGATCTGCTTGCTTGACTCAAAGGCCTTGTGTGCATTGGGAGACCGGTACACATCGAAGTTAACAAAGCCGGTATCGATATTGTACGCGAAGTTGGTGCCATACGCCAGACCAGTGCCACGGACCGCAACCCAGAGAGGACCCTCAACCGCATTCATATAGGCGATTGCCACTAAGAGGGCAGGAAGGCGGGGGTCATTATATGAATCAAGACCCCGAGCGGTCGCGTACGCGAACGACGAGTCAATAGTCGGCATAGGAACCACATATGACCGCTCACCCAGTTTCTGACCAGCGTCACTCAATAATGGTCTTCTGGCTGTGATGGGCTGTAGGGTGGAATTTGCACCCAGCCGCTCAACAAACGGTTTCCAGGCTGAGACTGGACTCTTGAGTTTCTCAAGATCAGCAATGACCAAGACTCGCATGTTTTCAAACTGGAAGAGTGCCTTTCGTATCTCTTCCATACGGGCAACAACGATTTCTGGTTCCTCGGCCAACTGTCGCTTGATACGCTTCAGATAGCGCGCCTTCACTAGAGTGCTTCGGGCCCGGACAATGGACTCGGCTGCGTAGTGGACCATTACGTGCACTGCCGCAAGCATGTCATCACCGCTGCGCTTCGAATCGGGAACATCGGACAGAAGTCGACTGGTGATTGCTCGAAGCCTCTCAACGTCGAAGACTGAGCTCCAAGAGAGCTCCTGGAGCCATGCAATCGCCGTACTATACTTCTCCAACTCGACTTGGAAGGAGATACGCAACATCTCTGAGTTTCCCAGGCTTCTGGCTCCTTCCATAGAATATCCAACCGTGTCTCTCTCTAGCTCAACAACAACCTCCTCGAAGTTGATAGTTTTTCCATCACGCTGAACAGGTAGATTGAAGAATGCCTCAGTATACACAGACAGGAGAGGACGAAGTTGAACCGGAACAGACTGGGCTGAGATAAGAAGGGAAAGCTGGACAAAGTTGCTAGGAATATGCTCAAAATGAATAAACAGCGGCATTTCCGAGCCATCGGCATCTACAAGCTTTTGGGCAGCATGGTCAGGGCGTCCCGCCTTCAAGGCAGCACCAGATCTGGCCGTGGTGGTTTCCACGAAATGGATCGATTCAACCCCTGGAATGCGGAATTTCTCCAGCAGCTCCTTGGGAATCTCCTTGTCATTCTCGGCCTTTGCTTTTTCGAGCTTTTGAGCCAGCTGCTTCAGGCCGTCTTCCCCGAGACGCTTCTTTTGCGCTGCCACCCTAGCTTCTTCCTCCCTCTTCAGGGTATCAGACATCTTCGTTGATGGCACGCCTAGAATAGTGACATGGGGTGCATCCGAGATCCATCTCTTGATAAAGTTTCGCCATTCATTCTCGCTCCATTGTTCGAGTACGTCGTACTCTTTCAAAGTCGCAACATCCAGAAGAGTTGAGCCATCTCTCTTTCCGAAAAGGAAATCCGAAATAACATACTCGGCGAGAGACGAAGCAGAGCTTTCAGTAGAGAATTTCCAGGTCCGTCTTTGCCGGTCAATGCATTCTTTCAGATACTTCATGTCTAGTTCTTTCTCCATTGCATCCTTCAACACGTCAAAAAAGCGCTGTTCCACTTGAGTCAACTTGTCCGTTTCCACACTGGTCAAAGTGAAACGAATCTCAAGAGAAGGGTGGTCCTCAGTGGCATAGTAGACCGCGCTTGCCAGTTGTTCTTTCTCGACAAGGATGTTGTCTAAAAGCGAAGCGGATGATCCAGCAAGGTACAAAAGTGCAACATTAACGGCCCCAGCTTTTTTAAGAATAAGCACAGTAATGAAGTCAGAGGAAGGGATCTGGAACTTACTTTGAATAGGATCTGTGCAATCCGGTCCGAGAAATCTGATCTCAATTTCTCCAAAAGACTCATCTTCTTCCGGAAACTCCACCTTCTCCACGAAAGTCTTTCCCAATGGCGGAGCCTGCTTGGAGTCTACCCATGGTCGTTTGAATGGAGCATCTGGGCTTGGAATAACGTCTAGAATGGTATTCTCGAAATTATCCAGAGTTTCCAGCATGTTGGCATGATCGACCTCGCCAGTGATGATCAGACACAAGTTCTTCGGTTGATACATCTCCCGATGAAATGCTCTGATCCTCTCAGCCGTGAGAATGCGGAGCTGCTCCATCATACCTCCGGTCTCATAACGGAAGCCCACACCATGCGGGTAAGTCAGACGACGAGCAGTCAGGTCTATCAACTCTGCGGCGTTATTCTGAACCCCCTGCATCTCCGAATAGACAACACCTGCATCATTTCCAGTGCCATCGACGTGATGCACTTCGGTGTAGCAGCCTTCGTCTGTTAAAGTCGGGGCAATTACATGCTCGAGGTATACAGGGAGGATTTGTGCAAATCCTTCCCAGCCCGCTGTGTCAAGCGTGTAGGCTGTATGGTCTGTAGCTGTCCAGGCATTAGTACTCGAGTAAACCCGCGTGGCGAGCTTGTCAAGAAACCCCTTGTATCTGTAATTGCGAGAACCCATGAAGCACAAATGCTCCAAGGTATGAGGGGCTCCTGAATCATCATGAATCTCTGTGGCAAGGACGAAATACCCAGTTACCTTAGGGCCTTTCTGGTCGATGACCACGACCCGCATGCCAGTCCTCTCAGATTCATACTGAACAAACTCGCTTGGCGAGTAGTCGGGTTTGAATTTCTGCAGTAACTTGAAATGGCTTTTCTGACTGGGAGACATCTTGTTAAGCGATACTGAGAATCTCTGATGAAGTACTTTAAACCTAGAGCCCGTGATCGTTGTTGGTAACCGTCTGTAGGATGGTCAGTAAGCGATACTATAAAGCGACGCTAGAGAACGAAATGGAGAATGCACGGATCCCACTACTATATAAATCTAAGCAGGCTTAAAAAGAAAAACCCAAACAGAACATTAAAAGAACAGATTGAGGCGAAACGCATATACGCAAACATGCTGGAATGAATTCCGTGAGAAGACCGCTAAAAAGAATACCAATGCCACACTTTTTTTTTTTACGTTTTTTTATCTTTTTTGACCCCTCCATTTGATAACAAGCGGACGATAGTAACTTACATGGATCGATTAGGTTTTGCCCAAGTCAGGCCTCGTAAGAAAAGCCGAGACAGCACGATGGACTCTGCTTAACAGCTGATATTAATGCTCCAAGGAGGTCGTGGGCAGCGCCGCAGTTGGGTTTCGGTACCCTCGAACTGTGACGGTGAGAGTGGAGTTTGGGTCCCGTTGTTTTGAAGGATAAATCACCACGCCAACAAGTTCTCAGTTACACATGTAGATAACTCGGGGCATGTCTCCTAGATAGATCAATGAGAAGTATAAAGAATGGGAGATCAAAAGCCACAGACAAAATTATAAAATTTGAAAAAAGAGAAGAGACAGACCCAGGAAATAACAACTCATAGTCCACAAATCTTCCTCTAATGTCAATTGGGCTCAAAGGCGGTGTAAGCGATGAAGTCACATGGGGTTGACAGCTCCTTCCCTCTTCTGTTGTGATTGCTACTCCAAACCACTCCAGACAATCCTACTTCGAAGGATTGTCCGATCTGCAGGCCTGGGTAACGGATTGGATCAATCGCTCATATCGGCCTTGTCTGCGGATGCGCCTCATTATTCATTGCGGAACGGGAAAGGTGGTCGCAATTGAACACGTTCACTATGGCTCACAAGGCATCGGAGCAGGAGGTATGCCAGTCAGTGCTCGATTTTGTCACAGAGGGTACCTATCCAACGTCTGAGAATGTCATTGTCGCGGAATTTCCAGCATCTGCTCTCGCGAAGGAGTTAGAGCTCTTATCAAAGGCCAGAGAACAAGTAGAAGTGAGTAACTCTAGTTTGGACTCCTGCGCTGTAGCCGTCGCGATTGCCCGATCCCTGCGACTAGCCTGCGACATACTTATCCTTCATATCAAATAGACGGAGATCACCGCGCTAAGTCAAGACAACGACTTCGATGCCGATGGGTGGATCTCGCAAGCAAAACAGCTCCATGCAGACATTGAGCGATCCAGGGTGACTGCGAGGGAGATTGTCGCGCAGCATGAAAATACGAACCCTTTGCAACTGAAAGTCGAAGATGCCGCCGCCAAGGTTCAATTAATTGAAACTGAAATCGCCTTCAATCAGGCTGTGACGCATACACTTGAGGAGGTACAAAGACTGTGTCAGCGACTTGATGCCGGGCGAGCCGTCCTCGGAGAAGGCCGGGTAATGGAAGCAATCAAGACATTAGAGGCCACTGAGCAGGCCATAAAGAAAGATAATCTTTTCTCAAACACAAGCGTCATGCATGTGTTGTTAGAGAATGTCGACGAACTGCGACGAGAGATTGCCGAGTACCTCCGTGCTCGGTGGAGCGAGCAGCTGAACGTTGACGGAAAGGGAGGTAGCTTGACAATCTCGAATGATAATGGTAAGAAATTATCTCAATCTTATGTTTGGTTGTAGATATTGAACGTGTCAGGACATACATTGGAAGAAACTATCGCAGCTTTGGTCCACCTCGGCATGGCCGCATCGTGTCAGGAGAGGTTCGAGAAGGACCTTATTTCCACCCTTTTTGAGCCTATTCTACTACCTGCGGTTGAAGGATATAGTCGTGGTATCAAGATGGAGCAGTCCTCAATTCGGGTAGAATCCGAATCATCCAAAGCTTCGGTCTCTGAGCTTTTGGATCGCATTGCCACCGTCTTGGGCTTCCTGCGCCAACACCTTCCTGCGGCAATCTCAGACTCTTTTTCTGGCTCGCTGATTCCTACGCTCTCATCAAAAGTCATATCGTGTTGGTTGTCGTCTGCCATACCCACAGATTTGGAGGGCCTAGATACGTTCGAGAGTACCTTGAACTATGTCCTAAAGTTCGCAAATGCGATCGAAATGTTTGGGTGGCATGGCCACGAAGAACTTGTGTCTTGGGTTAACCAAGCCCCTCGTCTGTGGCTTACCAGACGTCGAGTCGATTCTTTGGACCGGGTTCGCAAGGTTCTGGCTGCAAGCCAAGGTGTCACAAAGCAAGTAGAACGTGTTGAAAAAGAGGAAGTTTCCGGTAAAGATGAGGTTCTACTGGATAATACGGCCGATGACTGGGATGCTAGCTGGGATGACGACAATGAACATGAATCTACGGGAAAGCATTCTGGAAATAAAGAGGACGAAGATGTCAGCGCATGGGGATTGGATGACGATAGCGAAGCTAACATAACTGAAACGAAACCCGATATATCTGTTGAGGATGACGCTGCCGATGCTTGGGGCTGGGGAGATGAAGATGAGGAAGAAAACCCCCAATATTCGCAGACTAAGAGCACAAATGGGGACAAATCAGTCAATGGGAAAGATTCAGCACATCATGCCTCTCCACGGGAGGTCACGTTAAAAGAGCAGTACACGGTAACTGACATTCCTGATTCTATCCTGTGCATTATTCAGCAGCAAATCAAAGACTCTGAAGCTATATCAAAGCCTGTGTAAGTCGCGATTGACTTGATCTTCTGTACATGCACTAACCATGTCTCAGACATTCCCATTCCCGTGTTGTTTCCTCTGGTGCTGGTCTACTTGCGCTTCCGACCTTGATACTCGCCATGTTCAAGGCAACGGCGTCATCCTTTTACGGTCTTAAACTTCATTCGGGCCAAATGTACTTATACAACGACAGTCTATATCTTGCCGATAAAGTGCGCAATCTTTCGGAGGAGCATCGGCTCTCTAGGCTTCATGCCGATATCGATGCGCTCGAGAAGTTTGGCAAATTCGCTTATAGTAAGGAGATGCGGACGCAACGCACTATTGTCACAGATCTGCTCGATGGTGCGCAAGGCTTCAACCAATGCTCTGAGCAACCATTCCGGGGGGAATGTGAAAATGCAGTTAGTGCTGTCGTCGACAGGATTCGTGACGTCTACAAGGAATGGGAACCGATCTTGTCACATTCTGCACTTCTTCAGTCTGTCGGTTCTCTAGTTTCGACAGTTATAAACAAAATCATCATCGAGGTTGAGGATTTAGGTGATATATCGGAGGCTCAGTCCCAACAGCTCGTGCTGTTTTGCAACAAAGTTTCCGAACTTGAGGATCTATTCGTGCCAGAGACGACGGACGAGGGTGCACGTGTACCAATGACCGCCGTCTACGTGCGAGACTGGCTTAAATTCCAGTATCTCATCAACATTTTAGAGAGCTCCTTAGCCGACATCAAGTTCCTCTGGCTGGAAGGAGAACTGCGCCTGGAATTTTCGCCCGAAGAGGTGGTAGATCTGATCGAGGCTCTTTTTGCTGAGTCTGACTACCGGCGGAAAGCTATTGCAGAGATTCGGCGAGTTTCTAGGGGATAGTAATACTGTATAAGTATACTGTATATAGCAAATGGAGTATAATATTGATTAATAGCTCAGTCTTACTAAAGTGTAGAGTGACCTTGTACATACTAGTAATAGTAGTAGACTGACTGCGGGGAATCTCCGCGCTTTGCGCAATTGGCCGCACCGGTCACCGTAATTTTTCCTCAGGTTGCGCATTTTTTGTTCACTGCGAACCGATCAAATTTTCGACAACACCGTTCCAGTCTCCCCGGTTCCATTTGTCCTTTTACAGTTCAAGATGAGCGAGGAGTTAAATTCTTCTTCGGCTGCGGCCTCTGCGCAGAGGCAGGTTCGTGTGCAGCTTACTAGCAAACAAGAAGATATTGCCCTACCTGAGAACACCGGCCCGATTCTCGTTCCCACAGGTAAGGCTATCTTGCGCTCGGTCGCCAATCTTCCTAGTATCCTTTACATACGGGTATCTAATTAAGTAGGTCTTCGAAGATATGCACTTTCGACGTTAGTGAACAATCTTCTTGGCAACGACAAGCCAATCCCATTCGAATTTCTCATCAACGGGTCGTTCCTCCGAACTTCGATCGATGAATACCTGACTGCCAATGGTATCTCTGCGGAAACCACTCTCGAAATTGAATACGTGAGGGCCTTGATCCCGCCTCTGCATATTGCATCATTCGAGCACGACGACTGGGTAAGCTCAGTTGATGTGCTTTCGACAACTTCGCCCGCGGCTTCTTGGGCCTCTGCGCCGATTGACCAGGGCCAGGAGAGGATCCTTTCTGGTAGCTATGATGGCCTGCTTCGAATTTGGGATATGTCATCTCAGATAGTTGCGACCTCGCCATCTGCCGCCGGTGGTGGTCACACTGCGTCCATTAAAGCTGCCAAGTTTATTTCCCCAAATTCGATCATGTCAGCGGGTCTCGACCGGACAGTGCGTCTGTGGAAGTATTCTGAGGATGGCGATGGTTTCTCTGGCAAGCTGGCTCCTCAGCTTGAACTGTATGGGCACAAAGGCCCTGTGAACTCTTTGGCTGTGTATGCACCCTCAAGTCGCGTTCTTTCTGCCTCATCAGACCACAGTGTAGGCCTCTGGTCGACTAAGAAATCAGATGCGCCAGCCGCTCCCGAAAATCTGCTCCCGTCTGCCGCCATGAAGAGCTCCAAGAGGAGAAAGCTGAATTCGGCCGTGAGCACCCCGCAACGAGGGCCTCTGGCACTTTTGTCCTCCCACAGTGCACCCGTGTCAGCTGCAATCTTCGATTCCAACGACTCTACTGTTGGTTATTCTGCTTCTTGGGACCATTCTCTGCGTACCTGGGATCTTGTCACTGCCTCTCTGGTAGATACCCGGACAACTGCTCACTCGCTGCTTTCTCTTGAGCATCTTCCGGAGCACCACCTCCTTGCTGCAGGCACATCCGCTCGTCATATCACTCTTGTCGACCCTCGGGCATCAGCGACGACAATCGCAGCTATGACTCTGCGAGGCCACACAAATGCCGTCGTTTCCTTGGCTCGTGACCCCAAGAGCTCTTACGGTCTTATCAGTGGAAGTCATGATGGCACATGTCGGATTTGGGATATCCGGGCCACGAAAACAGATAAAGATGGCGTGGTTGGTGAAAGCGTTTATTCCATCTCCCGCAAGAGTCTGGAAGAGCAAAGCAAATCCGAGGCCAAGCGTGTCGGTGGAGAGGGTGTCAAAGTTTTCGGTGTAGCCTGGGATGGGATAGTCGGCATTGTCAGTGCTGGAGAGGACAAGAGGATTCAAATTAACAGGGGTGAAGGCGTCTTATCTTCTGTGTAAAATGTGTTGCACATATGGGCCCGGCGTTTTGCTGTAGGATGAAAAGTTGAGAGTTTTTGGATTTATTTCGCTATCATACAAATCAATGTTCCTTCGTCTGCTTATAGATCCAGCCAGAGACAAAGACAGAATACAGTATTCGTTTGACTGACTGTAATCGTTCTCCATATATAATACATCTTATAAGTCTTTGAACTGTATCCGATTCTGAATTACAAGAAATTAAAGATAAACGCCATTCCATGCCCCCCACATAAAGGTCGCGAGGTCTAACCAAGAACAAAACAACCGCCGTAGTAAACTCAGAGCCTTCTTTCCATGCGATTGAGCTTGACAGCCGTTTTGGTCTATACGAACAAGCATTAGTATATCCACTTCACTCACTATTAAAGGAGTTGAGAGCATAACCAACCTGAGTCCTCGTCCTTTGTCCCCGAACCGGGAGTCCCAGTGCATGCCGTCTACCCCGGTAGGTACCTGTCTCCTTCAAGCGCTTGATATCATCTAGGTACTGTCTCCGGAGGTCGTTCTCGATTTTCATATCGGACAGAGCGGCCGTGATATCGAGGACCTGCTTATTCGCCAGCTCCCCAACTTTGCATGTGGGGTGGATATGGAAGCGAGCCAAAAGGCGTGACGAGGCGGTGTTTCCAACTCCAAAGAAGGCCTCGAGCGATTTCTAGTGAAACGGTTAGATTTGGCAAGGATACTGGGTGAATTGGGTTACTGGAGTGCTTGCCTTGACGAGGTTCCGCTCAGGGAAGTTCACGCCCAGGATGAAGACCTAAGTGAGATGTTAGCCATAAAATATAGGCAATTGGAGCAAATTGACAAGCAGCATACCATCTTGCCTGGCTAAATGTATCCGGTCCGCTTCGAATGGGGATGACTGCGTTCCGCTACTGTCCCTCCGGCGCAATGATTGATCTCCGGAGCGCGGAAGAAATCAGGTCGCAACAATATTTCTCCGGTTTGACTCCGTAAATGTCAATACGTACCCAATTTCGGGAGCGATCTTACACAGCATTCAAGGGGAAAATTACACTAACCGCAGCTCAAAATACAGTCTTTGTCTAAAATAGGGATAATGGCATCTTGGCATCTCCGCAATTGAAAGCTGGCCTTCAGTCCCGCCATCCTTCCTTCCACTACAATTGTCCTCTCCAAAGCCATTGTTGGGGATCTCCTGGTAACGGAGTCAATATAAACGATAATGAACTTCAGAAACCTCTTCTTGTCGTTCTTCTTCCTTCTGGCAGTTGGACTGGCTCTGGTCCACGCCGAAGAAGCTCAACAGCCTCGCGGTCCGAAGATCACTCATAAGGTAATAGCCCCTGTCCTCGAAGCGATTATCATTCTTACCACTAAATCCTAATCAAATCGTCGTGTATAGGTGTACTTCGATATTGAGCATGGAGATAAGCCTCTAGGCAGAGTTGTGCTCGGGTTGTACGGCAAGACCGTTCCCAAGGTAAGGATTCATACCGCCTAAGTTTGTCTGGGATCATGCTAATTATGGAATTCCTAAATAGACCGCTGAGAACTTCCGGTACGGTGATCTCCATATTCTTTCTGGGTATTTTGGTTGTTATTCACTGACATTGAACGCTCAAGGGCTCTTGCTACCGGCGAAAAGGGCTTTGGCTACGAGGGATCTACCTTCCACCGTGTTATCAAGCAGTTCATGATTCAGGGCGGTGACTTCACCCGTGGTGACGGTAAGCCTATCTCCCTCCGATTCAGAACCTGTAGGTGTGGTAGATGCTGACTTCTATATCAAGGCACTGGCGGAAAGTCCATCTATGGCGAGAAATTCCAGGATGAGAACTTCAAGATTAGGCACACTAAGAAGGGTCTTCTCAGCATGGCCAACGCTGGCAAGGATACCAACGGATCCCAGTTCTTCATCACTACTGTTCCTACTCCGTATGTATCCCATGTTTTACTCTACTGATTTGCCCCGTGAAGAATATTCGCGAGAAAAGACGCTAATAGGCGCGGAATAGATGGCTCGATGGCCGCCACGTCGTTTTCGGCGAGGTCCTTGAGGGTTATGATGTGGTCGAAGCCATTGAAAACGTTCCTAAGGCTCCTGGCGACAAGCCCGAACAGGTGGTCAAGATTGTCAAGAGTGGAGAGCTGGAGTCTAAGGACAAAGGTAGCCACGAGGAGCTGTAGACCTTTTCCGGGTCATTGTTTACTTCTTGGAATAGATTGAAGCGTGCTGATGGTTCTTGGCCTATTAAAGAAGACAATGTTATCACTGAAGAACCGTCAGAGATTCCGGCACCATCGACACCAGCACCAACTCCACCATCAGCAAGCTCCTGGGCTTCCTCTTATCCTCTGTCCGGGTTCGTAGTATTCCTTGTTGCCATCGCTCTTATCGTGATCTCCGTTCGGAGACGCTACAAGGGCCGGTGCCGATGCCACGGGAAAGAGAGCGATGAGAAAAGTATTGCTTGAAAAGAAACGCAGGATGACGATATTTAGTTAGACACTATTTGCTCCCCAGATCAACCATCCAATTAGAATTAGCTTCCCCGATACGCATCTGACTACAGAAGGTACTCCGTACTAAGTAGGAGTAGTAGTAACCCGGCGTACCTATCAACGAACGGGCTTCTGTGTGTAGTCGGATTATCCCCCATAGAAGCGGTCAGTAACAGTTCATCAACTTGGTAGTGGCAAACCCATCGGATGACCGGTCTTTTTCAATACTTGTACTGTCAAGAGTGGCAAATGTCAGATTCTGTATCTTATCTCCATTGTGGCTAGAGACAGTGCATCATGGAAGTGGTAAGTGTTATAGAAGTGGAGTGGCTACCCTGATCTTTTCTTTTTGAATGCTTGTGATGTGCTAGGATATATTTGTGGGAGATTGGTGTGGGTTTGTACCAGATAGTATCTATACTTCCATCTTACAGAGTACCGGCTGGGCTCTTGATATCGTTTTGTTTCTCCTCTTTTCTTTTGATTGTATTTCGGAATGGGATAGGAAATAGAGCCTGAAAGGTACCATGGCCATTGTCTGACGGAGCAATGGTCTCCATCCACAAAAGGGGGATACTACGGTACCTTCAAGTTTACTGCAGTGGAAATCATTATGAATAATATTTTTTTTTCTTTGGATATATAATGTACCGATTGGACAAGTTGGTCTTCATTGGATCTTCCTTGAGATTGGTCCGAAGTAAGTTACTAGTACACTTTTAGTCACCTGAACAGTATTTAAGTGACCAGTAACGAGTATCGCGATCCATGCTACTACTAGTAAAATCATGAGGTAGAATGGTACGGGAGATCATTAAGACAGTTGACATAATTGAAATCATAATCGGGATGAATCTTATTTAATAAATAGATAGAATGATTTATTGCATTGATTTTAATTTAATTACTTGAAAATTTCTCTTACAACATTCGAAGAAGTAAAAAGAAAAGACCAACCAAGATTTCAATAACCTAATACAAAGTAGTGAGTAGTATGTATCATCTACGGAGGTAGTTACAGAATACGGTCGGTTGGTTCCATTAAAAAAATTGAAAAACCCTTTTTCACAATGACGGCAAAAAAGAAGGGACAGACTCGGCCTGGGTCCATAATTATTACCTATAGGCGCCGCAACTTCCCTTTTTTTTTTTTTTTTTTTCCTAATTTGCCATCGCTTCTGAACCTCTTTTATTTTTTCCCCTCTCTTTTCTTTTCCGTTTTATTATATTTGCCTCTGAAATCCAACGTTGGATGTGCCAATAAAAAAAATCATAACATTTTTCCTATGCAAATTACCCAGCGTGAGTAGGTACCAGTACAGAGACAGTAAAGTAAGTACTACTAAGAGTGGTCACTGACCGTGGCCGCAAACACTAAATCCCACCACTAACTCAGGCTTTGCCTCATTCCCTCTCCTTCTCCCACAAAACCTAATCTCTTCCTCTTCCTTTTTCAAACCTCCTCCCCTAATCCAAATTGGTTTTCCTTTTCTTTTCCACATATTACCAACTTCTCTTTTTTTTCCTCTTTCTTCCCCTTTCTTTCTTTCTGCAATTTAATAGAAGGGTTAGATCTGGGAGATCCCCGTATTCGTTCTTCGAATCACCCAAATCTTTTTTTTTTTTTTTTTTACCTTTTTCTTGTTGTGTTACTCATATTTGATCCTATCCGGATCGCCACTCAATAGAGAGACACAAGGATACTTCTCTTTTCCTTCAAGTTTCTCTCCTTCCCTCCTGTCCTGTACAGAAAAAACGAAATCTCGGGCGCTCTTTTCCCGTTTTTTAACGATACGCAGATCGCGCTTCTGCTCCCCGGGTTTTTAAAAAGCACTTCTCGTTTATCGTTTTCTTTTCTCTCTTTCTGTACGTCAAAACCATCATCACAGTTCCCGCGACAGGAAACCCGCATTTCTTCTGTGCGACTTGAAAACGCATTGCTTATCTGTCATCTCTCTAGACAGTTCGTGAAATACCGCAAAGATGGCCGACAGCCTGAAGATGGGAAGCCTTTCCCTCAACGACTCCCAGCATGCGCCTGCCCCTACCAATCCCACTGGCCGCGCTGCCTACATCCCTCCCCATCTCCGTGGACGCCAAACCGGTGCGAATGTGGACGGACCCGCCGCTGCTCCCCCCGCCCCTAGCGGTCCTGGCAATTCTTGGGGTTCAAGGTATGTCTGATCAACCTACTTTCTGTTGTTGTGTGCGGGTGACTGACGATTTGTTACTAGAGGCGGCCCTCGCGGTGGTAACTGGGCCAACGCCAACGCTCCTGATTTCAGCCCTCGCGGTCCCAATGGTAACACTAGCTGGACCCCCACTGAAGGTTCTCGCCATGCGTTTAATCCAGATGCTTACGGAAACCCAGGTAATACCGGTTCTTATGGCAGTGGTGCCAGTGCCAGAGGCTCTGGAGATGGCCAGTGGCGCGATGGCAAGCACATTCCCGGTCCTGCTAATCCCCGCTTGGAGCGTGAACTTTTCGGCGTGCCCAATGATCCCACCAAGCAGAACACTGGTATCAACTTTGCCAACTACGACGACATTCCCGTGGAAGCATCCGGCCATGAAGTCCCCGAGCCCGTCAACGCTTTCACCAACCCTCCCTTGGATGACCACTTGATTGAAAATATTAAGCTCGCCTACTATCAGACCCCCACCCCAGTGCAGAAGTACTCTATCCCCATTGTGATGAACGGTCGCGACTTGATGGCTTGTGCCCAGACCGGTTCCGGAAAGACGGGTGGTTTCCTGTTCCCAATCTTGTCTCAGGCCTTCCAGAACGGGCCTTCTGCGACCCCTGCCCCGGCATCCGGCCAATTCAGCTATGGCCGTCAACGCAAGGCTTACCCGACATCCCTCATCTTGGCCCCGACTCGTGAACTGGTCTCTCAGATCTTTGATGAAGCTCGCAAGTTCGCTTACCGCTCCTGGGTCCGTCCTTGCGTCGTCTACGGTGGTGCCGATATTGGTTCTCAGCTCCGCCAGATCGAGCGTGGATGTGACCTGTTGGTTGCCACTCCGGGTCGTCTCGTAGATCTCATTGAGCGTGGCCGCATTTCCCTTGTGAACATCAAGTACCTGATTCTGGATGAAGCTGATCGCATGTTGGACATGGGTTTCGAGCCTCAGATCCGTCGTATTGTGGAAGGTGAAGACATGCCCCATGTCAACGACCGCCAAACTCTGATGTTCTCTGCCACCTTCCCTCGGGATATCCAGATGTTGGCTCGCGACTTCCTGAAGGATTATGTTTTCCTTTCGGTTGGTCGTGTTGGTTCGACCTCCGAGAACATCACCCAGAAGGTTGAATACGTCGAAGATCACGACAAGCGCTCCGTTCTTCTGGATATCCTCCATACTCATGGCACTAGCGGTCTTACTCTCATTTTCGTTGAGACTAAGCGCATGGCCGACTCCTTGTCTGACTTCCTGCTGAACCAACGCTTCCCTGCCACCGCCATTCACGGTGACCGCACTCAGCGTGAACGTGAGCGTGCTCTGGAGATGTTCCGTTCCGGCCGTTGCCCTATTTTGGTTGCTACCGCTGTCGCTGCTCGTGGTCTTGATATCCCCAACGTTACTCACGTTATCAACTACGATCTGCCTACTGACATTGACGACTATGTTCATCGTATTGGTCGTACCGGTCGTGCCGGTAACACCGGTATTGCCACCGCTTTCTTTAACCGTGGCAACCGTGGCGTCGTTCGCGACCTGATTGACCTTCTCAAGGAGGCTCACCAGGAAGTCCCGTCTTTCTTGGAGAGCATTGCTCGTGAGGGCAGCGGATACGGCGGCCGTGGTGGCCGTGGAGGTCGTGGCCGTGGTACCAACGCCACCCGTGACATGCGTCGTATGGGCGGTGGTCCTGGCATGGGTAGTGCTGCTGCTCCTTCCTTCGGCGGCAGCAGCTATGGCGCCCCCAGTGCTGGCTACGGTGGTAGCTACGGTGGCGGCCCCTCTTATGGTGGCGGCAGCGGCGGCGGCTATGGAGGTGGTTATGGCGGTGGCAGCGGCGGCGGCGGCTATGGAAACCCCTCGGGCCCTACCGGACCTTCCTCCTGGTGGTAAATACGGGGTTGTGGTCTTTGATGAGGCCGTCAGGTCTGATTGGCTCCTTTCATTTTCATTTGCCTTTCATTTGACGGATACGATCAGAACGAGCCCTGAGTTGCCCTTTTCCTTTGTTTGTTTTATCTCAGGAACGGCTTTGTCATGACTGCCACGACTTCATTTTAGAATTTTCTTTTTCATTCTCATTATTCTCATTTTGAGTTATCGGTGTTTCTATTTCTGAGCATTTCGCAGATTTTGTTTGTTTGTTATCGATTTTAGACATGGTCTTATGATGCGGTCCGATCTCACCATGTTACTGCTCCCGGTTATACCCATCATGTAATCGAGAGCATCTTGGTCGGCATTGCATGAACATCATAGATTGCGTTGTCTTTCTCCTGCGACCGCTTCTGTCAGATACCCTTTTTGTTCTCAGGCGGCCATACGGAGATCCGCTTGAACTATGTGCGCCGAGCAGGAGTGCCGGCTTTTCGTTCTCCAGAAAAGTGCTTTTTATGGTTTCATCTGCTTGGTGCTGTGGCATCGCATCGACCGTGTCTCGCTAGATAGATCTCTTACAGTTTCGGTATCTCATGGCGGGTTATTTTCATATTCCTATTTCTTATTCGTCTGAACCTCCTACATTCAAGTTTCGCTTCTTCTGCATGCGTCGCTACTGCTTTGTTTTTTACTCTTTCCCAGGAGCGCTCTCTTCGCCGCACAATGTCCTATCGTTGCTCCAGCCTTGGTTGGATTTTTCTCGGCTGCACATCGACATTGTACGGAAAAGAAAGAAGCCAGGGCTACCTAACAGCATGTCGCGGCGACGGGCCTTCTTCGGCGGGTGTTTGTTTCTTTTTAACGCTGCCTCAACGAAGGTTGGCGCATGATAACGTGACGCGAGTGATAGAAGGGATTTCTTTGCATTGTGTATGGCGTTGGGCTTGAGCTGCTGTGTCCACAAAAAGATTATGTTCTCTACACTGGGGATCGTGGAGGATGGGATGCTACCTTTGCTGGCACTTATGATTTTTTGTGGTTATGCTAGACATTATTGTCTCATGTCAGTAGCTATGTAGGCTCGACGAGATATGCCGAAGACTGGCCCTATTCAGGGAGACTTGAATTTTGTCTCGCGAGAAGGGCGCTATTTATTAGGATAAAAAAGTTTGATTCTAGTCTTATCTAATTCATCGTAGTTTCTCGTATGAAATATCTAGTCAATTACGTCGCAATCCATACTCTTCAAAAGCTCTTCGATAAAAGAAGAGATAGGTGATACGGACAATGAGGGAGAAAAAAATTTAAATAACAAAGTAATAGGAAATGATTTGAAAATGTTCGTTTTGTGAATTAGATTTAAAAACTGCATTCTGTACATTTGGTTGATAAATCATACTAGACTTATATAGGTACTCCACTAGTCGTTCATTTAGTGACGGGAACCCCGTGGAAGAGGCAATCAATCACTGGATCCCCCCCAATTTGGGGCACCGAAAGAACCTCACCTCATCCTTCTTCAGTCAACACAACTCTCCTTTCTGCTCCTGCCCTCATCCACCTCCTCCGTAGCTCTCATTTTCGCATTGTCTCCCTTTTCCAATACACTGGACCCAATTACGATCTTCTTCTATCGTACTTCGCTTACTCACGACGGAGGTGCAGTACGCGCTTCACGGTGCCGATTTCTCTGCGGCCGCCCGTGACCTCGTCAAGGGCGCGCACAAGACAGACTACCACGTCGAAGACCCCAGTGAACTAGAATCTACGGCTGTTCTTTTTTATCCATCAGTGCATTGTGATTCTAAGAACCAAACATGGCTGAAGTTGAAAGCGCCGCCGCAGACGACTCGTTCGTACAATCCGAACCTCAGGATGAGCAGCAAACCCATAACATGACGGTTGGCACGCGACGCCAGGCGAATGGGACAATCGGCTCCGTTTATTCGGGGAACAAGATCAGACACCTCAAGAAGGAGGACGGTATTCCGCTATGGCGCAAGGACATCCAGTACCAGTTTCTGAAACTTGTCTTCGAGGATAAGACACCCGTCTTTACTCGTTGGCCCGACGGACAGAAGGGCCTGGACTTTGCGGATGTCTACATTGATGCTATGGCAAGGAGTAGCAAGACGAGTAAGATCCTGAAGGATAAACTTCAGAATGACAAACAGGCAGCCATCAGCATGGCTATGGTTTGTCTACTAGTCAACTTTGGACGAATGAATACCACACTCAACTGTATGTTTCTTTCTTCTTCCTCTTTCCCCCCGCTTTCTCACTATCCCTTACGTGGACGTTCTGCTACGTCCTCCTGTATTAAAGTACGATTGTTGATCGGTGACTGCCCTAGTTTTCCCTGAAATGCGTGCCCAATTACGGACCTACCACTCCATCCCTTCCTTACAGGCGCACCAGGACCCTAATGCCTACAAACAATTACAAGATGCCCCTCGTCTGAAATCCATCCTCAAGGGGGCATCGGAGGATGTCGACCAACCAAATACACTCGATAAGATCAAACGTCAGTCGATCCCTCGGACAAACCCGGTCAATCTTATCTTTGTTCTAGCTCAGTACGCTCCTAAGGTATCTGAGCTGCACTTTTTCCCTCCCCGCGACTTTTTCGATCTAGTTATGAGGTCTACGCTCAGTAGTAAAAGCCGCGCGAAGGCTTTCTTATGGTTAATGTGGTGGTACTTGGAGAGTGACTTCTCACATGAGGCAGCCCTGAACAATCCGTTCGGCCCAGGTCTAGCTGCAGATGGAAATGGAGGCCTGCCAATCAAAGTACCTAGTTTTGAGAGCCTCACCGAAGAACAGGCAAACGAAGAAAATGTGGATACGCAGTCTGAGATCGAATATGGAGAAGCCAAACGCTTGGAGCGTAAACGTTTGTCTTCCAATGGGATCACCCTCTCGTTCCTGTCTCGGCTGACATAACTATAGGTATCTTGGAAGAAGATGAGCCAATCCCTAGGATAACTAAACGTTCTAAGAAAGGTATTTATCAATTGCCTTCCGCTTTCAATCTATGTGTTTTTTGTTCACCATATAACAGGCCTGCTAGAGCCTGGGTACGATGATGACCAAATCTCAGGCGATATTTCGGGCCGAGGAGATAGCTTTGGAGGCCGTGGATCTGCTATGTCCACTCCATTGCACCCCTCGTCCAAACGTTATCCAGATGATGAAGATGACTATCAAACCCCGGGACATCCAGGCCGTTCCCGATATAAGCGACCCAAGCGGGAGTCATCTCTTACTCGTTCTGTTGGTCAGCAGCGCCTCATCTTGAAGACAAAAATGGAGCATACCCCTGACGCTTCCTCCCCGGCCCCTCCAGGTTCAGGTCATCCAATTCTGAACAGATTCGTCACGGAGCCTTCTTTACCCCAGCAGAGCTCCTCTCGCCGTCCCCGCCCACTTACCCAGCACCAACTGGCTGTAGAACAAAACAGGCGGCAGCGTATTGAATACATCCTTGCCAAGCGGAAGAATGAAGCTTACCGGCTCCTCCACGCCAAGCGGGAAGCCGAAATCCCGTTTCATCGATATAATCGCTTGCTGCAGAATGTCCCTGACGGCTACGACTCGGAAGACGAGGACAATTCGTGGGGGAAAGGAGGCTTGGTTCCCAATCCCGAAGAAGAGGAAGATTATGGTGAGTGTGCCAGTTTTTACTTGTCCGTCATTCGCAAGGCTGCAAGACGACTTGACCGATGGGACTATGATGATGCCAATGGCCCGAAGAGAGACCGAAAGAAGGAGAGAGAAGAGCGTCAGAAGGCGAGGCAGAGCGGAATTGGTCTCGATACGGACTTGGTAGGACGTGTGCCAACCTCTGCACGTAGCAGAGCTCGAGCTGCACGCAATGCCAAGCGCAAGCTCGCTGGAGTAACCACAGAGGGCTCTGCGACGGTAACTCCTAAGGCCAAGCCCTCGTCAGCATCCCGTTCGAAAAGCAACCGGAACCGCACAAGCCGTCCTACTGGGAGTTCACTGGCAGCTCCTGATGGTGCAACCAAGGATGGTCTCGAGGCGCCGTCTCAGGACCAGGAACTGTCGTCCATGCCCGGGGACATGGAAGGCGAAGCAGAAGAAGGCCTTGATGACATCGATCGCGAGCTTCTTGGCGAGGGAAGCGGTGATGAGGACGAAGGTGCTTCTCGCGGGCCTCAAACTTCTCGCCCTGTGGAGGCGGGCTATGAGGATAGTTTCATCGGCGAAGGAGGAGACGATGATGCAGAAGCACTGTCTTCGGATGAAAACGATGAAGAAGCCGACGATGATGATCTGGAGGAAGGAGAAGGGGACGTTGACGTAGACGTGGAAGGCGATGGTGACGATAACTCGTCCACGTTCGAGGGCGGCAATGGATATGCCGCCAGTGATGCTTCATCCGTTGCGGGTGATGCTAGTGAAAAACTGCAGGAAGGGCGAGCGGATGAGAAAGATGAAACGATGGGTGATCATTGAAAATGGGGTAGTGAGAGAGTGAAGGTACCTTAACAAGGATCAATTGGACTTTCTGTGGCCAGGCTATACTTCTCCGGCCTGGGTTTTTTTTTCTTCTTATATTTCCTCCCTTTAATTCTGTATCGCTATCTCGCCTTCGACTTGTTCTTTCCTTCCGTGCTCTTGTTTTATATTTCCTTTCCTTTGTGGAATGTTTATGTTATTGTGGTATTACAACACGGTTATTATAGCTACGTGCAGGACATTTTCCGCCATGTCAGAGGGGATAATGGAATACGTTTAGACTATATCGCCTTTCCCCCCGGTGAGAATGACTCGTAAAAGCTTCCATATCAGACGATGGTCATACTACTAGGTATACAGCTGGAGATACCTGATCCTGGGTGAATTGACGACGTGCGGAAGTATGTGGATTGTTGAATACTATGGTAATCAGGCCACATATAAAAAGCCTCATGATTCCCACCTAGATAGGCCTTTTGAGATAGTTTAATAGGGATCATAAAATCTGGTCGTTTTGATATCGTTTCATCCAGATATCTTACCAGATATCCTTAGTATATATCGCCACCCCGTGTGGCAGTCTTAAACTAGGGCTACTGATTGGCCTTTTTCTCTTTTGGGGGGCCCTTATCGGTTCTCCATGAGTCATAGACAGTGGTACGTCATGATTCTTTGAGCACGTCAAAGAGCATGGAGAGCCTTGAGAATGCAACATTCACGGCATGCATGTATGTGCTCTGTGTGCGTGCATATTCTCTACCCCCATACAGTGGTTGCAGATTGAACTGTAAGTAAAGCGGAGAGACGAGAGGGAAGAGGAGAGAGAGGCGTGGAAGGCCTATTAGAACCCTAGTAAGACATTTCCGGAGTAAATCATTGGCCATGAGCGGAGGAATCTGTTGAGTCTGCAGGTTGAGATGCATTTGTACTTGTGAGGGCTTAGTTTTGCATGTGAATGAAATTTACTGACACCTGACACGCTGCCTTCCCCCAATTTTTTCAATCTTTCACTCCCTCCTTAACTGGAAAACATTCCACATTCTTAGCAGCGAAACATATTCCTAACAACTCCTTTCCTTTTAAAATATTTCTAGCGCTTCATATTGCTATTGATCGAAACCTTTCCCAGCCATAATCTCCTTCCCTTGGAGAAACTTCCCCTGCCGAGCATCGGCGATCCACACCCAAATCTCGCGCCTCTTCCTGCACCGCGTACTCCACTCCGCTCAACGAACTAATTCACAACTCCAACCTCCTATTATTTGAGCGTCCGTGCAGCAGCTAGGTGAGAGAGCGCTTGTGGCACTCACAGGCCTGCCTGTCTCCCTCCCAACCTTACTCTGATCGACCCCTCCCTCCCCCCCCCGGACATTCCTTGCAGGTATCGTCGCCCAACATTGAACAGACCGAGGATTTCAGCGTGTCGCCCTTGATTTATTTAACAGTGGTCATCCAGACAGACCGTGCATCCAACTCTCTACGAAGCCTTGTTGGAAACGACTTTAGAGTTGCGTGAACAGGTCATTCATTACCATATTCTCAACGACACTAGGTTTAGTCTAGGTTTTTAATCTACGGCGGAGCATTTCTACGGTTCGGCGTTACACTACAGCCTCCTGTCTGTCATGTCTGACAACCCTTCGATTCTCCGCCCCCGTCCACGACGGGTGTTCGATCTCACTCCAGCCTCTACTGAGTCATCTGAACCCTCGAGCCCTGCGGAACCCGCCAACACAGACCTTTTGAGCCCTCGGGATGCTGGGTCCACCAGCGTCAGTCGGAATGGTTCGATCATGAACTTGACAGCCCCGACACTCTACGGCATCTATGCCCCAACAGCATTCGAGGGATCCCGGGATGAATCCAGTCCATGGGGAACGGAAGCTCAAACGCCAGCCGTCGAAAAGCCAAATCCCCTAACAGTGCCGGAAAAGTCAGATCGATTCACCCTTAAGCGAACCCGGTCTCGACTAAGCCACGGGCTATTCCTTGGTGTGATACTGCCTCAAGCACTGAAGGTTGCGTTGTTATTTTGCTTTGGGATTGTCTACGGGATCATCACAATCCACTTGCACGAGAACCATTGGATTACGCCGGTGAAGTTGGAGAACACTCACTACTATGGGTCGTTGGAATACCTAGGATTCTGGGGTGTGGCCGGAGTCGTTTTGGGAAATGTGCTTCCTGGGCTAGACCTTTTCTCGGAAGACTTAACGGTTGATAATGCAAAGCAACTGAGTCGGTCGAACAGCGACGAAGAGAGTGAGGAACGTACCCTCTCATGGGTTGCAGCGGTTCGGAGTGTTGGTGCCTTTGTCGGAGTAGCATTTGCCATGGTAAGCCACCCAGCTCGCCTAGTCCTTTTTATTTATTTATTTTTATTTTTTGAGGAACTATGTCCATTGACTGATATTTCTGTATAGCGGAGAACACCCTGGCAATCAACTACTCAAGCATCGGCGACGCTCGCCCTCGCAAACCCCGTGTTATGGTATCTCATCGACCGCACTAGGACGGGCTTCTTCATGTCTACCATCATTGGAGTAGGTGGAATGGGTATTATATTGGCACTTCGGCCGGACTTGGTGCCGTCTTCCACAGGGGCATCGGCAAGTGCGATTCCCGCGCTGAACGATACTCTGCGGGAATATGGATTGGGTACGGGTATCACACAAGAGAGCCTTGCGGTCAGGACTTGGGTTGCGAGTGTTTTGTTTTGCGCGTGCGTTTGCTTTGGCAATATTGGTCGTCAACTTGCCATTTTTGCACGCAGAGAATCCATACAAGCATGAATCAGGCACGACTAGCATTGAGACTTTCCATCTACTCTTTTCGGTGACCCCACTCATTCGAGTAATTGCAGATTTTTTACTTTCTTTTTTTCCCCTTCATATTTTCCCTCCAATGACTCTGGGATTGATTTATTGCCATGTTACTCGGGTTCGGGAGTAAACTTTGCTTGAATAGACACCAGCGTGGTCATTGACAGAAGGCCATGGCGATGAGACTATTACGATATTGGCACGCCGTCTCTAGCGTATTTGCAAGTACAGAGTAAGCCTACTACCGGTGGCTATGATAAGCATTCTATGATCGGTTCCAACAAGAAGAGAGTAAAAAAAAGGAGTGTAGAATCAATCATTGCAATCTCTTCCACTGGACTCAGAAAGTCCTAGAAGACACTGCACCCAAGATCGACACCCTGCGGTTTGCAGTTGGTCTCCATTCTTTATGACGATTTCCGTACTTCATAGGCATCACCCCTATAAGGGGATATCCTCATAGGAACGCTTTTGAAAGAATGTTATTTTGCGTTGTTCATGAAGAAGAAAAAAGAAAAGGGAAGGAAATTGCGGTCATGTCGAGCGCAGTTTTGTACCTTTCCCTTGTGGTGGCCCGTGCTCTGTATCATGTGATGTACGCGGGAGTCACGTCCTGATCATATAAGCAGACCGCAGCTTACATAATTTATATCATGCATTGACGTGACCCACTCATCCGCTAGGTAGTTAGTTATGATTGAAAAGCTATGTAACCAGTTAGTCACCAGGGAAGCTCCTCTTCTGCCTCAGGCGCCACACATCCCAGGCCGAAAGCGGCGAATGAACCCCGCGGAAAACTCCCCTCAATCCATTAGTAGAGTCAATTAATGGGTTAACAAGACCATATATTGTTGTTGCACATAGACTCAAAATCTCAACCTCACGGTTTAGGAGGCAGCTGATAATCCTGTTTTGATTCCCCGATCAGACGGATCTTCCCCCAGGTAAATAAAATGGCCCCTGAAATGATGTCGTGGTTCTTGTTCCCCGCTGGTGCGACTGCTTGCGGTGTTTTCTCAATTGAGTTGCTTGTGGAGGGGTCGTGGGGATAAATTTTTCCCTTCCTTCAATTTTCTTTTCCCTTCCCCTTTTCTTTTCTGGATCCTGACCTTGACGTGATTTAGTGTCTCTCACGGTCGTTGTCTCAAAATGTCTCAACAAAAGTCAGGTAAGGCAATTGTATACTTCGCTGTATTTCCTACAGTCTATGTTTGCCAAGGGGCGTGTGGGTGTCGTCCGAATACTTCCCCACAGTAGCCATTTCTGTTACGCTCATGAACGTTGAGGCGCTCACCGGCTGACACGCGATATCTACTCCAGCTATCCTCTCCGTCTATGACAAGACTGGACTGCTCGACCTGGCCAAGGGCCTGGTCCAGAACAATGTCCGTCTGCTCGCCTCTGGTGGTACCGCCAGGATGATCCGGGAGGCAGGATTCCCTGTCGAGTGAGTCTTTCCGATTTATAACATATACTGGATCAAATGCGGCCCTGTTGGTGAAGATGACAGTCGGCGGGGCTAATGTATCGATGCTAAAGGGACGTTTCTGCTATTACCCATGCTCCCGAGATGCTTGGTGGCCGTGTCAAGACCCTCCACCCTGCTGTCCACGGTGGTATCCTCGCTCGTGACATTGAGTCTGATGAGAAGGATCTGGCCGACCAGAAGATTGCCAAGGTTGACTTCGTCGTCTGCAACCTTTACCCCTTCAAGGAGACCGTCAACAAGGTCAATGTCACCATCGCAGAGGCCGTTGAGGAGATCGATATCGGGGGCGTGACCCTCCTTCGTGCTGCGGCCAAGAACCATGCCCGTGTCACCATCCTTTCTGACCCTCAGGACTACCCTGAGTTCCTCAAGGAGCTCGATGCCGGCGAGATCACTGACTCTCGCCGGAAATTGTATGCTCTCAAGGCCTTCGAGCACACCGCAGACTATGACGGTGCCATCTCCGGGTTTTTCCGCAAGCAATACGCCGGTAACGGTGAGCAATACATTCCTCTGCGTTACGGCACCAACCCCCACCAGAAGCCCGCCTCGGCATACATGCTTCAAGGTAAGCTTCCTTTCAAAGCCCTGAATGGTGCTCCAGGTTACGTCAATTTGCTTGACGCCCTCAATGCCTGGGCTTTGGTCAAGGAGCTTAAGCAGGCGCTGGGCTACCCTGCCGCAGCTTCCTTCAAGCACGTTTCCCCAGCTGGTGCCGCCGTAGGTGTTCCCTTGAACGAAAAAGAGCGTAAGGTCTACATGGTTGATGATATCGCTGGTATCGAGACTTCCGGCCTAGCTCAGGCTTACGCTCGTGCCCGTGGTGCCGACCGCATGTCCAGCTTTGGAGATATTCTCGCTCTTAGTGACGTTGTTGATGTGCCCACCGCCAAGATCATCTCGCGTGAGGTTTCGGACGGTGTCATCGCCGCAGGCTACACTCCAGAGGCTCTTGAGATCCTCTCCAAGAAGAAGGGCGGCAAGTACCTGGTGCTCCAGATGGACGAGACATACGTCCCCGCCGCTGAGGAGACCCGTACTTTGTACGGTGTTCAGCTCACCCAGCACCGCAACGATGTGGTGATCTCTCCCCAGAAGACCTTCAACACCATCGTGACTCCCAAGGACCTACGGAGCCTCCCCGACTCTGCTTTGCGTGATCTCACCGTGGCAACCATTGCTTTGAAATACACTCAGTCCAACTCCGTCTGTTACGCTCTTAATGGCCAGGTCGTTGGTTTGGGCGCTGGTCAGCAGAGCCGTATCCACTGCACCCGTTTGGCCGGTGACAAGGCCGACAACTGGTGGATGCGCTTCCATGACCGCGTCCTCAACATCAAGTGGAAGCAGGGCACAAAGCGTGCCGACAAAGCTAATGCCATCGACCTGCTCTGCTCGGGTAACACCCCTCGCACCGAGGCAGAGACCGCCGAATACGAACGTGTCTTTGAGGAGGTCCCTACTCCATTCACTCAGGAGGAGCGGGAATCCTGGATCCAGAAGTTGAGCGAGGTTGCTGTCTCATCCGATGCTTTCGTAAGTCATTCCCCACCTCTATTTCTGTCAGCGATGTTTGTACTGACTTGCTAAACTACAAGTTCCCTTTCATCGACAACGTTTTCCGTGCCGCCCGCTCCGGCGTTAAGTACATCGCTGCCCCTAGTGGCAGCCAGAACGACGGCCCCGTCTTCGAGACTGCGGAGAAGCTTGGCATTGTTTTTGTCGAGCAGGGAACACGCCTCTTCCACCACTAAGCTGTTGCCATTGCTTGATATATGATAGTCCAAATGTTATGCCAGTATTTATATGTGATGATGTCAGTCCATATTTTCACGACTTTATACCTAACTCTCTGGGGAAATGAAATAAAAGAACCTTTGATTTTTGAGACTTTGCTCCGTGTCCTCGGTGGTAAAATAGGATCGATGACCCCTCACCCGAGCCGGGCTGTTATGGTCCTGGTTCAGTCGAGACCTCGATACTTATTAGCGCACACTTATGATCTAGATGAGAATTCGGGCATCGGATAGCAGTGTCTAATGCTGCTGTAGAAATATCTGACTAATAGAACGATAGATTGAAAACCGCCTGGGGTGCTTAACCAGAAGGATCTTGGGGGGTTGATGAGGGCCATTATATTATAGGCAAGCATACAAAGGTAGCCCCCTTTCACTAAGCAAACAATGGAATATGGCGAAAAGGCTTGAAGATTACAGCATAATTTTACCTCAAAAGGTCATTGAGAGACCACGGTCTTCAAAAGGTAAACTATTGCCTAACTTAGGTATGTGAAGGATAATGGGATCCATGAAAGCCAAATCCAACCGCTGAAGCACAGTCAGCACGACCAATCTCCGTCATGTTTCGTGCATCGAGGCAAATGAGGTAGCTTGTGCCCGTATCACCGTTGAGAACTACACTCAGGAGATATCCAGCATCCTCAGCATCGTCAGTTCCATCGGGGACGAAGATTGCTTCTCCGGGGGTATGCCTTTCACGCTCCCAGAGCCGAATCTCTTGCGTTTCAAGGTCGACTTTCGCGACGGCATCAGCGAAGGAGGACTGGAGAAATCTACGCTCAGCTTTGACCCACAATCGTTGAAATGATCTCAGCCTACCTTATCTTGATTGATGACATTGTAGACATACCGTGTCCTCTTGGTGGAAAATTTAGGATTTATGGTGGGGAGATCACCGATGTCAGCTTCAATTTTAAGCATGATCTCTGCCCTGGGGAGGTCGGCGTCACCAGCCGACGTTTCGAATCGGCCTATTTTGGGGACGTTGGCTAAGCGATAGCGTACCAATCTGGGTCGTGAGCCGCCATACAGGCCGGCGCCCTGGCCTGTGGAAACCATGTTTTCGTAATATGCCGCCCGAATGATCTCATCTGTGGGATATTCGATGATATCGCACATGATGTCGGCTGCATCGTCGCTGTTGTTTGTCTCCCATGCATTGATCGTATGGAAGCTGAAAAAGGCTGGACTCAAAAAAGTAGCCACGACGCTCCTCTCATGCCTCCGGTCGATAACATACCATCGCGTTTGAATTGCAGGATTGAAGTTCAGAGCATCCACCATGTTGCGCTCCCAGAGAATCTTAGCCCCGGCGGCAGCAAAGATGCATGGCCAGATACACAAGATCACATAATTGTGGCTGAGGAAGAAAGAATGCAGATACGCTGGCTTGACAGCTGGTCCCGTAACCGTCGCGAGTATATCGGTCTTACCGCTGGTGGCAGAGGTCCGAAATACTCGGTATGTTGCGTACCTCCCCATATCGAGGTTGTAGTTATACACATCCCGTGACGCAGCGTCGAACGCGGCGTGGGAACATGAAAGTGGACCTTTGAGGTCAGGGTGTAGGGTGTCCTGACGGGTGACTCCCAGTGGCTCCAAAGTCTCAGGGTCGATCTGTTAGCCTCTGGTCAGTTCTACCCCTTTCCTACCGGTGGGGATTTATGGTTGAGAAAAGACTGCCTTACGTGTTTCAGTATGTTGGCATCGGTTAAAGAGACCAGACTGTGCAGTTGCGCGGATCCTACAGGCGGATCGAATTCTTTGGGATGAAGAGGGGCCTATTTCATCAGTAGAGCCCGGAAACATGATCTAGTTCACTTCTTGTGGCATCAGTGGAAACATAGGGCTGGGAAGGGGGTGAATTCGTGAACAAAGGGTTGCCATAGGACAAAACTCACGTTGGCATGCACAGTGACTCCGGCATTGACGAGGTTCGGGTCTTTCATATCAATGGACGGGCGAAAGAGGCTTTTAATCTTTTTGAAGATGCTCTCACATGGATCTCTTTTCTGACCAAAAGTGATGCCCTCTAGAGTCCCCGACTTGCGCGCTTCTTCGATTAGGGCATCTACCTGACGTCGCGAGTTATAGAGCACCTTGCAGGTTCCCGTTGGCTGCGCTACCAGCTGAAATCGATGCAGATGTGTGAACCCGTCAAACCAGTGGCTTCGCTGAAAATTGCTACCCCCAACCTTGTACGTCCCTGGGCCGGTTCGGTAGAGTGTGCCTGCAAGACGTGATGGGATCGATCCGGTTACCGGTAATTCGATGGGCTCACGCTGCTCGACAGTGGCCTCAAACTGCGAAGCATGCCAGGTTCAGCGACAAGGTTTCACTCTCAAACAGGGTATTTCAAAAGCAAAAGCCTCCCCGCCATTGGGCAATACATACACCCGCATCGTTGGGCCAATTATTGTATGGAGCCCTGGGAGTCTCGTTTTGAGCCATATGGGCATCCCAGACAGAGCTGCTACAGACACAGAAAATTGAACAAAACCAATGGATTCCCGAATTGCTACGATCCAAGCAAACGAGCGTATTTCATTTTATTCCCACCTTTTGTCTATACTTATATACTAGCACACTACAGCTCAAGGAAGGGTGCATTGAATAGAGGACTCAGTCCGGTTCCTTTCAAAGGGCCCGTTAATGGGTTGCCCAATGCCTAAATCCATGCATCGGCCACTTTCTAGCACTGGCTTTGCCTTATCCCGTTAGAATCGGCCACTTTCCTGGTCCGTTTTCTCTTGTTTTTCCTTTTATTTTAATTTTCTGCCTAAACCCTAGAAGGGCTGGCTATTTATATCTCTTTATGTTACGGAGGATTCACTGTTATTACGTGGTTCATACAGATGCTCTGCTCCAACTTGCTCCATATCAAGAATACAAAAATGTCACTAAGCCCAGAGGAACTAAAGACTCGCCCCCACGATACGAGCTTTAGCCAATTTGTAGGATTCCACTGGACCTCTGGGAGCGTAGAATAGTGATTTCAATCACCTGGATTGTCATCTTCATCAGCAGTGGGGTGGTGCCTGTAATATTATACTTCGTGCTCAGACATGTTGCGTGGCTAAAGCTATGGATAAGTAGACATGGTCTCCATCCTCCTCAGCACAGAGAAAAGTCTAGCTCCCTTTAAGTCGCTGACAGGACTGCCCCTATAGTACTGGCTGTTATCGCATCCATATTAGGCGTAGGGACTGTGTTGGCGATGCTTCGACGGATATGGAGGCTCATCCGCCCAGACTCAACATGCCGCCCGTCGAACGCGATGCGATATCAAGTGAGTAAACCCGTATCACATTAGCTCCTCTCCAGCTTGTGTATCTAACTCCTGACAGCTCGATTACTTTCAATGGAACTTCTTGTTCGAATTCACGTATATTGCTACTTTGATTATCGTAGCCGTTCGCACCGCTTACACTATTGGAGACACATCCGTTCGACTTATCAGTCTGCCTCTACCCCTTGGTCTTCCAAGTCTGCAGTCAACTAATATTCGCCTCGATACTGGTTCACATGCGAGGTAAATACCCATTCCGCATTTCGTCGACCGAAAAAGGTGCCTTGGCCCGTCCGGGGATTTATACCATCGTGGAAGACGTTGTCGCGGTCGACGGTGGTGAGGAGCTGAAGTTTCGACAGATTTTAGACGCTCGCTATTGTTCAAATAGGCCGATCCAAATCTTACTGCAACGTCTTGGCTGGGCCTGGGGGTTCTCCGGACTAGCGGTGGCTATTGCACTCTTAGTCCTGATCGGTATGGTGCCTAACATGGAAGCGTCGTTCGTCATTGGTGAGTTCGTTTATTCCATAAGTTTAGGGAACCAGCAGAGTCAGCTAACAACTGACTTTTAGGCTGGATCATACCATGGGCGTGGGCAGCAGTCCTTTCCTTGCTCACACGCTCAATGACCAAGGCAGCTCTCGCATGTGAGGAGAGCGCTCCGATCACCTAAGGCTTCCCCTTTCTCTCGATAGGCTAGTGTCTTTTAATTCCCCATTGCAAAATGCTCTTATTGGATCTCTGAATGAGATCCTGCAAGGGTTAGCCATCAAGTCAGTCAGGCGAGGTAGAGATATAGGGTTCCCCTGACGATCTGCTGCTCGCAAATTGGACCCCAATACTTGCTTCATATATAGCTGCATGGATGGCCGCTCGGGCTGTTTGTAGTGAGGAGTCTATGCAGGTCGCATGATGCCTCCTCTTTTGTTGACAATGTATGAAGCTTGACCACGCTTGACAGGGATAAGGCGACTGAGTGGAACAGGAATCTCCCGAACCACGGCACTCCACTTCCCCAGCCTTAACTTTCGGCCACCACAAGAAGTGGACTTGGCTGCGCCGAATATGTCTTGGACTCTGCGCAGCGATTGGGTTCGGGCCAGGTACCGAATCCTGCGCTGGAGGTGGGACATTGTACCCCAATCAGATAATGGTTACATCGTTTGTTGAACAGACCCTTTTCCTTGGCTGGAGGGCTATTCTCCACGAGGCGATAGTAAGGCCATCTCTATGTCTCCAGCCCTTTTCACTCCTCTCTACTAATCTCCGGATGAACCTGCATAAATCGGCAGAAATGAATTTCAGGGCACGGGCCTGGGGTCAGAATGCCCCAACACCACCAGCGCAAACTAGTACGTTGGTTCCTTAATAGCTCAGAGCCAGAACGACCTATAGCAGATTGGAAGACTGGAGTTGGTGGTTAGCTAATCTCTGGCATACTCACACAAACGTTAGAGGGAGGGGTAATGGGTTAGTAGGGTACCTTCTCTCCCTCCAGACATGTTGGGAATCTCTAATGCTAATATAGTTGGCTCGTGCAACAGTTACATCCAGATACTGGCTTCATCGGAAATGTTTACCTGCGTCCCCTCATATATCATCTGATCCTACTATGATTAAAGACTAGCCACCAATTGGATGATGAATCTTAGCGCCTATGTAGCCTACTTCCCCGCAGGCTTGTGATGTACTAATTCCTTTTCTTACTTCATAGGAATCTTGCATTGCACAAGTGTTAAATCGCTAGGATCATGGATGAACGCTTAATTAGTAAACATGCGGGGGTTCAACTTTCTTTAGATATCTTGTACCGGGGGACGCTTGAAGATTTTTGGGGTGCCTCCACCGTTCACACCATAGCCTAGTATCGGAAAAGAAGATCGGCAAGATCTGATAGTTGGATTGTCGTGAGACGAAAGAGTAAAAAGGAGAGAAAGATAGAAAGCCACCGGATCTAATTACTTGGAATGGCCTTGGTATAACCGTTCCCCGAGTCAGGAAGGATTCGCGAGAAATCCAAAAGACCAAAAATGTCCGACCTGAACTGCATTTCTACCCCTTCGTCATCATCCATCAACTCTGTTTCGTCCGGCGCCTCGCACCTAGTTGAACCCCGGTTCCGTTTAGCTTGCGAAGAGTGCCACCTCCGCAAGATTCGTTGTGAGCCGTCGCTCGCAGGCCCTGGAGGCAGCTGTGAAGCGTGCAGGCTCAATCAGCGGCGCTGCCTCTTTTCCCTTCGAAGCAAAATTGGGCGACCACGCAAACAGACATCCTCATCGGCCAACCAAAAGGAATTTGAGCATAAGAGCCCCATCTTGTCCACTGCCGGCGGGTATGCTCAGCAGAACGCTGCCATCCAGGTGTTTCCATCATTAGATGACACCCATCCCAACCCGAATACTGCACGGCATCTAGATATGTCACCACAGAGCCGGGCAAATGATTCCCGTCGCCCGGTTGCAGAGGACTCAGCGCTGTGGGAGAAACCCACATGGCACTCAAATCCGAAAATCCCTACAGGCAGCTCGGTTAACGCACTACGCACAGGATACGTCTCCGAAGACAACACGACGAGGTCCGGTGCCGGAGGGGAGCCCTTTGGGCAGTTAATTAATCAAAACTCCATTGGTGCACAAGTGGGACTCTTCATGTCGGACCTGGCGCAGACAGCCGACTCAATACAGACAGATGCACTCATGATGGAGAGTTGGTTCATCGGGGACAATACCGTAGACAATTCCGAAATTGACGTCGAGCAGGGCTTCAGGGATGCACTGAAGCTGTACGGCGAACTTCACAGCCACTGTAAGACCGGATCTCTCAATATACTCGATAAGAATGACCAAGAGGAGCTCTGTTCCATCTTCCGAGTCTTCGACGAGCTCAACCACAATACGTCCATGCTGCAAAATGATTTGTCAACGCAGCAGCAGCGAACAGACGAATCCAAATGGAGGATCATTCGCGTAGCGGTGACGGAGGCAATCGAGATGTGTATCGGGGTAGTTCAGTTTAATCTTCGACTTCACAATTCCCCCAGACCCGTGAGGTGCCCTCTGGAGGAGTCCTGCTCGACCGGCTCCGCGAATGTCGCGGGATGCAACTGTCTCGCTTCCCAGGATGACCAACGACTGGGTATCCAGCTTAAGGGTCTTATGCTACTCATCCACCTGGACTACTCACTAGTCCGATTCCGGTTCTTCATCTCCAAGCTGGATTGTTTGCATGGTGGGGATCGCTCGATGCAAGGGCCAAAGCCTCAGCAAATGTGCAAATGCTGGTCTACATCAGTGCCGGAGATTGACACAATCCGCTCCCAGGTTTCTGGGTTGGTGGAGAGAGTGCGAAGCTTGTGGGACTAGAAAGAAGTCCAGCCCTCTATAATATACTCAGACTACTATGCTAAAAAGTATGGCTAGTCTACGGCAAGCCATTACCGCCACTCCGCAACAATCGAAGGTCACTGACTTTACCATTAGTTTAGCACTCTTGCTGAGTAGTTTAATTATCCTTCTCTTGGCACCGTATGTCTGCTTCACTAATTCTTCTTATTTATGACCCAATAGTTATGAGAATTATGAGAATTATGAGAATAAGCGCTCCCGGTAGCGACGCGCAAGAAATGTTGATAACTTATGTTAAGGCTTGGATTAGGGGACCCTAGAGCTGATTGGTTGAAATCAACCAAGTATAGGTGGTGTGGAATTGCGCGCCCCAGAGGGGCTCTGTCTAACAGATAATCTGTGAAAGAATGTAATATAGTAGATATAGTAGAAATAATATTTTTATTTTCTTTTTCTGCTTTTTAATTAACTAATCAAAGATCAATAGTTAGTAAATCTACTATCTTTACTAATAAAGCTTTGTATAGTAAAATATCAGTGATTTTCCGTTGTTGCCGCGTGGCTTTCCGTACAATCGATATTGCGGATCTACGAGCTCTATCCTCCATATCACTGTAATCAAATTCAATCTATCAAGCCTTTCATATCCCCAATACTGACTAGTCTTTCCCCACGAAGTTGAAAATATATGCGGTAGATGAAGTCACTGCCACGGTTAACTTGATTGCAACCGCAACAAAAAGGCAAATAAGATCTCAGTCACGGAGCAAAGCATCATGCACTCCTGTTTATAGGTATACGTTTACATACAGTGCTTACTTATATATACATATAAATCCAGACACCATCGTTGCAGAAAAGCGCAATCAACCCACCCTAGTTCTCGGTTGCGGGCGCGTCATCCTCCTGCGTCTCTTGCTTCCATTTTCCCGGCAACAGGGTACTTCCTAATACAATCTTCATGGCTAGGGAGGAGAGAGGGATTGGACTAAGTAGGTCGAAGACGGATATCTCAGACTGGAATTCTTTTGTTATCCATGCTCGGATCTCAACCGCTATCAAAGAATCCACTTTTTAACAGTTAGTGTTGAGCTTTTACACATAAAAGAAGAAGCAAACTTACCTCCGTAAGAGTGGAGGGGCTGTGTGCTACTGATGTCCTCCACAGACATCATCAGAACTTTTGCGATACGCGCGATGATGATATCTTCGATAATTGCGGCCACCACCCCTGGTGATTCAGCCTTAAAGGCTTCCAACCCAGCCTGAATCCCGTCATCGGGGTCGTTCAATCCGCTTGTTTTCCAAAACATTGAGAATTTAGCGTCACGGGCCCAGCGAGTTCGTTTTACGGCCTCCATCATCTCCTCCCCGGAAGCCAAGCCAGTGACCACTTGAGGAGGCACCTTGTCATTGCTAGAAAAGTGCCCCATGATAGCGAACTTGACAAGGTGATGGATATCTGTTTCGCTAATCTATAGGAATTTCAGATGGCTCCTATTAACGGTGTCCTCAGACTCAGCGAGATAGCCGATGTCTCGAACTGCGCCGAGATCCAAGGCAACGGCCTTAGCTCCTTGCCGGCGCCGGAAGTACGCGAGTGCATCTTTGTAGACGTTACCAGCGGAATAGTTGGCTTGCCCGGGATTTCCAATAACTCCTGAAATGGACGAAAGCATGACAAAGAAGTCAAGGTCCTTCGGGAGCGCCTCGTGGAGATTCCAAGACCCTTGGATCTTGGGTCTGGTGCAAGTGATCCAGTCATCATACGATGTGTTTTCAAAGATTCCGTCCTATTTACGTGCCATAGTCAGTTGAGCAACCGGAAATAGGAATTCTCATCTCATCTTACCCTCAGTACCATGGAACATTGAACAAGGCCCTTGATTGGCGGCATCTCCGAGTTGCATTGTGATATCGTCTCAAAGACCTTCTCTCGATCCAAGATGTCACAAGCATAAGCATTTGCAGTACATCCATGTCGTCTTAATTGCCTCAAAAAAGCCTTTGCCTCCTCTTTAGAGTTTCCAGACCTGGAGAAAAAAGCCAAGTGCCTTGCCCCGTGGGACTGCAGCATGTCCGCAATACTTCTACCGATTCCCCCGAGACCACCAGCTAACAGGTATGTAGCGTTGGGATCAAGCACAAAGGGAGGCTTGGCTCGCGGCACAACAGGAACTATATCATCTGGATTGGCTCGGACAACAATCTTGCCAGCAAACTTTCCTGACTGAAGGGCTCGAAAAGCCTGCTCTACTTGAGAGTAGTCGTAGATCGTGATTGGAAATAGCTCCTTGAGCTGTTTGGCGTGTAGTAGGTCGAAGATATCTTGGATGGCCTCGGAACTTTCCATATGGACTGCACTGGTGGGGTGGAACTGTTCCAGGTTGACACCGATATAACTGACACCACGAAGGAAGGGCTCCATGTCGAGGCCGGTGTTCCCCAGCAGATCTCGTTTTCCAATCTCGATAAAGCGTCCAAAGTCAGCAAGACAGTGCCATGACTGACGTAAAAGCTCCCCAGATACTGAATTAAGCACTACATCCACACCACGACGCTTTGTCATTCTCATGAGACCTTGGGCGAAGGAACTGTCCCTGGAGTTAAATATGTGGTCTTCTGGAATGCCGTATCGCTCCATCAACAGTTCCTTCTTAGATTTAGAGCCGATGGTCGTATAGACCTCAACACCGAAGTGCTGGCAAATCTGGATTGCGGCTTGGCCAACTCCACCAGCTCCAGAATGGATAAGAGCTGTCTCTCCTCGACCTATCCTGGCCTTGTTGATCAATCCAATCCAAGCAGTCAAAAATGCAATCATGATAGTGGTTGCACCTTCGATAGTCATATGTGGAGGGACATGTTGGATGAACGTCTGCCTGATGCGAATATGGGTATTGAAACCACCTGGAACAAGGCCCGCCGCAACTATACAAGATTAGCCTCATCACAGCAACTCGGTACAACTTTGTTAATGCGCATACCTTTGTCGCCCGGTTTGAACTTTGTCACATCCGACCCAACCTTGGTGATGATGCCTCCGGCCTCACAACCAAGGGTAGGCGTAGGGACTTGCCCCAAGGCCGCCATAACGTCCACAAAGTTGAGACCTACGTAAAGGTGAGCCATAAGAATCGTTTCCATCAACTAGTATCAAGAGCTTACCAGTACACAAGACCTTCATTTCAACATAGTCAGACTTCAACGGTTCTTGGAATTGCTCGTCGTCGACAAATTGAAGCGTGTTGAGCAAGCCGGGCTCACCAAGGACCATCTTCAGCGGCCGATCCTGTTGGAAGAGCCTTTCCATAACCGGCTGTGGCCGCTTGCTTATCTCTGCAATTGCTGAATTTATACCAGATTCTTCAAGGAGTCGTGGCACGTAGAGACAGCCGTTGTCCTCGGCGAATTCATGGTCTCTAACTTCTCGTTCGGAAGACTCGAAAAGAGACTGAAAGACTTCGGAAACCAGGTTGGCAGCGAGCTGGGACTTTAAATTGAGGCCTGACGATAAGTCTAGTGTTCCCACACGTATATCTGGATCTTCAGATCGAAGGGCACGGAAAAGTCCAGTTGAGACTCCAGAATAAGGCTTAGAAGGACCGACGACCTGACCTCCTCGAGTTATCCATAAAGTACCCACGCTATTTAGTAACATGCTTTTTACTGCCTCAAAGACTTGCTCTGAGATATCTTCAAGGACTGGAACTTCAACCTCAAGGAGGGAAATCAGGACTTTGCCCGACACATCTCCGATGGTATCCAAGGTTCTGTGGTTGACGGATAACCCAAGTTTGATCAAGAGGTTCGCAATGTTAACAGAAAGCGCAGAGCAACCATCAATAGAAGTAGTTGGGTTGACGATAATTACTTCAGAGAAATCAAAGGATGGATCGTGTTCGACAGAGGATACCATCACAGACAACTGATGAACGTGTGCATCCCCGGAATCCTGGATCAAATGCTCAACCCCGACAAAGCCACTCTCTTTCAATACTTTATCCCAACCATCTTCATCTAGTGGGCCGAATAAAGCCGAACTTCTATTGAAGTTGCGCCACCATCTCGGATCAGAGCCAAGTACAAATGTCGTCCTCAGCTGAGCTTTTGTGATTGCACCCAGCAGTAATTTACCGCCAGGCTTCAATAGTTTCTTCAAGTTACGCAGGCCTAACCCGAGGTCGGTAGTGGTCAATAGGAGCTCGTTGAATATAATGTAGTCAAACTTTTCCAACACGAAGCCTTGAGCTTCAGGGTCCTTCTCAATATCCAAGACTTTGAGCTCGACTATAGATGCCCATTTCTCCAACAGATCTTGAGCAGAAGCTAGAGTCTCTTGTTTGCTGTCAGTGAAGGTGTAATTCGTTAAACGTGCAGACCCCGACGTTTTACCGCTCAGTCGCTCCAACACGGAAGTTGCACAGGATATTGATCCGCTATCTCCAACTTCCAAAACTTCCATGTTGGGCCTCACGTATCCGATAGTATTCATGAATTCTGCCATTATCGAGTTGACAAAGGGCCAGCCTATGGAACTATCAATGAACTTTGAGATGAACTCCTCGTTTAACACCTCGATTCTAGCGCCCGGTTTGTTGATGATGTTGTCTAGCTTGTTTCTAACTGTCTCAATTGCCTCCATTGTCGGAGAGCTTTCGAAAGCGACAGAGCCTGTGCTCGAGAGGCTACTGTATGACATATTTGCAACACTGCGCATCCAACGGATGTAGCTTTGCAATGTTAGATCGGCCTCTTTCTCAGGCTCAGTGGATACAGGAACTAGAGAGTCCTGAATGAATTCGGACACGGCCTGGTCACAAAGTGAAGCACTTCTCACAAGAACCGGATCAAGGGAGAAACGATGCTGGTTCAAAAGCTTGCTTGTTGTTATATGTGAGGTTCCAATGTCCATCTTCCACTCAAAGTGGGAACAGATATTCCTGGAAGGAGCTTTGGTGGAACGAGAAGAGAGCTCGGTGCAAACAAAGCCTTTTAACAGTATCTTGGGCTCATTCCATGAATCGTCAGATACAATGACAGAACCAAGCTGCTGGAGGCGTTGTTTAGGCTTCAAGGTACTGAATCCTTTCAGAATGGATCCGGTGGCGGATGGGAGAGAAGCCGCAACATACAAAGACTCAATGAAGCTTGGAACCATGGGAGGAGAGTCACTCTCCACCGTTCCACAACATGCCATCATCTGAAATATGCCGTCAAGCACAGTGGGGTGAATTGGACTGGGATACTCGAAGTTCTCAGGCATCCTTGCGGCCGTGTCCGGAATCTGAAGCTCGCAATAGCCGAAGCCGTCGCCAGAATGAACGCGTGTAATATTCCGGAACAGAGGCCCAAATTGAAGGCCTAGGCCGTTGAGCTTATCATATACACGACCAACGTGACGCTCCTTAGTCGGCTTTTCCTGAATAGACAAATACTCTTGTTTGTAGGAGTTCCACTCCCGGGTAGCTTCCATACAGTTACCAATTTCGTTGGGCTTAGTCGCATAGATGGTTTTCACAAGACCCGAGCAGTGCTCAAGAGAGGTAATATCAGGTCCAATGGACAAAATTGAATAGTGAGTCCAGTGAGATGTATTCACTTTCGTTCCAAAATTGTGGGGTTTGAGTTCCACCACTGTCTCTATAGCCACAACGGGGGAGGTGAAGAGCATGGCTTTGTGGAAAGAGACGTCTCGGAATTGGTAACCCTGGAGAACCTCTGATTGATTTGCAGTTTCCTGGCAAGCCTCCAACACCATAGCAAGCATAGCTGCAGCCGGGAGAACGATCATTCCTTGAATTCGGTGATCCATAAGCCAAGGGATCTCGATCGGCTTTAGGAAATTAGTCCAGCGAGGGGAGACTAAGTTGTAGTCTTCCACCTGTTGACCGAGCAAGTCGGATCTAGGTCGATCCCTGGTCCGTCTTCTCAAATTGGAACGTGATTCGTTCCAGTATCGTCGCTTGTGGTTGAACGGATACCTGGGCAAATTGACCAACGCTCTGGAACTGACCGGGGTTTTCGACGTGGAGTTGACAAGTGCTAGGTCCAGACTGAACCCCAAACTCCATAGTCGCCCGGCCGCATGCAATGCGCTCTCTGTGGCATCAACTCCTCGTTGTAGCACGGATGTATAGTTTACAGTCTTGAGGTACGACTCCGAGATATCGGCCACAATATCCCTTAGTGGTCCTTGCAAAGCTGAATGAGGCCCAATCTCAATTAGACCCCCGACGCTGGCCATTCCCTTACGGCGACTTCTTGTGGTACGCTGGCTGATAAGGGCCGTGACGGCCTCAGAGAACCTAACTGGACTAAGAAGGTTCTTCACCCAATATTCTGCTCCCATGTCGACGTGGGAGATCTCGGATCCCGTGACGGATGAAAAAAAGGAGACATTTGACTGTTCGCTTGGCAGAACATCACGGACAGATTCCAGATATTTTTCAGCTATCACCTTCATGTGAGGCGAATGATATGCTGTCTGAACTTTGAGCTTTCTACACCAGATGTTATCAGCCTTGAACATATCCTCGATCTCTGACACAGCGGTGGAATCGCCGGATATTGTTACGCTCTGGGGACTGTTGATGCAAGCCACTATTGCTTCACCTGCTGTGGCTTTGTCAAGGTACTTTTGCGCTGCGGCTTCGGAGATACCTGCTGCCATCATTGAACCTTTACGGTCCGGTAAAAGGGTCGGTATTTCAGCTGAGTGAACTCCCCGATGGTAAGAGACTTTCCAGGCTCCCTCCTTGTTCAAAATACCGGCAGCATACGCTGCAGCTATGCTTTTGTTAGCTTAGACTCATGCATAGTAGTGGCTCACACTATCCGCGAGAAGGGTTATGTACCTATTTCACCGCTCGAGTGGCCCACGACGGCTTTTGGGCGCAAACCCCAGTGATTTAGAAGGTCTACCAGTGCAATCTGAAGAACAGTGCACAATGGTTGGGAGATTTGGGGTTCATTGACGTGGCTCTCATCTTCATCACGGTTGAGCTCCTCCAGAACAGACCAGGTACATCCAAGTGAGGAGATGTATTCGTTCGCCGCGGTGATGCTGTCCTTAAAGACCTCGTAATCCTGCAGTTCTCTTCCCATGGCGAACCATTGTGCTCCTTGTCCAGTAAAGACAAAAGCACAGGATGGGGACTTGACAGCACGGGAAATTTTAGGCAGAGTCCTCTCCAATGATTCTGCGAGACTCTCCATCGACCCTGCGATAGCAAAGCTTCTCCAATCAAAGATGGTTCTCCGCTCGGAAAGGGTGTAGGCTAGAGCAGCCATCTCTGTGCTTTTCTCAAGAGGCAGTTCGCTGTCGTTCAAGCTCGAATTGCTTCTGATAAACTCTACATATGTCTGGGCCATGCGAGCAAGACCATCTTGTTCAGGTGATGAAAAGACGAACAGCTTTTTCTTGGCTGTTCCATCTTTCTTCAATAGGGAGTCTCCCTCGTCAAGTGAAATTCCTGAATCAGTACTTTGGGAGAGTGGTGTGCTGGATTCTATCCGTGTGTTGTGATTACCGGCCAGATTTCTTTCTGTTCACACGTCATGAGTGATTCATGTTCCGCAGCAGCTTGACAGTGGAGGGATCATTTTAACCTACCCTTCAGATAATGAAACGCATCGTCGAGAATAAGATGAGCGTTGGTTCCACCATATCCGAACGAGTTCACACTAGCACGACGAAGCCCTGAAGTTGGCCATGGTGTGAGCTCCGAAGGAATTAGTATGTTCCATTCCTCTAAGCGTAGACGAGGGTTGGGAGTCTGAAACCCGTGGACAGCAGGTATCATGCCATTCTCCAAAGCAAGAACAGTTTTGATGACTCCAGCAATGCCCGATGCACCTTCAAGGTGTCCAATATTGCTCTTTACAGATCCAACAAGAAGGGGATAGTCGTTTTTCGTCTTAGCAGAGCCGATAGTCTGTCCAATGGCTGATATCTCCAAGGGATCACCTACGGCAGTACCAGTCCCGTGTGCCTCGAAGTAAGTTGTTCGCGAAAAGTCAAGACCGGCCGCCTCATATGTTGACCGAATCAGATTTACCTGAGCGTCAGAGCTCGGCACGGTGATTCCTGGGGTTTTGCCATCTTGGTTGATACCAGTACCCTAAATGAGAAAGACCTAAGCCGGGTGGGGTTCTAAGATGGAGAAGTAAGGGTGCATAAACGTACTCTGATGACAGCGCGGATGACATCGTTATCACGAAGAGCATCCGCCAACGGCTTTATTAAGATGGTACCCACGCCTTCACCGCGGCTGTAGCCATTGGCCCGGCTGTCAAAACTGTGGCATGTTCCGTCAGGGCTGAGAAACCGCAGAGCTGATAGTCCTCTCCAGACTTCCGGCTGAATTATTATATTCGTACCAGCAACAACTGCCTGTAGCCAGAATTATTAGTATCAAGTTTGATCACGTATGAAGAGGGATGAGGCCCGATAAAGCGACAAGCTGCAACAAGAGTGGGCAGAACGCTAGGTACCATTCTGCTTTGCCCTGCTCGCAGTTCTTGGCAAGCCAGATGGAGTGCTACTAGACTTGCCGAACATGCAGTATCGACCATGAGTGACGCGCCTCGCAGGTCATAGAACCATGAAAGCCGATTCGCCAACATCGAGGCTCCACAGCCAGTTGACGCGTACGGAGATATGTTGTTCATCTCTCGGCCAGATGTCGCCTCATAGTCTTTGGTAAAGCCCCCAACCACGCTATCTCCGGTAAGATTTTGATCAGTGGTGATATCGAGCCGACTTACACAGCTGTTTGGCTTCCAGCCACAGATCTGATAGACATACCGGCTGGTTGTTTGTTAGCATGTCGAGTTCAACCGAGTTCGTAGTTTGCGCACCATTCTCAAACGCCTCGTATGTGACTTCTAGAAGGATACGATGTTGCGGGTCCATCCCCTCCGCTTCTGCAGCGGACATTGAGAAGAAAGGCGCATCGAAAGCGCCAATATCTCCTGTCAGAAAGTGACCTTCCTTGGTGATGATCTGGCATGGAATTCCAGAATTAGAGAGACCCCACAAACGAACAGTTTGGAACACTTACAGATCCTTGGCGATCGGCTGAGGGATGATAGTACGCGTCGGCTTTGAAACGATCCGCTGGAATACGTGTTCTTGTAGATTTACCATTGCTGAGTACATCCCAGAAGCCATTGGCAGAGTGGGCCTCACCAGGGAAGCGCCAGCTCATGCCAACAATAGCAAGAGGCTCTAACTTGTCATCCATCGTGTGTATTCCGGACTCCGGATTGGGCATCTCAGCAAGTCTTCAAGGTTTCTCCGAGCACAAATGAGGAAGATTCCCTAATGTATGAGCAGATTGATATCACAGGACAACGACTTGTCTAGCCATGCACATCTTTCCCAGATACTCAGACCCTCGTCTGTTATATAATCAGAAGTCCATCAGAATTTCTCCCATCCAAGAATGGTCCCGCAAACCGTTAATCACGCGTGGTGTCGCACTGTTCCCTGGGGGATCCAATCCCCGCACGAAACACGATATCGCCGACTGGAGACGGACAAGGGTTTCATCCTTGGCAGATATATTGTTTTCTTGAGTGGGAAAGGTCGAAGTTGCCAGATGATAGCGAGACCGTCGGAGATTCCGTAACACGAACACTTCTTGAGTCGAGCCAAAGCGCCGTATTGGTCCGGCCAATTCTTTTTGGGGGCCTTTTCAAAGTACGAAGACCTTCTTGTCCTATTTCAGTGGTCGGGTCTCGGCCTTGAAGGTATGGGCGCGCCGCGGCAACTTGTTTAGATATTAAGGCCTGAAAAGACGCCGAACTTAGTGAGTAGGACTAGGACATGCTATGAGCTAGTCTTTCATATCGAGTAGAGACTCGGTGTGTATTTTTTCTGTGTGAATTCCAGGAAGGGACAATGTAAGACACAGCTGAGCCATGAAGTGGGATTGACTTCAATGTGGATGGGAATATAGTGTAGTCCTTGTGGGCTTTTCACTCTATCTTGGTTCGATAGAAGACCATAGAAGAGACCCACTATAGCAGTACTAGCATGATGCGTTGCGTTCTGGAACGTGTTCTCTTTCCCGATGATCTGTACATACATTCAAGAGAAAAGATGATATAGTATGTTCATGTTCTCTATAAGAAAGTTTACACTTGTGCCTAATCTGATTCCGAATGAAGTGTCAAAAAACTGGTGAAAAGAGAAGAGAAGAACTAGAAGCATGGCAAAACATAGACTAGTCAAAACAACTCAGCTGAAAAGCTCCCAAGTTACAAGCTCGAGTTATTTTGAGCCCATACCCTTGATATAGCATGCGTCCTGCCTCTCACCTTCACGCGCCGCAGCCGCCGCCTCAGTACGCAAATATACTTCTTCAAGGTCCGCGAGCCGTTCCTTTATTGACTGGGGATTTCGCTGGTAGGTGAACAGAGTGACGATCAGGCACGCAGCCGAGATACCAGCACAGATACGCATATCAACCGTAAAAACATCGATATAAGTATCCCTCACATACAATTGCTCCCTGATGGAGAATCCAAGTATAGCCGTAGGCGATCTGTAAAAATCATCCAACTTCTCCGGCGTCAGTACGCCCGTCAGCGCGTCTTGAACCTTCTGGTTAAAGACTATGAAGCTGATAGCGATGCCAATACTACCGCCGAAGACACGAGCCTGGGCGACGATCCCTTGCGCCACGGCTATTTTACCATATCCAAGATTCTAGTCAGTTATTGCTGATATTTGTTTTGTTCTCTCCAGGTTCAAGGAGGGGCACGCACCGTGATCTTCAAAGTCCACCTGCATGGAGGTGAGGAAGGTTATCGTAGACAAGCTCAGCCCTAGTCCCAAACCGAGGATCACCTCAAATCCATACTGCTTTGCGACCGGTTCCACAGACTCGGGGAGCGTGGAGAGAAGGGCGCTGCCGATCAGCATAAATATACTGGCTAGGTTCAGGGTCCAGAATGTGTTGTTCTTTTTGGCGGAGACGGCGCCGCCCAAAGCTGACCCGACTGCAGTGCTTCCCATCAAGGGTAGAAGGAGGATTCCGGATCCGATCGCGTCTTTGAGGTTGACTATTTGCGCTCTGATAGGGATGTTGACGATGGTTAGGAGCATGACGAAACCAGTTAGTATTGTGCTCCTGTTGCGGACTTTGTTAGTTTTTATTCCTGGATCGTTGAGGTTCTGGGTTAGAGCTTACACAAAGCCAGCTAACATGACTCGGTTCGTTAGTAGGCGGAATGGTAACTGGGGCCGAAGGAGCTGAAGTTTGGGGTGCCACGACACTACCCACTGCCAGAAGACCAGCGCGATCCAGGCGAGGCCCGAGATAATAAAGATCAAGATGACGGGTGCACTTTTCCAAGCATAGGCCCTGACAGCCGCTTCATTGAGGATGAAAACGAAAAGAACGCAGCCGAGCATAATCAAGAGTGTCCCTAGGTAGTCGAGATGCTTGAAACTGATAACACTCGTGGCATGGAAATCATTCGGCCATGTGAAGAACAGGGCTACTGCCGGCACGAAGGCACAAGGACCGCTTTGAGATTCATGGATTAGCTCCTTGTGAGGTACAGATAGAGACAGCTTACTTGATCCAAAATGCCCATCGCCAAGAGGTATATGTGGTGAATAGACCACCTATAATTGGCCCGCTGATGCCTGCTAGAGCCACGATAATCCCAATGATAGAAGATACCACGGGCAGGAGACTCGGTGGACTTATCTCAGGGTAGATGATCATCGCCATGGCGTAGAGTCCGGCTCCCCCAACGCCCTGCCAGGCTCGGAAACCGATGAGCTGATTGAGATCTTTTGACGCGGCGCACGCCATAGATGCAGCAAGGAATATGACAAAACATGCTAAAAGGGCAAATTTCCGGCCAACCACGTCGGACAGCCGAGCGACAAAGACAGCACAGCCTGTAAATGTGTTAGGAGAGCGCATTTCCCACCTTAGTTCTTCACACGGGGAATGAAGGCTGTAGATCCTTACCAACATACGCCAGGGTGTAGGATAAAACAATCCAAGATGATAATCGAAACCCCCCAAACTCATCCGAGATCGTGTAGAGCATCGTCGATACAATGGTCGTATCCATTAACGATAAGAACAGACCGAGGGCAATGCTAAAGGGCCATCTCGTCAGCTGCTATTAGGGTGCAGATTCATGCATTACATCTCAGCTCATCGCCATACCAAAGAAGAATAATGACCAGCGGCCAGGTCGCTATTACAGGCCTTTTAACTTCGAGTTCCCCCGGAAGGCCATCTTTGCTCCGTTTCGCCTTTGCAGCATCTTCACTGGACTTCTCCACAGGAGCAATCACCTCCGCGGACTGGTTCTCTATTCCCGACATTGTCTTTCGAGTCAGAGGAGAGAAGAAAGTTTTGCTTTAATTAGGGTTTAGGGTTTGAGATGGCGAAGTTCTGAGTATAGTAACTCATACTGTCTTCCGTCAATCATAATTTCTCTTGCATTGTCTCACGGGGACCATCGTAGCAAGATATTAGGATCGTCTAAGGGCTGGTGCCTAGTACGGCCCAAGGAAGCGAGGGGAGAAATCATGGGACGTTTGTTGAAGGTTCAGGCCCTGCAACTAGTGACAGCCACTAGCCCACTAGCCAGATCACCAGCCAACAGGCCAATTCTTTCGGCCACTTTCTCAACAACACCCCGGACTAGTCTCAACCAATATGGGATGGTTTAATGATCTGGACGCACCGGTCCGGATGACGCTGACAGCCAGTGTTTGCTGTCCCTTCTCTCTCTTTTATAGGTTTTGTGCCTTCCCCCAGCAATTAGTGGCTAGCCGAGGCGTAGTGATGCCATGTGATGCTTTCTGCCTGCGAACGATGACATGGATCACCGCATCACAGGAGACAAGGAGCTGTACTAACATGTCTCGTTTCTGGCCCTCGACTGCTCCTTCTCTGCTTTTGCTTGAAGGACTGAGAACAATAGAACATATCCTAGTTTAACACTCTCAAAACCGATCTGTCAGTCCTCACTTTCGCCCTTGGGGCTTCCATGGGACGCACAATACCGCAGTGACTCAAGGAAATCGTGGTGGAGAATGCGTTGAAGCAAACTATCAGTGATGTGAAAGCTTCCTCTGGATTCAGTGGCGCCGAAGCACAAGCGGACCAATGGGTTACCAGGCTGGGCCTAGCATCATAGGAATCCTCAACAATATCGTCTCTAAGGTTAGTTTGTCATTATTCGCCGCATAATTTGAAGAGAAACAGTCGTTGACAAAGGGCTGTGGAAATCCGTGTTCGCCTCTGCTGGTGTTACCAGCATTGTCGCTTTAGATCTCAACCCCCTCTACGATCCTACTGGACTGCTCTCAACAGAGTTTGAGTCGAAGGCTGCTTCAGGTGGCAAGTCCACCATTGCTAACGAAGCTGTGCGGCTAGATGCAGCGTACAAAACTGCCATTGGTGCCTGTGCGTAAGCGACGGTACCATGCCAGTCCTTGATCAATTGATTCATGGAGGATATATGTAGAACAGAAAGAGCTAGAAAGCGGAATTTCTTCCCATGATCAAGCTTTCTGAAACACAGTTGCCTATGTTCATATTCACCTCGCACCCTTCAGACATCAAACCTAGTGAGCAGAAATTGAATAATTAGTCGTGGACTTCTTTTTACGCCTCATGTCCAAATCAATCCCGGAGGGCATACGGGGCGTAAGCTCTCTATGGGCTCAAGCTAAACTCAGGAGTATGCTATCAATTGGTGAAGACGTGACGACTTACCTATAAACGGAGGAGGGGCGGTCAGGCAATAGTAGTCATACCATATAATAATAGGATGTGAATCGGAAGTGACAAATTCATGAGGAGTCTGTTTGTAAAATCACACGTATGTGGACATTAAAAAAGTGAATATCAATCGACAAATATATTCTGTTACTACTGCAGGTGTGCCATTCGAATTGCCCAATCGATCGCAAAGGTGACTGCCTGCAGGTCGCTCGAGTTCCGTGGAACTTGGTGCCCACCGTGGAATTCAACGACACGGGACAGATTCTTGTTGCAAAGCCTAGCCTGCAATTCACTCTGCCTTCGAAATGGGTCAGCCCGGCCGATAGCGTGCACCGTGGGGATAGAGATGCGCTGCTTGTTCGCTAAAGGGTGGTAGACCCGCGGAAAGTCTTCGTGACTGTCTCTCTTTTCCCATTGCTTGTGGGCAGCGGTATGGTGCTCCGCTGCATTTTCCGTCAGTTGACGAACAAATCCAACCATATCGTTTACCACGGCTTTTTTTTGGCCTGGTAGTAGCAACTTGGCCCGGCGCTTTGGTGCAGATTTAATCTTGCTAGTCTTATCCAATGCACTAATTTCGACCTCAGCCTTGACATTCTCTCCTTCCTCCTCACTACTGATGTCGTTATCGTGTCTTCCAAGCCTGTCAAGTCCCTTGAAGTATCGGCTGTACTTCTTGATGATGTCTGCATTGAACTGGGCATCAGGTGATATAGAAAGGATGGAGCAGAAGAAGACGGCAAAACGGAAAGGCGGAGGTTGGTGAGGCTGATAGACCTCGTGATGATATAGTATAGACAGAGCAAGCGACGCCCCTTGGCTGAATCCGATGACGCCATCAAAGGGCCCTTCTTCTTCGATGGTATCCAGTATAAAGTCGTGTGCTGACTTGACCTGGGCCGAAGATAAACCTTCATACCAACAGTAGAAGGGACCCTTCACGATGGCTGGAAGTTCTATTCATGACGAAATATAAGAAGATGATCTAGCATGGTGGATAAGTCCCATCGTGTTGCCCATACCTTTTGCAGGACCACATGGAATAGGAGCATCGAGGAAAACATAATTGTGAGTCTCTCCGAGTAGATTACAAACGACGGAAATCTGCTTCTCGAAGATTTCTGCGGACGTTCCCCTATACAATATTATGAGTTGGCGTGCTTGAGTTGAAAGGTATTACGCGCATAATATAGATAGATAGATAGATATAGGTATATATGTCTTGTTCAAATGAACACCACTTGTAACTAAAAGAGACAAAGGACGTACCATGGATGGAGACAGAGAATCTTCATATTGATCGGTTCAGGCCCCTCTTAGAAGAGCATAGTGGAGGAAATGAAGAGGTTGTCGAGCATATTGATATCGGTCTCATTCAATAGAAGCAAAAACGGCATAGGGTCCACGAGGGAACGGGCGTAGTAATCGATCGGTTAGTGTAAGAAAAATTGCCCGAAGAATTCTCCTTTCGGCAATAGTCATTGTACTTTCCTGCACGTCCAATTCGTTTCAGCACCCCTGGTAAGGCCCATAAAAAGCTATGTGGGGATTAGCAATGAGGGTATAACAATTAAGACCCAAAAGATCATAGTAGGGAAGTCCTTCCCAAAGACTAACGGCGAATGGGAATGTATCCACATCATTAATGTCACAACAAATTGTTATAGGACCGGAAAGTGTGAAAATGCGAATCCAAAATGTCCATATTTATTGTATTGTAGAGGATGCTGGCCATTCCTCGGCAGGTGTACTGTATTGTAATGTTTTTGAGTTTTGCATTGAGCTTAAGCATATTTGACTGAAAAGCGAGGGTTTAGAAGCATTCTATTATTACTCACCATATATTTCATTATGGCATGCAGTTGTTGTTATCTTACCACAGTTTGTGGAATTGCAACATGCTAAGACTATTATAACTTTATACTAGGCACATAAAGAGAGTTGGGTTAGCGTGATCACCAAGAATATGCTAGTCTTACATCTAACTAGTACTCGACAAGGGAAGTGCCATCTGTCAAGGAATTCTTTTGGCTCGTTTAATATTTTTTCCTTTTTTATTCTTTTTATATTTTTTTGTACCAGGGAGCAGGGGAAGAAAATCAATTGAGTTTCGTTCCCGGGGGTCTTCTTCCACGGCAACATCCATGGAATGCACATACTCGACGACATAAACTCAATGGAGCGCGTCATCATTGAAAACCTAATGATTACTGTGTAGGTACAAGATCAACATTATGTAGGTGCCTGAGAAACTTCGCTCCACCGTGCTACTCCCTTACGTTACCATAGACATTACGCAGTTCTCAACTTCCAAGATATTTCGAAATACTTCATACAACAACACATATTTGGAAAAGGGATGTAGCAGGCATTGAATCTCCAAAAGGGAGTAATCCCAGGGACCAAGATTGATGTAATTAAATTTGGGTTAGTTTCCATTGGTTAGATAGAGTAGGAGTGTAATCCGTTTGGGGTGGTGTCATCCATATTAAAGCTCTATACTCTTTAACATTACGATGTAAACTTGGAAAGTCCGGGAAGTCGAGGCTCAAACAATATACTACAGCAAGAAACCGTGGAGATACGGCCAAGAACAGCCCCAGAGAAGGATTTGTCCGTCCATGGGAAATAATTTCTTGAAATTGAGTTCTGAGCCTCGGGAATAAAATGGTCAGTGCCTTGATATGGTTGACTCTCATGTTAGGCGCCAGCTGCATGGCTTCGAGTATATGTGTCAGGGGACATTCCGGTCCGGGGCAGGGACCGGCCACTAGGTAAGATCCCCGCAGAACCCAAGGAGGACATGCATGGGCACGTTGGTGTTACAAGAGGTAAACCAGAGTGTATAAGTTATGCTCGAGGCGATACTACGGTCCAGCAACTAGGTACCGAGAGCAATGTATGTACTGACATACCTACCAGTGCCGCCATAGGGCTGCCAAAGTAGCAGGTGCACTTCTCTGAGCCAACAAATGTGAATCATTTCAATCGGGAGGCACCCTCAAGAAACCAAACCACCCTCTTCACCCAATACAGTCACCGATAGCCCCAAGATCAACGTGAAGGACAAGTTGGGGATTCCAAAAGATGAGACTACTCGTCATGGCTGCACTTGGCTTTCGAAATATATCTTTCAACCTGTCAACTGAGCGAATCGCACTGTACTAACGAACCTGAACAGAGGGAATGGGTTGGTTATTCGGGTGGAATTGAAGCTTAAGTGAGTAGAGAGGTAGAACATCTGTGACTTGGCTAACTTATATTTCGTATTCTAGACCAGGAAATCAAGCAGTTCCCAGTTTAGATTGGGCCAACAGGTGGGAGAAAGCAATAGGTTGTCTTTCAGCATGGGAACTCAAGAATGTGGATATGTATGAAATGGATGAGCTTGCCCTTGCAGCCTTTTGGGACAGGGTTAGGGGCTGATGTGTACCATATGCATATGGGCCAGACGAGTGAATAAAATTATGGGAACTGCCACAGGAATCAATAATGACATATTAAAACTTGGGAAATGCTGCCTATTTGCAACGGAGTTGCTCCTGTTTTGTCCAAGATAATTTTAGGGCATTGCTAGCGTATTAGGTAGGCTACAGTATACATATCCATTGAATGTAATTGTCAAGGAATATCACAGTGGAACAAGCCATGTGACTGATAGGAAAGAAGGCGTGGAAGATAAGCAAGTACCACATATTCATTGTTAGCCCGTCAGACGATTCAAAAGTGAAGATAATGACTTGAATATTTCTCTCACATCAGTACTATCCTTAGGAGTCTGAAATGAAGTTGAAATAAAGAATAATCTTCTGTTTCCAGATATACTATAGAGGATTTGTTTATTGGTTGTACTTTCTCTTAAAGTACATACATACAAAACGAAAAACAGGCCCAGACCACCTTAGGCACCCCCTTGGGTGCACGTGATGCCCCCATAAGCGACACCTCAGCAACGACAGCCGCGCCGGTCTCCTGAGGTCACTTCCGCTTCCCCAGTCTATCATCAACCTACCCTCTCCCTATTTCAAAGCCTTCTTTTCCTCCCCTTCTTACTTCCTTTCTTTTCTTCGTCTTTAGCTTCAATTTACTGTTCCTTTCCTTCTCTTTCCCTTATAACCCGGTGGAATTATTTGCGTGGCGTTTCGTTGGTTGGATGAGGTCGTCCTGCGACCTACGTAAATATGGCTCCTCTTCCCATCAAGTTCACGGAGCTTATTAATGTATTCTCCGACCCTTCAATTCAATAGCTTTATAGATGAGAAGCTGACATGTATCTTCGTGCCTGCAGTTGACAAATGCTGAAATTGCGGTATGTCTTGCCGCACTACCAACTCGTGGTCTTTTTAAGGCTGCGGTGCTAGTCGCGCCCAATCGTACCCACGCCCAACTGTTGTCAACATCTACTTACATTCTATGTTCATCAGCCGGCCTCGATTGGATTCAACTCATGTGTAAGTTCTCACCAAAACATCATACGGATGCCTCTCAATTCCTGTTCAGTTGGCTAATAACCCGCTCCCCGCAATAGACTCTAGAATCGGATCACTACGTTTGCGTCCGGCAAAAACTAAGTGAAGAGGATAAACCTCAAGTTATCATCATCGACTTAAAGAATAACAATGAAGTCCTCAAGCGGCCAATCAACGCGGATAGTGCTATCATGCACTGGAGCCGAAACATCATCGCTCTGAAGGCTCAAGGTCGTACAATCCAAATCTTCGATCTGGGGGCGAAACAGAAGCTTAAGTCCGCGGTGATGAATGAGGATGTTGTTTACTGGAAGTGGTTCAGCGAAAAGAGCCTAGGTCTGGTAACGGAAACGTCCGTTTACCACTGGGATGTCTTCGACCCTACCCAGTCTCAACCGCTTAAGGTCTTCGACCGACTTCCCAACCTGAGCGTACGTTTATGCACTGATGTTTTGCATGTATAAGTGAATAGACCTGGAAAACTGATATCTTGGTATTTCATAGGGTTGCCAAATTATCAACTATCGCGTTAATGATGAGGAGAAATGGATGGTAGTAGTTGGAATCAGCCAACAACAAGGCCGCGTTGTGGGCTCAATGCAGCTGTACTCCAAGGAGCGCGGGATTTCGCAATTCATCGAAGGACATGCTGCTGCCTTCGCTTCGATTCGAGTTGAGGGTTCTCCTCTGGAACATAAACTCTTTACCTTTGCCGTTCGGACCCAGACTGGCGCCAAGTTACAGATCGCTGAAATCGACCATCAAGAGCCAAACCCCCGATTCCAGAAGAAGGCCGTTGAGGTGTACTTCCCCCAGGAGGCCGTAAATGACTTCCCGGTGGCGATGCAAGTATCTCGGAAGTACGACATCGTGTATCTCGTCACGAAGTATGGCTTCATTCATCTCTACGACCTCGAAACTGGTACCTGCATCTTCATGAACCGAATCTCCAGCGAGACTATCTTCACTACTGCACCCGACTCAGATTCTGCTGGCTTGGTTGGCGTGAACCGTAAGGGTCAAGTCCTCTCCGTCAGCGTTGATGAGAATAGTGTCGTCCAGTACTTGATGGAGAACCCTGCTATGTCTGCGCTTGCAGTGAGGCTTGCATCTAAGGCTGGACTTCCCGGTGCGGATCACCTGTATCAGCAACAGTTTGACAACCTTATTACCCAGGGCAATTACTCCGAGGCTGCTAAGATTGCTGCGAACTCCCCCCGTGGGTTCCTCCGCACTCCAGAAACCATCAATCGTTTTAAGAATGCTCCTCAAACTGGGCAGCAAATGTCTGTTATCCTCCAATATTTTGGGATGCTGTTGGACAAGGGATCTCTGAACAAGTACGAGAGTGTTGAGCTCGTTCGTCCCGTCCTGCAGCAAAACCGGAAGCACCTCCTTGAGAAGTGGATGCGCGAGGAAAAGCTGGAGGGCTCCGAGGAGCTGGGAGATATTATTCGTCCCTATGACATGACTCTCGCTCTGCAAGTCTACTTGCAAGCTAATGTTCCTCACAAGGTTATTGCTGGCTTTGCTGAAACCGGGCAATTCGATAAGATCCTCGCATACTCCAAACAGGTTGGATACCAGCCTGATTACACGCAGCTTTTGCAGCATATTGTTCGTGTGAACCCCGAGAAGGGTGCCGAGTTTGCTGCTCAGCTTGCCAACGAGGAGTCTGGCGCACTTATCGATTTGGACAGGGTTGTGGATGTGTTCCTGTCTCAGAACATGATTCAGCAGGCGACTTCTTTCCTTCTGGATGCTCTTAAGGATAACAAGCCCGAGCATGGCCATCTGCAGACACGTTTACTTGAGATGAACCTGGTCAACGCCCCACAAGTTGCCGATGCTATCCTTGGAAATGAAATTTTTACTCACTACGATCGCCCCAGAATTTCCCAGTTGTGTGAGAATGCCGGCCTCATTCAACGAGCCTTGGAGAACACAGACGATCCTGCGGCCATCAAGCGTAACATCGTCCGTACTGACAAGTTGAGCCCTGAATGGCTGATGACCTACTTTGGCCGACTTTCCGTGGGACAGACTCTCGATTGCCTAGATACGATGTTGCAGGTGAACATTCGTCAGAACCTGCAAGCCGTCGTTCAGATCGCCACCAAGTTTTCCGACCTCTTGGGTCCCAATCAACTCATCAGTCTTCTTGAAAAGTACCGCACTGCCGAAGGTCTCTACTATTACCTTGGAAGTATCGTCAACCTTAGTGAAGACTCTGAGGTTCACTTCAAATATATTGAAGCTGCTACTGCTATGAGCCAGATCACTGAGGTGGAGCGCATCTGCCGTGAAAGCAACTACTACAACCCCGAGAAGGTGAAGAATTTCCTGAAGGAGGCCAAGTTGACGGAACAGCTCCCATTGATCATTGTGTGCGACCGCTTCAACTTCATCCATGATCTCGTTCTTTATCTCTATCAGAATCAACAGTTCAAGTCCATTGAGGTCTATGTACAGCGTGTCAATCCATCTCGTGCTCCGGCAGTGGTTGGAGGGTTGCTGGACGTTGATTGTGATGAGGCCATCATCAAGAATCTTCTCTCTACCGTCGATCCTGCCGTCATCCCGATTGACGAACTTGTCAATGAGGTGGAGACTCGGAATAGGCTGAAGCTGCTCCTGCCCTTCCTGGAGGCTACACTCGCAACCGGCAACCAGCAACAGGCTGTGTACAACGCTCTTGCAAAGATCTACATCGACAGCAATAACGACCCCGAGAAGTTCCTCAAGGAGAACGATATGTACGACACTCTGATTGTCGGTAAGTACTGTGAGAAGCGGGATCCAAACCTGGCCTATATCGCGTATAGGAAGGGCCAGAACGACTTGGAACTCATCAGCATCACCAACGAGAACTCTATGTATCGCGCCCAGGGACGCTATCTCGTTGAACGGGCTGATCCAGAAATCTGGTCTTTCGTTTTGAGCGAAAACAACATTCACCGCCGACCTCTTGTTGACCAAGTCATTGCAACCGCCGTGCCTGAATCAACGGAGCCGGACAAGGTGTCCGTTGCTGTTAAAGCCTTCCTCGAAGCAGACCTTCCTGGCGAGCTTATCGAGCTACTGGAGAAGATCATTCTGGAGCCATCTCCTTTCAGCGACAATGGCAGCCTACAAAACCTGCTGATGCTCACCGCTGCCAAGGCTGACAAGGGCCGTCTGATGGACTATATCCACCAGCTCAACGAATTCAGCCCTGATGAGATTGCTGAAATGTGTATCTCGGTTGGCTTGTACGAGGAAGCATTCGAGATCTACAAGAAAGTCAACAACTACATTGCCGCTGTCAATGTCCTTGTTGAGAACATTGTCAGCATTGACCGGGCCCAAGAGTTCGCTGAGCGTATTGAATTACCCGACGTATGGAGCAAGGTCGCCAAGGCCCAGCTAGATGGTCTTCGTGTGTCCGACTCCATCGAGTCGTATATTCGTGCTGGCGACCCCTCAAACTACCTTGAAGTCATTGAAACAGCTACCCACGCTGGAAAGGATGAGGACCTTGTTAAGTACCTCAAGATGGCACGCAAGACCCTCCGGGAGCCTCCAATTGACACAGGTCTCGCATTCGCCTACGCCCGTCTTGATCAGCTCTCGGAACTCGAGGACTTCCTGCGGTCGACCAACGTCGCGGATATTGAGTCATCTGGTGACAAGGCTTACGAAGAAGGCTACCACGAAGCCGCTAAGATCTTCTACACCAGCATCTCGAACTGGGCCAAATTGGCTACAACCCTGGTGCACTTGGAAGATTACCAAGCTGCGGTAGAGTGTGCTCGCAAGGCCAACAGCGTCAAGGTATGGAAGCAGGTCAACGAAGCATGCGTCAACAAGAAGGAATTCCGTCTTGCTCAGATATGCGGTCTTAACCTCATCGTCCATGCGGAGGAGCTGCAAGACCTCGTCCGTCAATACGAACGTAATGGCTACTTTGACGAACTTATCGCTGTTCTCGAGGCCGGATTGGGTTTGGAGAGGGCTCACATGGGTATGTTCACCGAGTTGGGTATTGCGCTCTCTAAGTACCATCCTGATCGGGTCATGGAGCACCTTAAGCTCTTCTGGTCCCGTATCAACATCCCCAAGATGATTCGGGCTTGCGAGGATGCCAGTCTCTGGCCGGAGTTGGTGTTCCTCTACTGCCATTATGATGAGTGGGACAATGCCGCGTTGGCGATGATGGAGCGTGCTGCCGACGCATGGGAGCATCACTCATTCAAGGATATTGTCGTCAAGGTTGCCAACCTTGAGATCTATTACCGTGCACTCAATTTCTACCTTCAAGAGCAGCCACTGCTCCTCACCGATCTGCTCCAGGTCTTGACCCCCAGAATTGACGTCAATCGTGTTGTGCGCATCTTCCAGTCGTCGGATAACATCCCCTTGATCAAGCCGTTCCTGCTGAATGTCCAGACCCAAAACAAGAGAGCCGTGAACGATGCCATCAACGACCTGTTGATCGAGGAGGAGGACTACAAGACCCTGCGTGACTCGGTGGATAACTACGACAACTTCGACGCCGTGGATCTGGCTCAGCGCCTGGAGAAGCACGAACTGATCTTCTTCCGCCAAATCGCTGCGAACATTTACCGCAACAACAAACGCTGGGAAAAGTCGATCACCCTCTCCAAACAGGACAAGCTCTACAAGGATGCTATTGAGACGGCGGCGCTCTCAGGCAAGGCCGATGTGGTGGAAGAACTCCTTCGCTACGTAAGTGCAGTTATACCCTATTGTTGAAAGTGTTTACTAACCCGGTATCCTAGTTTGTGGATATTGGCAGCCGGGAATGCTACGTTGGTATGCTGTATGCCTGCTACGATCTCATCCGTCCCGATGTAATCATGGAGATCTCGTGGCGCCACGGCCTTGGCGATTTCACCATGCCCTACATGATTAACTTCCTGTGCGAGCAGACGCGCACGATCGAGATGCTCAAGAAGGACAACGAGGAGCGCAAGAAGAGGGAAGTGACACAGCGGACTGAAGAGGACAACACACCGATTCTGGGTGGTTCGCGGCTGATGTTGACCCAGGGCCCATCGGCGCCTGTGCCAAGCCCTATGCCTTACCAACAGACCAACGGGATCACGCCGCAGGCCACCGGCTTCCGCCCGTTCTAGACACGTACGCTTCTTACGCCTCTCTTATCAGCTAAAGAATTTCCTTTTTCCCCTGTCTTTTTCCCCGCCCCGTTTTCAATGGGGTTTCGTGTATGTATAGCATAAACCATGGATGATCTGCCGTTAATCTTGGTGAGACTAAAAGCGGAGAGGGTTGTAGAGAGGATAGTTCATCGGGGATGGTTCTTTGAAGACTTGATGTATCGTCATTGACGGCCTCATTTTCTTTTTCCATAATTCACTTTTTCTTTCCATATCCATCCCCTGTATTTGATAATCGAAAATTCTTTGTTGATTATGAGCCGTGTAGTACGCTCACGGGAAACAATTTTTGCCCCTCTTTTGTTATTCAATGCATTGTTCGCTTTGACTAGACAATGACGCCCCATGGGGGGGGGTTTAACACACATCCTAGTCATTAATAGACGGCGCTTTGTGGGGGCGGTCAGTAAGTAGTAATATCGCACCACATCGGTGGAAGGGAAGTACCGTCCAATGTAAGCCAGTTAAAAGAATGACTAGATGGGGAGTGACCTTAACCTTCAGAGAAGTGGATCAGTTTCAATCAGGATGCAATGTAAGTGAAGATAAAAGGGAAGGGGGGTTATGGATGGATTGATAGGATCTGAATGCAACCCCAAGATGCAAGAGATGCATGTATCTTCCAGACGCCCAGACGATGACATTGCAGGAAAGAATGCCCCGGTGTGAGGGTTTTGGTCGCCAAGGGTCTTGTCCCGTCGCTAGGGGACGAAAAGCGAATTCTCCCCGAGTTTTATCCAGGTCACGAGAAAAGGGTGAAAAGGGTTAGTAGCGTAATCGATAAGCGAGCGGCCATCATCATCTGCCATACAAAATGGTATACCTCAACAAGCGCTGATAGAGTTATACAACTTAGTCTTAGTATAGCTATATACTATATAATTATATTGTCCAAATTTTTTTTTTCAAATATTATTTTAATGCTTCGAACTCTAGATTTAAAAATTATAGCTATAGTTTTCACCCTCTAATTTAATATCAATTCTAGTCATCTCTTCGATTGCTATACATGTAAACTAGTAGAGCAGTCTGTATATTAAATTTTAGATCTCTACTATTCAAGGTTGTTGACGTAGTAGGATTATAAAAAGTGCCATTTCGTATGGAATATGGCAGATGGGCCGCTCGCTTACCGATTACGTTAACCTCGGCCCAGGCCAAAACGAGGTCCGGAAAGCGTTCTCCGGGGGTGGGTTTCCATTTGTAGATCCCTTTGCCTAATTCCACCTGCAAATTTCGGCATTGTTCTGGCCCCTCGCCTATCTTCGGGGCATTCTCTTTCGCTGATACGCGATCGTTTCGAATAACACGAAACCTCTTGAGGAAATCGATTACCATTTCTCTTACTCTCTTTTTTGTCTCCTGCGCGATATATTTTTAGTTTTATTCTTTTTTTTTTCCTATTCTCTTCCTTGGAGAGAAATAACCCGAACACCCGAGGTAGCAAGAAAATGGTAGGTCCTGAACCTCCCGATTCAATTCGGTTATCTTAGGATTCATCAAGAAGTTAATTGGGGGAAGCTTGATTGACGGAGGATAAAGGATTGTTTGAGATCTGTCTTGTTTTTCCTCCCCCGTTTCTCTTCTTTTTCTTTCCCTCCGGTTAATTGGATAGTACTACGGAGTACAATGGTATCTCTTGTCTTGGCCGAGAATTGATCGCCCATATGATTGGGATCATGCGGATAAGAAAAAAACAAGTAATATAGTAAACTACTACATGGTGTAATTCAATGATCCTCTATTGGTCAATTGGTCTGGACCAACGGAAGTTTGAGATTTCTGACGAGAGGCATGTAGGAGGATCGAGGGCGTCTATAGGAGCAGTAGGAGTGGTTGACTGTACTCCGCAGTAGTATTATCATACCGAATTTCAAAAACAAAAAAAAAAAAAAAAGGAGGACCCAGAAAAGTGACAAGGAGGGTTTGATCTCATTCCATCACTAATAAAATAACTATGGGGAACTAGTTTGCAGACTATAAGGGTGGGGACCGTGGAACGTCATCCATGGACTTCTCCTTGGCACGGGGAGGCGTGACCGGTGTGCCGGTGAGATCAAGAGGGTAGGATCATTGATGGTTCATGGACACGGACAGAGTACCTCCGTAGAGTGTACCTTATTGTACATGATAAAGTAAACTTTTCCATGTCATGTGAAGCAAGCTCCCTCTTCTTAGCCTGAGGCACTGACCCGCCCCTCCCCCTCCTTCCTTTTCCTTCCTTTATCTATCAGCCCTCCGGCGACATACTTAGCCATTGACTTCCTCCTCTTCTCTTCCTCTTCTCATTTCTTCCTTATTTCTCTTCTTCTACGACTCTCCTCTCAATCGGATTATCCTCTCCTCTCCTTATCCTCCCCAAAATCGCAATAGATCGGCTCGAAATCTTTTCGGGTCCAACCACGATCTTACCCCTCATAGTATCTTCTTCTTCCCCCCGCGTTCTTCCTCAGATTCCCGTTCCGAAACCGGGAGATTTTCTTCCCCTCCGCGAGCTGTCCGGCGGAAAGCTATTCCTCTTTCTCCGCCAGCTGGACGTGACTCACTCCATTGGTTTCTCTTCGAACTCTTATATCCCTCGGCTGTCCTTCTAGAACTTCCTTGTTCTTCTCCCTCTTTGTCCCCTCCTCCTACAACCTTCCTCTCCCCCCAACCTATCACTTCACCTCCCAATCATGGCGGCTCCGTTTCGTCAGCCCGAGGAGGCGGTCGATGACACCGAGTTCGTCGATGACCACCATGAACACCTCCGTGATACCGTTCACCATCGGTTGCGCGCCAATTCGTCCATTATGCACTTCCAGAAGATCCTCGTTGCCAACCGTGGTGAGATCCCCATTCGTATCTTCCGAACGGCCCACGAGCTGTCTCTGCAGACGGTTGCCATCTACTCTCATGAGGATCGGTTGTCAATGCACCGTCAAAAGGCCGATGAGGCCTACATGATTGGCCACCGCGGTCAATACACCCCCGTTGGTGCGTACCTGGCGGGCGATGAGATTGTCAAGATCGCCCTGGAGCATGGCGTTCAGCTGATCCACCCGGGTTACGGTTTCTTGTCCGAGAATGCCGACTTTGCCCGCAAGGTTGAGGCTTCCGGCATGGTCTTCGTGGGTCCCACCCCCGAGACCATTGACAGCTTGGGTGACAAGGTGTCCGCCCGTCGGCTGGCCATTAGCTGCAACGTCCCCGTTGTTCCCGGTACCGAGGGCCCGGTCGAGCGCTATGAGGAAGTCAAGGCCTTCACCGACACCTATGGTTTCCCAATTATCATCAAGGCCGCCTTCGGTGGTGGTGGCCGTGGTATGCGTGTAGTCCGCGGCCAGGACGAGTTGCGTGACTCGTTTGAGCGGGCCACCTCCGAGGCCCGCTCCGCCTTTGGCAATGGCACCGTCTTCGTTGAGCGCTTCCTCGACAAGCCAAAGCACATTGAAGTCCAGCTCCTGGGTGACAGCCACGGCAACGTCGTCCATCTGTTTGAGCGTGACTGCTCCGTGCAGCGCCGTCACCAGAAGGTCGTCGAGGTCGCTCCGGCCAAGGACCTGCCCACCGACGTCCGGGACCGCATCCTGGCTGATGCGGTGAAGCTGGCCAAGTCGGTCAACTATCGCAACGCCGGTACCGCTGAGTTCCTGGTGGACCAGCAGAACCGCCACTACTTCATTGAGATCAACCCTCGTATCCAGGTCGAGCACACCATCACCGAAGAGATCACTGGTATTGATATTGTGGCTGCACAGATCCAGATCGCTGCTGGTGCCACCCTCGAGCAATTGGGCCTCACTCAGGACCGTATCTCCGCTCGTGGATTTGCCATTCAGTGCCGTATTACCACTGAAGATCCCGCCAAGGGATTCTCCCCAGACACCGGTAAAATTGAGGTGTATCGTTCCGCCGGTGGTAACGGTGTCCGTCTGGACGGTGGTAACGGCTTTGCCGGTGCCATTATCACTCCTCACTACGATTCGATGCTGGTCAAGTGCACTTGCCGTGGTTCGACGTACGAAATCGCTCGTCGCAAGGTTGTGCGTGCCCTGGTCGAGTTCCGTATTCGTGGTGTGAAGACCAACATTCCCTTCTTAACCTCCCTCCTGAGCCACCCGACTTTCGTCGACGGAAACTGCTGGACCACTTTCATCGACGACACACCCGAGCTGTTCGCTCTCGTTGGCAGCCAGAACCGTGCTCAGAAGCTGCTCGCGTACCTGGGTGACGTGGCCGTCAACGGTAGCAGTATCAAGGGCCAGATGGGTGAGCCCAAGCTCAAGGGCGACATCATTAAGCCGAAACTGCTCGACGCCCAAGGCAAACCACTCGATGTCTCCGCCCCCTGTACCCAGGGTTGGAAGCAAATCTTGGACCGGGAGGGCCCTGTCGCCTTTGCCAAGGCCGTGCGTGCCAACAAGGGATGTCTGATCATGGACACCACCTGGCGTGATGCCCACCAGTCCTTGCTGGCCACCCGTGTGCGTACCATCGACTTGTTGAACATCGCCCACGAGACGAGCTATGCCTACTCCAACGCGTACAGTTTGGAATGCTGGGGTGGTGCCACCTTCGATGTCGCCATGCGTTTTCTCTACGAGGACCCCTGGGACCGCCTGCGCAAGATGCGTAAGGCTGTGCCCAACATCCCCTTCCAGATGCTGCTTCGTGGTGCCAACGGCGTCGCCTACTCTTCCCTTCCCGACAACGCCATTTACCACTTCTGTAAGCAGGCTAAGAAGTGCGGTGTCGACATTTTCCGTGTCTTCGACGCTCTTAATGACGTCGATCAGCTCGAAGTCGGTGTCAAGGCCGTTCACGCCGCCGAAGGTGTTGTTGAGGCCACTATGTGCTACAGCGGTGACATGCTGAACCCCAACAAGAAATACAACCTGGAATACTACCTGGCTTTGGTGGATAGGATTGTCGCCATGAAGCCTCATATCCTGGGTATCAAGGATATGGCCGGTGTGCTGAAGCCCCAGGCCGCACGCCTGCTGGTGGGCTCCATCCGCCAGCGCTACCCCGACCTCCCCATCCACGTTCACACCCACGACTCCGCTGGAACCGGTGTGGCCTCTATGATCGCCTGCGCCCAGGCGGGAGCTGACGCCGTGGATGCGGCGACAGACAGCATGTCCGGTATGACCTCCCAGCCTAGCATCGGTGCCATCCTGGCGTCCCTAGAGGGCACTGAGCAGGATCCCGGTCTCAACCTGGCCCATGTGCGCGCTATTGATAGCTACTGGGCACAGCTGCGCTTACTGTACTCTCCTTTCGAGGCGGGTCTCACGGGCCCCGACCCTGAGGTCTACGAGCACGAGATTCCTGGTGGCCAGTTGACCAATCTCCTCTTCCAGGCTAGCCAGCTCGGCTTAGGCCAGCAGTGGGCTGAAACCAAGAAGGCCTACGAGGCTGCCAATGACCTGCTCGGCGACATTGTCAAGGTCACTCCCACCTCTAAGGTGGTGGGTGATTTGGCTCAATTCATGGTCTCCAACAAGTTGTCCCCCGAGGATGTGATCGAGCGCGCTGGAGAGTTGGACTTCCCTGGCTCCGTACTCGAGTTTCTCGAGGGTCTCATGGGCCAACCCTTCGGTGGATTCCCTGAGCCACTGCGTTCCCGTGCCCTGCGCGACCGCCGCAAGCTTGAAAAGCGCCCCGGTCTCTACCTCGAGCCCTTAGATCTTGGCAAGATCAAGAGCCAGATTCGGGAGAAGTTCGGTGGTGCCACTGAATACGACGTGGCCAGCTACGCCATGTACCCCAAGGTCTTCGAGGACTACAAGAAGTTTGTCCAGAAGTATGGTGATTTGTCGGTCCTGCCCACACGGTTCTTCTTGGCTAAGCCCGAGATCGGTGAGGAGTTCCACGTCGAGCTGGAAAAGGGTAAGGTCCTCATCTTGAAGTTGCTGGCTATCGGTCCTCTCTCCGAGCAGACTGGTCAGCGTGAAGTCTTCTATGAAGTCAACGGTGAGGTGCGCCAGGTTGCTGTCGACGACAACAAGGCCTCCGTGGACAACACCTCTCGTCCGAAGGCCGACGTGGGTGACAGCAGTCAAGTTGGTGCTCCGATGAGCGGTGTGGTTGTCGAAATTCGCGTCCACGATGGTCTGGAGGTGAAGAAGGGTGACCCCCTTGCCGTCCTGAGTGCCATGAAGATGGTGAGCTTGCTTCTAATCACTCTGGTTATTACGGTTTACATACAGGTGCTAATTCTCTATCCAGGAAATGGTTATATCTGCTCCTCACAGTGGCAAGGTCTCCGGCTTGCTAGTCAAGGAGGGCGATTCTGTGGATGGCCAGGACCTCGTCTGCAAGATCGTCAAAGCATAAGCAAAAAAAAAAGAAAAAAAGGATTATCAAAAACATGCCGGCAAAGTGCATGGTGAAATGAATTCTTGGATGTCTCATGTTCATATTAGAGCGTTGTTTGTCCCTTGTTTCCTGTTTATCTGGGTCGGGATTGGGTTTTATTTATCTACTGATGGGGATCGAAATAACGATGGTCTTCCACTATTTCTGAATTGAGTGACTTAATGATTTCACGATTTCATCCTGACTTCATCCTGTTTGGATCTCAATTGTAGATCGATGCTGACTCAAACTGGGTAAAAGACTCCTGTGAGTATGCATCTCTCCACTACGGAGTATTACTTTCAGTGCTCACAGTCTAGCAGCAGGGCCTTGGTCATGTTCACCAAGTGCCCTGAGAGCTTTCCATACTCGCATTGCCTCATCCCAGAGACCATCCTGCCAAATCTCTACTGATCCGTCAGGCCTCAGCTTCCTCATCTCGCGATAGCTCTTCGTCCCCCACTGAATATCCGGCTCCCCATGAACAAACTTGGTCAGTGGATCAATCAACGCCTCCTTGATGATACGCCTTTCATCACCCCGAACCACCGAGCCATTCCCCCAAAACCAGATATACTGATCCGTAGCATGCGTAACACCCCATTCAGGAGGGATAGTCTCGTCCGCACACTTGAGCCGATACTCAATCCGATAGCGAAAGAGAAGATGCGAAGCCCCGCCCAGGACAAGAGAATGCACCAGACCCCGCTGCATCTTATAAACCTGCATGTCAGCATAGATCCGCCCAAAGGCATCACGATTCCAATCCCGACACTCGCCCGGCAACTTGCCCTCCGCACAATACAAGTTCATCAACGTGTCTACCAAGGGAGCCGGGTAATCGGCTAGGAGCCGCTTGTGCAGTGCGGGAAGGCTATTCTGGGGCGGGAACCAAGTCGCGTATAAGGCTCCTTCGTCGCGGCATTCGCCGAGCATGATGCGGATGTTGCGGGCGGCGATTCGGCGGCCGACGTTGCCGTTGTCGAGGGATTGGAAGAGGGTGGGGTGGATGAAGAGGGAGTCAGTTGTGGGGCGGAACTGGTTGGTTTCGATACTTGTTGCTGCGGAGAGAAGTTTGGCGCTCGGAATGGAGCGGAGTTGGGAGAGTTTGGCAGGCCAGGGGAGGGTGTGGGGGATGTTCAGGGCGGAGAGGAGCTCGTTGAATTGGGTCTGGGCGGAGGATGGGGCCTTCGGTTGCGCTACAGGGCTATTGGACCAAATGCAGGCTTGTTTGATGATCGATTGGTCTTCTGGGAGGTGGATGTCGTAGGATAATTGGTAGAAGACGGAATAAGCGCCTTTATTTGGAGTTGCGAGTTAGGAGATAGACATTCTTTCCTCGGAGGCTAAGAGGATTAGAGGGAGAAAGGTGCTTACCGGCGGAGTATCCAGATATGGTGATTTGGGAGGCATTGCCTCTGAAAAGTGAAATATTGTCTCTTGTCCATTCTAGGGCTAGTCGCTGATCCCAGAAGCCCTGGTTTCCCACTGGTTCACTGACTGTTGCGGCATCGTGCTCGAGCTCTGAGGAATGAAGGAAGCCAAAGACGCCGAGACGGTATGCCGGCATAACAACAATAGCGTTGAATCCCGTCTCCCCTAGCAGGGCCCCGGCGGAGAAGCTATTCGGGGTCCCGAATTGCAGGAAGCCCCCATCTAGTATAGAATATGTGATCAGCCTTTGCAACGAATCGTTCCAAGGAGGAATCTTACGGATGAAGACAAGCACTGGCCATCCTAGTGAATCAACTACGGTTAACTTCGGCCTTCTCTTTTCGCTCTTTAAGAACGGCAATCGACATACCATCTTTGGGTGGTTCACCAACGGGAACCCAAACATTGCATTGAAAGCAGTCCTCGGTCCAGCCATCTTCGAGAGAAATGGATGGAAAGCTAGGCTGGGGACAGACACCAGCCGTTCCAGAACATTGTCTGGGATGGTCTTTGGTCCCATAGGAATACGATGGTGGTAACCTCTGGGCTTTCCGCCATCGTGCAGACGGGGGCAAGGCGTAGCGGAGGCCTCCGAAGTAGTGGCACCAAGGGGCATCGGTAGTTTTATCGGTGAGTGTTATACCTTCTACAAAGCCCCGGTGCGCGAGGGACATCACATAAGGAGGCCGCAAGGGTCCCATGTTGGGGGTTGTGCTGAGTTGGAGTAGGTAGGCTGAGCTTTGCTTGATTGCTCAGTTGGAATGCGCGGTTTTCAGATGACACTTGCGGGCTCTGAGTCGGGTAACGGCCTTTAGAGAACCCATTGATAGCACAAATCCTAGGAATATTTATCGCGGTTAAGTAGCTTCGCCTTGTTATATAGCTCCCAAAGTGGTGCAGCTGCCGAAAGGCTCTCAGCGCAATGACCCCAACATGGCGCCGATAACAGGCTCTGATAGCCGAGTATATAAAATAGAACGTGTGGGGCATCTGTAGAGAGGGGCCAAGGCAACTCAGAGCCGAACGGGTCGGCAAAGGCTCCCTGTGGAGGAGATATGACAGATGAGGAGAAAGAAAGGAACAATGAAGGATTGGAGAAAGAGGAGAAGGAGAAGTACGACGACTATTTCGTTCCGCTTCGGCGCTACATCTGGCCCCCGATGGATGCCCGAGGCAGCTCTGTGCCATTTCTAACCAATTAAGTTAAGCAATTCCGAAATCATTCCACGTAGGGAATGTATTAAAATCAATCTAGCCAGTCCGTCTGGGAAGGGCGGCATTTTAGTGATATCGTACATGCAAAAGTACTATATACCATATACTATACAGAATGTACCTATCTTTCTTATCGGGTACCTTACCCCGAGCCCTAATCACGTATATATAAGCTCGGACGATGCAAAAGCACTCGCCACCAGGTTTATATTGGATGTTTGCTTTAATTTCCACGGTGAGAGCAGTCGAACTGTGATACTAATAACGTATCCAATGAAATAAACCGACTACTTATTGGCTTATAGCCAGCAGGATGCGCCATCCAACCCTTGGGAAGACCGAAGTTTCATTCGAAGCGATCCCCGCATTTGGCAACTCACCTGACGTCAACACCAGAGGATCGTCGATTGAATTGGACATCAACTTGACGCTGATTGATCACAACAGCTTACTTACGACTCATTGATTGTTTGGCCGAAGCGGATCTGGACGCTTCTCTTCCCCGGCTACTCATGATGAATCGTTAACGTCTTTGGTTCACGCAGAGCTCCCCAAGACAGTTACGAGGCATCATGAACAATGATTGGATCACTGGGTTATTTGCCCCCTGCCGGGACTATAGGGAACAAAGCTAGGATGATGTATCCTTCATCCAGGCTGTGTTTCATTCTTGAGTGGCTTGTTCTCCCTTTACCCCTCTCTTCTCTCTCTCTCTCTGGTTTTTCCCAAACGTGAGCCATATATTACGCTCGCCTGTCCGAGTGCTAGATACATACTTTATCCCATTCACCCATCGAACTTATTGAATTGGTAAGTTTATCAGATTTAAACATGTTCCAACTCACACTTTGATATGTTGGCACATTGTGACTTTCCCTTCTCGGCATCATCCCCAGGAGGATGACGTCTGGGACTCCTGGAATGACATGTAACCCAGCCCTTTGTCGCCCCTCGCTTATTACTTTCCTTTACATATTCCTCCGTATCATTTTTGTTCCTTATCGCGCATCACTTGGCTATAGATCAGAACAATAGCCACTAACAAACATATACTAGTTACCTTAAAGACACTCCGGGCCTGAAAAAACCAACAAACATGAGTAATCAACAGAACAACTCCCAGTCCCCTCCTCGCCACTGGCATGGCAGCATGGGCGATCGCTATGAGCACCACAACGTCTGGGTGAGAGGCGGCCCTCCCCAGCCATACATAGCTCGACGACCCTCTGCAAGCGAAACAGCAAATGCCACTGACGACAGACGTGTATGTCTGCTTAACCTTCTGCCAAATACTCGCATATAGCTGACTGCTACGGATGAAACACAGGAATCAACATCATCCAACATGTCTTCCGGCTCAAGCAGCCCCCCAACAGCCCCCAACAGGAGACGGTCTAGTCAGGGAGCGTCCCTTTTTGAAAGTCTGACGAACCAGAAGCGGAACTCCACGGATCCTGTTTCGGCTGCGCGTCGGGCGAGTTATAATGACCAGGCGCAGCAGGGTGGCTTCTTCTCGAAGTGGTGGGATGGATATACTCGTGGTGGTAAATAAACTAGCATTGAGAGAATGCGGTTGCAGGACGAGAAATTTATTCGTTGCACCGATTGGTTTGCATTACTCTATGTTGCAGTGTCTTGCGCTTGGTATTGTATTATTCGTCCGTTTGCAAGCATATCGTTTGAATTGAGGCAGATACTATTGGGAGGTAGGCCACAGCATCATAATCGTAGTGATTATTGTAGATGTTGGCATCCTAGCCGACTATAAATAGCTTTCGCAGCGATAACCGTATCTGTATATTTAGCTGGGGACCTGGGATTCGTCTTCCAGAAGCTATTCGTTGAATTCTTCTGTCGCAGCAAGGACTACTAGTTTGGTGCAAACTACGCCCCGGTTTCAACAAATAGACAAATAGCCAGTGTGCCGAAAAAGGTGGCTTGGGAATAGAATAGATCTCACTGAGTGGATGATATGAGATGACCCAGTATCAGCACTAATAGTAGTTTTAAACTTCCACTGGCTCTGAACATCTGGAGTTCGCATAACGCCTAACGGCGCTTCGAGATGGGTCCACGATCTACGATACACTCGCTCATGGTGACCCACATAGTCTATTACCCTTTCTCGACTACGATACGACGCTGACACGCAATTTTACAAGACCGCAGAAGGTACTGCAGTAGAGCATGACGCCGGAGTGACATCCGTGCCATCTTATGTTGCCTGAGGCAAAGCAGTATGCAAACACACTGACGGAAGGCAAGAGAGGTACAAAGACCATGTCTCTGAACACAAAAACAGGTCTAACGGCCAGGGCGCCATCAACACCAGAGAGTGTGATATGGCAAGCATCATGTAGTTCTTTTCATCAATGGTTATGCGGATACATCACCCTTTGTGAAGCCTTCATTGTGAAAAGTGGATGCATTTTTGAACTTGAGAATTTGGATTCCTATCACGCCTATGCTCATGCCGTGGTAGAAACAAGGATTTCAAAGCAGAAGGGCAATTTTTTCTGCCTTTTTTATTGAATCATCATAAAACGCAAACCCCATGTCTACCCCAAGACCAGAAGTGGGACATTTACCGGACAATTCCATCGAAGCGGTTCTTGAACCACTTGATAGTCTCGGCCTGGTTGATACGGTGGGGAGCACCAACACGAGCCTTGCAGCGGCGACGCTTGGCGACACGCTCACCAGGGCGAGTCCTGATTCCTTTGAGTCAGACTTGCATGTTACTCGACCGGTCCAGTATATACTCACATGCAGCAGTAGAAGTCCATGCCGTAGATACCAATACCAGGGTCGTACTTGATACCAAGATCGATGTGCTCGCTGATACCGAAGCCGAAGTTGCCGGTCTCGGAGAAGTTCTTCTTGCGCAACTCGTACTCCTTGACCTTGAGGCCACGCTCGAGGATCTCCTCAGCCTTGGGGCCACGGACGGTGACGTGGACGGCAATCTTTTCGTTACGACGGATACCGAAGGTACGGACAGTGTAGCGGGCCTTGCCTATGAATCACAGAAAATTTCTCCAATCAGCCACTCCATTCTGCAATCTTGCGTCGTCCTCCAAAAATCTCCACACAAAAAACTTTAGATCGAGGCGTTCTTACTGTAGACAGGAGTCTGACCGCTCAGCTGCTCGAGCACCTTAGCAGCACGGGTGAGTCTGTCACCAGACTCTCCGACACTGATGTTGAGCACGAGCTTCTGGATGCGCAGCTCGCGCATGGGGTTCGCGCTCTTGTCCTTTCCGTCCGACTGCATGGCGAGAAAATCGTTAGAAAAAAAATTCTTAGGCGATAAGAGGTGTTAATCTGGTGAGATATCACATACCATGGCGACTACTTTGGCGTGTGTGGTCGACTCGTGTAGTTAGAAGATTCGAAGGAAAGATCGAAAAGTGAGTAAAAGGGAAATGTGCGGGAGAGTGGGAAGCGAGAAGCCCTTAGCGTCTTGGCGCCATCGGCTGGCGCTAAATCGCAGAGCCGCGTCTAAGTCACGACACCCGCAGAGCTTCAAGTTTGAGCGGAGCTCGTGCCAGCCAAGTCCTCCACCTTCTGACGGGCCCGCAAGCTCAAAGTGAACGTTTCGTAGAAGTTTTCTCTTCTACTACTTCACGCATATTCTTTGGTTCTTCCCTGAAGCCGCATTAGTGCGTACTTCCTAGTCAAGATGGCCTCCAACAAGCAGGGAAAGATGGTACGTTTTGATTGACCTTTCTTGCGGTCCAGACTTACTCTCATGTATTGAAGCACTCCCAGAATAGTATTGACTGACCTCCTTCATTTAATAGCAAAACCTCGTAAGTCACGGTGCGCTTGTCTCGTCATCCGCCACCGAAGTCTAACGAATCGCAGATCAACTATCGGATGAGAGTTACCCTGAACGATGGCCGACAGATGACTGGACAAATGCTCGCATTTGATAAGGTACATAAACCTTCGAACATCGCTTGCCCTGATCGAATCACCCATTGATAAGGAATCTTTAGCACATGAACCTCGTCCTCGCCGATACAGAAGAATTCCGTCGTGTCAAGCGGAAGTCCAAGCCCGCTGCTGGACCGGGCAACGCCCCCCTCGTGGAATCGGAAGAAAAGCGAACCCTTGGCCTTACGATTGTGCGCGGTACGCATGTCGTCTCTTGTTCTGTTGATGGACCCCCTCCAGCAGACCCCTCTACACGACTTGGAACAACCGTCCCAAGCGCTGCCGCCGCCGCCGCCACTCTCGCTGCCGGTCCTGGAATCAGCAAACCCGCTGGACGTGGTCTACCTGTCGGACTTGGAGGCCCTGCTGCCGGTGTTGGAGCCCCCCCACCTCCTCCTGGCGGTTTCCCTGGATTCCCCCCGGGTGGTTTCCCAGGAGCGCCGCCACCAGGATTCGCTGGGCGTGGAGCTCCTCCGGGAGGACCTCGTAAGTTCCATTGGCGCTAATGTACTTGGAAGTAGATAGATCACTAACTCTCAATAGCTGGCTTCGCTCCTCCCCCAGGATTTGCGCCCCAGGGTGGACCTCGTAAGTAAACGACCGATCTTTGCTCATCTGTTATACTTCATAGTCTGACTTATACTACGCAGCGGCCGGGTTCCAGCCCCCACCAGGATTTCAGCCCCCGGGCCAAGGACGTGGATTCCCTCCACCAGGATTTGGAGGACGGTGAAGCTCGTGAGCGGAGCGGCACAATTGCTTACAATATTCCGACCCGGAGCGAAACATGATGGCCTACTAGTGTTGGGATAAGAGATACGCATCCTATTCATATACTTGTTCGATGATTAGGTGCAGCACACCGAGTTTTATCAGGCAAAGGCGTTGCGGCGTGTGCGGATACAGGGACTGCCCGAGTAAAAAGCAAAAGGTCGATCCGAAAAAAAAAGTCGAGGACCAACAAGACGTAATCCTAAATAGGTTTCAACGCTTAGTACTTATTCCCCCTGTGAATTATACTTTGTCATTTCCAAGATATTTTTGCTGGTCCAATCGTACGCCTATGCTCTGTAATACAGTAAATCCGAGTTGATATCGGTGACCCCGGCAATTTGGCTCACGTGACTCACTCCGGGCCACTGATTCCGCAGTCGGGGAACCTCAATCATTCAACGGTCTTCCTATTCTATTCCTGCTTACTCTCCACTCCCTTCATTGCCCAATCGTCGAGTCAAAATGGCCGCTGCAATAAAGGCGATCAACGCGAAGATCCGTTCCAACAAGGTTCTGGACTATGTCTGCTCTACACGTAAGTCCAATCCCAGACCCTTCCCTTCTTAGTCTACCGAGATCGGCCTGTATAAAGCTCTTGCATCCGTCATATAGCGAGGGAATACGAACCATGGTGTCTCACTATCAATGCCCTGGGTCGTTGTTATGGCATCATGAGATAAACCCGTGGATAGATGGCAATGGCTAAGCTAACCCTTTTTATCAGATTTCTGGGGCCCCGTCTCCAACTTCGGTATCCCCGTTGCTGCTGTGATGGACACCCAGAAGGACCCTGAAATGTATGCGCGACCACCTCTTCACCCCCTTGTTTATCTCGGCAAAACATCATTACTCGGGATTATGTAAAGAAAAAGGTAACTAACACAACAAACAGCATCTCCGGCCAGATGACCGGTGCCCTTGTCATCTACTCGGCAACCTTCATGCGCTACGCCCTTGCCGTCTCACCCAAGAACTACCTCCTCTTCGCCTGCCACGCCATCAACTTTTCCGCACAATGTACTCAAGGATACCGCTACCTCAACTATTGGAAGTACGTTGCTTTTGATACCGTGAACCCATGACGGAAGGGGGTCAAGAAGCTAACGTCTATTGTAACAGCTGGGGAGGCCGCGAGGCCAAGCTCGCTGCTGAGGCCGCTCAGCAGGGCAAGCAAGCCACCGAGGCCGGCGCATAAACCCCATTCGACATTGCCGTGTGGCTAGGAAGACAGGATGCCCGGTTTCTATCAGTAGTATATTTAGACATGACAAGAGACAAGTGGCCAATGGAAGGCGATCTGGGAAAGCACAGATCAGATCAGGTACAAGAGGGCTGGCCTCATTCAACCTTAGGTTAGAAGGGCGGACTGTACGCGGCTTAGGTCATGACACTCACAGGTTATAGTTGGCCTTCATCTGATTTTTTGTGGTCTGGCATTGGCACAGGGGCCTCCAGGCTTCTGGTCTTGTTCTTTAGTTTTCGTGGCATTGAGCTGTGGTATTTGCATGGCGAGGGTTAAGGGTGACTTTTGGCCTCTGCTGTCTTTACTGTTTTGTATATAACTATTTCGGTTAAAATCTACTCTGCAAAATGATTTAGAAAATGGATCATTCTGTTTCTTTCGTATCACTCTTGTCGGCGCGGTATATTTATCACAATTTGGCACATACATGGATGGTTATTCACAGTGTACAGCAATTTGATCACAGAGAATTCCATCTAGGGACATTAACATGAAAAGTAAAAGGCTAGGGACGATATCACAAATTGCCCCGAAATGCACGATTCTGCTATTTAAACAAAATTCAAGCCTTACAGCGTAGCGTCAGTCATTCATATTCAAAAGACACCTCTTCTGAGATGATCAACGTAGGAATGTTTCAAATAACGGGGGAGGTTATTAACCAGATTTCGAATCGCAATATCCAGGGGGTGCAGGGGCGCCTCCTCCGACCCAGTTTGCTAGTGTCAGTGAGGTTGTATAGAGGCAACTAATTACTCCAAATACGGCCAGGGCGATGTCAGCGATCTGCTGTTTTCTGGACTGCGCGCAGGCTTTCAGATGCAACAGAGGCTAGAGTAGACTATATTAGCGATATCTGTCATCACGAAGAATATGGAGTCGGAGAGGTATTACCGGATACACATAAATCAGGGGTACACAGGCAAAGCTACCGACAAGTGAGACAAATTTGTCAAGGTCGTCCGCTCCACCCCACGCAACGAATGCACAGATCATGACGAGGAAGAAGCGGAAAAAGTTCTTCTGCCATTTGATTCTGGGATTGTACTTGCCGCTGCGTGTGAAAAGCTCATTTTCCATGATTCGAATAGCGGGAAAGAGCTGCAGGGGAGTGCTGAGCAAGATTGCTAGAGAGTAGAGGAACTGGACACCATTCACAAACTTGTCATCCTGAGGAAGGTTGAGAATGACCACTGTTTTCGTTGCAGATCCATACGCGGCGTAGCTGAGCGCGCCGGCAGAGAGGAACACAATTGTGATAATAACCATAACCCCGGCAAGGACGCCTGGGAATTGCTGAGGACGCTTCATGGACTCTTGAATCGGAATAATGAGGCCAATGCCCTCGTAGGTGAAGATAGCAGTTCCAATGAAAAGTGTCCATGTGGATGGATTGAAGGAGATGATATCTGAAACGCCGCCTTGTGAATAGATAGTAAGAATATCATAGTAAAACAGGTAAATCAAGCCTAGCAGGATGAAAACATCTGCGATTAGAGCCGTAAAACCAAGTTTGCTAATATCGCGGATCAGCGAAAGAGGCAGGAAAAGGACAAGCTGTATCAGCACCATGAACTTGATGTCAATGAAGGACTTGCATTTGCTGACGGCGAGGACGAATGCCTGCAGATTCTCAGCTGTGAACACAATATATGCAGACACAAATCCCAGTTGACTCAAGACTATAGATCCAAGGATAATGCGCCGCATGTGTTTTCCATAAAGCGCGCCACCAATATCACCAAATGAGCCATCAATTTTCAGTCGGGTGTTGACAAGAAGTATAAAAGCGTAGAAACTGAGGATCGACACACCAAGCAATACCAGACTGCTAAAAAGCATACCGCCATTGAGGAATGCTCTTGGTAGGAACAAGACCCCTGTTCCAACGAAAGACTTGAGAAGAAGTAGAGCCGCCCCCGTCCTTGTGTTGGTTCCAGTTCCTCCGCGTGGCTTCCGCTTCCTCCTTCCAGCTGTATCCGAACGAAGGAGCGCCGATTGTTCTCCCGGTTCTCTGCCATCCTCTTCCCAGGCATCTGAGAAGTACTCATCGGGCCCCAATACTTCGTCGTCCTCTTCAAGCTCTTCACCTGCAAAGTGGCCGTAAAGAGTCAAAAACTCTAGGAAACTGGTAGTTGGAAGCTGAGGTTGAGGCTGAGGCGATTGGGGTTCTGGGCCATCAGAACTTCCAGGAAGGTTTGAGGCTACTGTCCTCCGGATATAGTCCCTACGGAATCCTCCCGGCACACGGATACTGTTGATGTTCATCGTTTCATCATGTGGTGTGGGCCGATTTAAGCTGAAACTCTTGCTTCGATTGAATCTCGAGGGACTTCCTGCCTCTGCCCCTTCAGCCCACCTGTAAACCTGCCTCGTTATGTCACCTCCTTGAAGCTGCAAGCTAGAGAATTCCTCGTCATTTGCAGGATCTCCAGAAGAAGTGATGTCTCGGCTCTCAACCGCGTTTTGCGGTAGCACCAAGTGTCTTTTAACAACTTCGGGATCTTCATATGGTCCTGCGGAATATTCTGAGCCTTCCCACTCGGGCTTATTGGTGAATGAACCATAATTTGACCTGATTGCCTGAGCCTGCTGCAAGGCAGGGGAAGCAGTGCGTCTGGGTGGGGTTCCAAGTCTCGGAGGCGAGCGACCAAGGCTTTCTTGGAGACCAGATGCGATCATGGACTGCCCGGGACCTGGTAGGGAGGCTAGATTGTCGACTTTTCGAATATCCTCGTCTGTATCTGTCGCTGGCTGAATCGGCACCGGCAATTGTCTGGTTGAATGAGGATATGAGCTCGCCGGAGAAGGTACTGGAGATGCTAGCCGAGCGATCGAGATTTGTCTTGTTGAGGCGTCCGCTGAGGGAGAACCGGAACGCAACGCGCTCGTTGATATCGTCGCTGACCGATGAGCTTGAGATGAGGAACCTTCCCCATTCTCTGGATTTGGGGGTGAGGCCATAATTGGAAATTGGACTATGAAACAACACAGAAGGGCTTATAGTTTCCTTAACTAGAAAATAAGGCTTTGCAGGAATTGAAGTCCTCCACCTAGCGTTGAGACGAAGACGGGGGTTATAGCGAGCAGTATGTACTTGCAGGATAGTTTCCAGAAGAGCCTGGTTTGCGGAAGACCAGGAGATAGAGCAGAGACAACCGACCAATAAGTAGTACTTTTCTTGTAAACAAGCGAAAAAGAAAGAAAGAAAGAAAAATCGGCAATCAATCACAATTCGCCTAGCCACCCAGCAACATAAACAGTTATGAGATAAAGCTCTCGGTCGATGACCGTTCAGAGTCACTGGACTGGCGGTGGGGTTTGCACTGTTTGTCTAGAACTCAGCAGATGAGATCATCGTCAGCCATGGACCCATGCGTTTTATTGCTGTTATTGCATGGCACTACCAGAATCCCTTCCTCGATATAGTAGCTCCTCGAAAGAGGTATATTGTTTGCTCGCTTCTTTCCCTGAAGCGCCTACTTACTTTAATTCTTTCTTCCCAACAGTTTGTTCTGTTAGATTTGCCTACCCACGCTCAGTTCTTATTGCGTGCCACCTTTATTGTTCACTATCTAATTACTATACTGACATTCCCTGTCCCCATTTGCTTGATTGTATGAAGGCACGCAAGATCCTCTAAAAGTAAAGAAGTTGGACGTATCCGATGACGCACGGTCGAGACGAGGGCTCCTCGGACTCGATGTCTCGGAGAAGACCCAACTTCTCAACGCGAACTGCTCAAGAAGATGTCTCTCGATTGGCTCCAAGCGAGTCGCCCAACGCATCTCCCAAGGGGAATAGCAAATCCCTGAATTGGAGAAATGCACTATCATTCCGCCCGTACGAGCCATTGAACTCGTCCTCTCACACGCTTGAACGTCAACGCCACTCACTACCCTCGAATTTCTTTGGTAATATCTCCCGTTGGTGGGATAAATCTGATCATGATGGAACAGAAAGTACCTCTAATGAAAGAACACACCTGCCCGTTCATCTTCCTACAGGTCCACTGCGAGACTCTAGCGTGGATCAAAAGGAACGAGATGGCCAAAAGAATCGCACATCTGACAATGCTGAAAAGCTCGGAACTTTTTCGGGGGTATTTGTGCCGACCACCTTGAACGTCCTAAGCATTCTGATGTTCCTTCGCTTCGGATTTATCCTTGGGCAAGCTGGCTTGCTGGGGATGCTAGGTAAGCTGCCCAGCCCTCTCTTTGTTGCCCCGAATTTTAACTGAACGTGGCTTGAAGGCTTGCTCGTCGTATCATATACCATCAATCTAGTGACCACTATGTCTCTTTCTGCCATTGCTACCAATGGAACTGTTAAAGGAGGGGGTGCCTACTATCTGATCTCCCGATCACTGGGTCCAGAGTTTGGTGGTTCTATTGGCATTGTATTCTACCTGGGTTACGTGTTGAATACCGGGATGAATGCGGTTGGTCTCGTTGACTGTTTTACACAAAATTTTGGAACGGAGTCTGGCACGTTGTCCAACTTTCTTGAAGAAGGCTTCTGGTGGCAGTATCTCTGGGGTACTATCATTCTGCTTATTTGCACCGGGATTTGCCTGGCTGGGAGTTCCATTTTTTCCAGAGCAAGCAATGGTCTACTTATCATTCTATTAGTTGCTACTTTCAGCATACCGGTATCTGCGATCTCCATGAAGCCGTTCAGCATACCTAAGCTTCATGTGACATTCACTGGGATGCGCCTTCAGACGCTATTGGAGAACCTCAAGCCTAGGCTCACCAAGGGCGCTGCCGGCAGCCAGATCCGCGGAAAGGAAAATTTCCAGGACCTCTTTGGAATATTGTTCCCTGCTACCGGTGGTATATTCGCGTAAGTGTATCGTCAGTTCCTCACGAACGTAGGCTCATGAAGTGATAGTGGTGCCAGCATGTCTGGGGATTTGAAGAACCCGAGCCAGTCTATCCCAAAGGGTACACTATCTGGGCTGGCTCTGACATTTATCACCTATTCGATTGTAATAGTTTCGATGGCTGCCTCTGTAACAAGGGAATCGCTCTACAAAAATGCCGATATCATCCAAGTTGTAAGTATGAAGATGTAAACTCGACTGGTAATTTCGACTAAAACGTACCAGACCAATGCATCAGGGATTGTCATCCTCCTAGGAGAGTTTGCAACAACATTCTTTTCAGCGCTGATGGGAGTGATCGGTTCTGCGAAGCTTCTACAGGCAATTGCACGAGACAATTTGGTCCCTGGCCTGACCCTTTTCAGCAAAGGAACTAAGAAAAATGACGAGCCGGTCCACGCAATTATGATGACGTTCGCTGTTGCTCAACTAACGATGCTGTTTGACATTAACCAGATTGCGTCCTTTGTCACTATGACTTATCTCATGACATTCTTGGTAATGAACCTTGCATGTTTCCTTTTGAAAATTGGATCCGCGCCTAATTTCCGGCCGTCCTTTCACTACTTCAAGTGGCAGACCGCCGCAGCAGGAACCTTGGTTTGTGGAGCTAGTATGTTTTTCGTGGATGGCGTCTATGCCACGGGCTGCGTCGGCATCCTGATCCTATTGTTTTTGCTGATTCACTATACATCCCCCCCCAAACCGTGGGGCGATGTGAGCCAAAGTCTTATATACCACCAAGTGCGCAAGTATCTACTCCGCCTTCGACAAGAGCACGTTAAATTCTGGAGACCCCAGATTTTACTGTTTGTGACCAATCTCGATGACCAATTCAAGATGGTCTCATTTTGCAACTCATTGAAAAAGGGTGGATTGTTTGTACTCGGACACGTCATTGTGACCGACGATTTCTCTTCGGCGGTTCCAGAAGCTCGTCGCCAGCAAACTATGTGGACCAAGTTTGTCGAAAATTCAAAAGTGAAAGCTTTCGTGAACATCACAGTTTCCCCCTCAGCGGAATGGGGTATCCGTAACGTCGCATTAAACTCTGGACTTGGAGGCATGCGGCCAAACATCGTTGTCATTGACCAGTTTCGCAATGGTCAGTCATTAGTTGAGACATTACAGCCCAGGAAGGATTCAAATGACAGACGTAACTCGCGTGATCTGGCTCCTGAATGCGCCGAGAATATAACGTCGCCACCAATGAGCTGCGCAAACTACGTGACTATTCTGGAAGATCTTCTCTTCAAGCTTCGCATCAATGTGGCTGTGGCAAAGGGCTTTGAGAACCTTGAGCTGCCTACGTTTGGACAACATAAGAAAAAATACATCGATCTCTGGCCTATTCAGATGTCTGCAGAAATTGGAGCTGACACGGAAAGCAAGAAGAATGTCCTCACTACCAACTTTGATACCTACACCCTGATTCTTCAGTTGGGATGTATTCTAAATACCGTGCCTTCCTGGAAAAAGACGTACAAATTACGGGTCGCGGTATTTGTTGAGTATGAAACGGACGTTGATGATGAACGAGGAAGAGTCCAAGCGCTTCTTGAGAAGTTGAGAATTGAGGCAGAAGTTTTGGTTTTCTGGCTTGCGTGTGGCGATGTGCAAAGTTACCGCGTTATTGTAAATGGCGACAAATCACCAGAGACCAGCGAGATACAGCGAAAGGTGCGCATTGCTTTAAAGGACGAAGGCTGGTGGCAGGACATTGAAAGACTTCGCAGGAAATCTCACAGTGAGTCCAGGCCGGACAACCTTGGGGCCGAGTTAGGAAGGGTGCCCACTTGGCATGGCGCTTCTAGCCACGATACCGTGCAAAAGCCCTCTGGGCGACTGGCTGGTGGGCTAAAGAAGTTTATGGAATCTTCTAGGCGGCGGCGTTCTATCTCCAGCTTCAAAGGGTTTGGTGGTGTGAATCTAGGCATGCAAACGCATCGCTTACTAGATACTTTTGTTGACTACGACTCAAGTGACGCTAGTCCGAGTGATAGCAGCAGCGACAGCGAGTTTGAGCCCTATGTCAGCGATGGGGAGGATGGCCCGAACGGCAAGGACCCAGTATCCCCGGACAATACTACCAAACCGGACGTCCCATCTATCATTGCCCCTGATGACTCTCCCAAAACCGGGGGAAGCGGAGGTCGACCGCCTATCAGCCGTTCGCCGTCCAGCAATCGGTTCAATGCGTCGCCGATTCCTGAAGCTAGGGTCAACACAGATGAAGGCGCGGGGCCGTCGATCATGTTCGCACCAAGCTCGTCACCCCCGCGGCCTTCAAACAGACTTGAATCCATTTATACGCGTCGATCGTCTTCGGATGCCTCTGGGACTGCGTCCGGGTACCCCCGGCAAGCGTCCGTCCCTCTATCCTTCAATGACCTTCCTAGCCGAGCGCAACACCTAATCCTGAATGAATTGATGGCTGAGCATAGCAGTGAAACTGCCGTCATTTTTACGACGCTACCGTCTCCCATGGAGGGTACTGCACAGAATGAAGCGACAAGTGAATCTTACCTGAATGACCTGGACGTTTTATGGCAAGGGTTGCCGCCGTGTTTACTGGTTCATAGTAACAGTATGACGGTGACAATGAACCTCTAATGAGTCTACGATTACAATAGATGGCAGTGTCTTAACGCTGCATCATGTACAGATGATGCATGACACACGAGTATATATTTACAGGAATGGAAGTTATATATAGCTAGTGAATCAAATAGAAGTTTTCTTTCAATGTCCGATATCCCTTTAAAAGAACAATTTCATGTAATATGTTAAAGGATTATTCAGAAATAGGTTGAATAGAGTCAGAAGTTCGTCCCCTTGCGACTTTCATGCGTAATTAATTCTTATATATCAGCCTCTTCATAACCTTTGTTTTGCCCCACAATAAAGTAGACCTCGTGATCTACTTCCATCTTCAAGCCCTAAGTAGAGCACCCACAAGCTAAAGACCCACGGCGCCAATTAATAATTCTTCCTCTATTGACATCAAAACTAAATTCCTCATCCTCTCAGGCACACACGGCATGGGAGTGTACCTCACACCCCTTCCAAATGCAGAGGGTAGCCATCCACTTCGGAGACCTGACCACCGAATCCAAATTCGAGGAAAATAGAGCTGCGATCCGGCTCCTGGCAAACATAAACGCTCCTCTAGAACTCGTTATTGCCAGCAACCATGACATCACCCTAGATTGTCTTCCAGAAAAAGGTCGCAGAGGTCCAGTCACCACTCGACTCAGAACTGGCCAAGAAAGTATACGGTGACTACGGAGAAGCCCGGAAACTTATTGATGATGCAAGAGAAGCAGGAATAGTCTTCTTGGAAAAAGGCACTCACCGTTTCACGCTGAGTGAGAAGTCGTCGCATTTTACGGATCTTGACAACGAGCAATCCATAGTGGTGGAGACATTGTCAAGACTCAAAAAACGAACTGACTGCGGCACCCGTAGTTACTATGAGACCAGCCATTGCTCCCAGTCTCAAACACTCTTTGTAAATTCGGCAATGGAGGGAGCTGACGGTTTCCCCATACAATAACCATGGCTCATCAACCTCGAACTTCTAGGTATTGCAAGAATGTTAGCTGAGCCTGTTTACCTAGAAGGTACCCAAACATACCATACCTTACACTATTGCTTGCGAAAGGTTCCGTCAGAGCCACATCTCGTTCTAGCATAAGCCGAATATCATTTTACAAATTGCCTCAGGCAACATGAGGAACGATGGCACGAGGCCACCTAAGCAGATATTTGTCCTCTCTGGGCCACACTGGCATCGACCGGTGTATGTTTCTTTGTCTGAGACTTGACCATACTAGATATGCGAGTCGCAAAGTCTATTTGAACCTAATTCTTTTAGGGTTTTGGGGCCAGTAGCGCAGCTTCCGATTGGGCTGTGAGATCGTAGTCTATTGTAGGTCCAATATTGCTTAACAACGTATGAAGGTACAGACAGCATGCTTTGTTGGGGTTGAGGATCTTTCGGTCATTTCCGCATCATTTTACATTATAGACATTTTACCAGAGGCTTGGGACGCGCAAGCTACGTGTGCAATATGGTTGAGGTGGCCGTTATAATCCGTCATATCTTGCTTACCTGCGTGACTGAAATCGGTTCATTTGTGAGGCCGTAAGCACCGCAGATGTATGTATGTAGGTTCGAAAGGACGCGTCCCTCTTGACCGTCAACCTCATGTGACTCTCTCATATATTGCACGATCTCCACGGAAGATAACTGTCATTCGATGACTATGTATCCGAAGGGCCTTAGCTCCATCAAGTGTGAGTTCGGAATGATTTCCTTACTACCCGAGCATCTTGCAATTTGGCCTGGCGGTGCCCAGGGACCTTCTGCAGCAATGCCAAGGGAAACACATTTTCTTTCGTCCTGTAGGCGGATATTTCCCAAACAGGATTTCGATCACATAATCGATAGCCATGAGACTTTGAAAGGTTCCATTGCAGCCCCTCGGGGAAATTAGGCCGAAATGGAAGGGCGGTTTGTCCTACGCCAGTCTTTGCTCGTACGCCGGGTCACTTGTAAATCGAGAGAGGGTCATTGGGAAGATAAGGTCCTTGTCTTTTGCTTGAAAAGAAGGCCTAGAGTTATCAGAGATGTTGGTGCTGGAATATCTGGATCATCCTTGTTATAAGAAGAGATAGTATGTACCCGAAGGGGAGATATATCTTGGTTTAGCCCGTCCGCTCATTCCCCGCTAAAAATAGCAACGTTCGACCCTGAGACCAATCTAGATTCGAAGTACCTGTAGGATTCATATTCGATGGATTTAGATCATAGATAGTGATCATTTTAATCGCATTGCATGGCATGGATGAACGTGGTTGTTGTCATGGTGTAATACAAATACTCTTGTCATGTGACTGGTCCCTTTTATTTATTTTTTTTGTTGATATTTCTAGGCAATGAATCCCTTTTTTGCTTCCCTGTCTACTCCGTATCGACGAGTAGAAAGCTTAGGGGAGATGGGATGGATCTCGATTTGGTAATAACTGACAATTGCCTAGATTATGATTGGGGAAAAGGTCTTAAGGGAAGGGGGCAAAGAGAAAAGAGTGGATGATTGGGTAGACCCGCAGTTTTAATCTGCATTCCTCGTACTACGGCCCCGGGTAAGATTGCTAGCTTCCTCCGACCTGAATTGGCAATTGGAATGGACTCTCCATTTTCAAGGTTCCCTTCTCGTTTCTGCCTTTCACAATCATGCGCATGATCCCTCTTGCATGATTAGCCCTTCAGTCTTCATTTAAATTGTCCAATCGTCCCTGTTAAGCCCGCTTACTCGCTTGTTTTCTCACCCTCCCCCCCCCTACGAATCGGGGCCGTAATGCACAACGGCCGTGGACGTCGAAAGTACGGCAGTGTCAAAGCCTCCAAGAGTCGTCAGCCCCCTACTATGACACACATAATCTCGAACCAGTCGCTTCCTACTCGCTCGAAAACATCGGTCGCCAGCGACGATAGCATCGACGTCTCCGACGCCTCTTCAACCGCTCCCTCTACCTCCACCGTCAGCAGCAGCCCACCCAGCACAAAGTCTGTCCTCAACGGCGTCCAGAGGCCGACTGAAGCTATGGCTCGAAAGATATCTTCGCCAATGGCGCCCGCCTTCATGGTGTCCGCGCCCGGGAAGGTTATTGTTTTCGGTGAGCATGCCGTAGTGTACGGAAAGGCCGCCATGGCTGCGGCCATCTCCCTGCGATCCTACCTCCTGGTCACAACCTTGACCAAATCGCAACGCACCATCACGTTAAATTTCAGAGACATTGGTTTGAACCACACCTGGGATATTGATGAGCTCCCATGGGATTTGTTTCGGCAACCATCCAAGAAGAAGTACTACTATGACTTGGTGACCTCAATTGATCACGAGCTTCTCGACGCGATCCTGCCTCTCGTTGAGTGCATCTCCCCAGACCAACCAGAAGCCAAACGGAAACACCAGCTTGGTGCGGCAACCGCTTTCCTCTATCTCTTCTGCGCGTTGGGGTCCCCGCAGCACCCTGGAGCGATCTACACCCTTCGGTCAACGATCCCAACCGGCGCAGGATTGGGTAGCAGTGCTAGTATATGCGTCTGTATCAGTGCAGCACTCCTCCTCCAGATTCGGACCCTGGCCGGACCGCACCCCGACCAGCCCCCTGACGAGGCGGAGGTGCAAATCGAACGTATCAACCGATGGGCGTTTGTTGGCGAGATGTGCATACACGGCAACCCCAGTGGGGTGGATAACACGGTCGCCGCAGGCGGCAAGGCCGTAATCTACAGGAGAGGTGATTACTCCAAGCCACCAGCCGTCAGCTCGCTCCCCAATTTCCCCGAATTGCCTCTATTGCTTGTCGACACGCGACAATCCCGTTCCACAGCAGTTGAAGTTGCAAAGGTCGGCCAACTAAAAGAAGAGCAGCCGTTGGTGGCGGAGTCGATCCTTGACACCATAGAGAAGGTGAATAGTTCTGCCCAGGAGCTCATTCGGGAAACGGATACCACTGGTATTTCTAAGGATGCGCTTGAGCGCCTTGGGACGCTTATCCGCATCAATCATGGCTTGTTGGTCTCCCTGGGGGTCTCTCACCCTCGGTTGGAACGGATCCGTGAGCTCGTGGATTTTGCTGACATCGGCTGGACGAAACTCACCGGTGCTGGTGGCGGTGGATGTGCCATCACCCTTTTACGCCCGGACGCCGACCCAAATGTCATCCGTGAGTTGGAGAAAAAGCTCTCCGACGAAGGATTTGCAAAGTACGAAACCACACTCGGAGGCAACGGTGTGGGTGTCCTTTGGCCCGCCGTCCTCCGCAATGGATCTGACGAAGAAGGTGGCGAAGAGATTGACCAGCAGAAGTTCGAAAAGGCGGATGGCCCAGAGGGCATTGAGCGTCTCGTCGGTGTGGGCACGCAGGAAAAGAGAGAGGGCTGGAAGTTTTGGAAACGAGCAATGCACTAACGTGACGCCTCCATTCCACATCTGCCGAAGGATTTCGTTTCTTATATTCAAATGACGCCCAAATGTGCCCGCCTTTCTCTCCTTCCTTATCTCTTTTCTTAATTATTGAGCATTTCGTCATTGAAGGGGTGTCTGGGCTTGACGTAATATGCATTTAATCGACCATTTCGCATTTGTCTCAGGTATCTCTACCATTCTTGACTATTCGATTCTCTGTATAATCTTTACTCATGTTCTTTTTGTTTTTTGACTGCCACTCCTCGATACCTCTGCATTGCTTGTCTCTTCATTCCGTATCGAGTCTTTTATATATATCTCGTTTTCATCTCTTTTCTTCATTTCGGCCTTGTTCTGTGGGATCGATCATGGGGTGAGAGCTCATGTAACGACTGATGTGAACATTGATCCATTCTGTGAGAGTTGTGGTGAATGAATAATAAAGCATCAGTTCAATGATGAAACCTCACGAGAACGTAAAATCTTCTCCAATTTGGGTTGTCACTATACACTAAATTGTAGTATCTGTCTCTAATCACAGAGGGTATCACGTATCCAATCCATGTACATTGAACAAAATCCGACGCCGAACCCATCCATCCACTAGCCCATCGTCGTCTCCCAGCCTTTCTCGATCATCACGTCCATCCAGTACACGTTTGGCTCCTCTGCATCCATGCGTCTCCAAACTTCCTTCACAAGCTGCAAGCAGACATCGATCGGCTTCGGGGGCAAAACATGCAAAAACGATGTGAGTCGTCCGAGGACGAACTGGCGCGTCCGAGAGACTTCGATGGCATGCGAGGAGATATTGGGGCCATTGTTATCCAGCGAAACCACTGATCGGGGTAGACGAAGTTCGCTACTAGACGCGACGAGCAAAAGGGGCTGGAGACATCGGGTGCGAGATTCGATGGGGATCGTTTTTAAACGGGAGAGAGTTGTCAAGGCGAACTCTGTTAGCCAGCTATCGTAGTAGGGGTCTGGAAAAGTTCCTGGGTCGGATGGTCCGTTGTTTTCTGGTTGGAAATATAACGGATCGAGCCAAACCGAGTTGATTAGGTCGGAGGCTGTATCTACGGATGGGAATGGGTCTGGAGGGGTTGCACTTGGCTGTTGATTATAAGGTTGGGAGGAAGGTTGCTGTCCGGATAGTCGACGGTGAAGGAGGTCCGGGAAGACACGATATAGTTGCATGAGGCCAGTACAGCGATACACCTCCGCCATAGTTAACAGGTGCCATACGGGGGTCTCGTCGTCGCCTGGGCTGACTATTTCGGCCTCAGCAGGATGTGCTAATTCAAGGAGTCGCTCTTCCAACTCCCGCGCGTGCTCTATGGCCTTTTGAGCCTGAGCATTATCGGCACGGGAGGTGAATGACCTCGAGCGGATGCGCTTTCTCTCGCGACGCACAAGTCTGCCTACTTCCTGGACGGTGAACTGGGTATCACAGGCGATCCCAGTCCATGGATGTGGAATTTTCTGTAAGACTAGTGGCCCGTCTGCCTCTGCAGCTGCACTTCCGGATAGGACTGTTGTATCGTCCGCGACGAATGCTAGGAGCATTTCCCAGTATACCAAGGCCTCCTGGAAGAATTGGTAATTATTACCGCGTTCTGTATTGGCAATCTCTAAGGGCTTGGTATCAAGGTGATTCCGAAGCAGATTGAAGAACGATATGCCTAGATCCTTGGAGTCGTGCCAGCTGGCCGTTTGGCCGAGCATGAGTAACGCTAACAATGACTTGTCATCTAAGTTAGTCTCTTTTGAAATGACGTCGACAGCCTCGTTACGTAGCTTACGTCCCAATGGGCCAAATTGCGGGAAGTCATTCACTAGTGTGGCTGCTGCCATACTTTGCATGGTCTTACACATGGCCAATGAGGAGCCCCAAAGGCGGGACACAGTCGACCTAAAAGGGTTCATTTGACTGTCATAGCTCGAGAATAGAGCTGCTACCTCTTTAAAATAGTATTCAATGAGTGTCCAGGACGGGTTATTTAGTGGCTGAGGAATGGACGTGAGGTCGCGCTGGGGTGGTCGGGAGTTTGGTGGAGGATATTTCCGTACAATGGCCGCAGGTGAGAAGCCGAAAAAGTTAGGTAACTCATGCTGGGAATCAGGCGTTCTCGAGAGAAACAAGTTCCAGGGACTTTCCGGATCAATTCGGGTACTAAAGTCGAATATCGAGCTTCCTCGCTCGGGTCCAACTGCAGAGGGTGATCTTGAAGCTGGCGACGGACCCAGGTCTGCTAGTTCAGGGAGAGAGCCTGGCTCTGGGAGATCCCACAAGCCATCATCCAGAGTACTGTTGCCATCTAGCCCCAATCCCCTTGGCGCCGGGGTATTGTGAGTGGTTGTCTGCTTCGCATCACCCTCAATCAACGGAGATTGTATTAATGTATCGGGGAACTGCGATGGACCGGGGGAGGCAGTAGACGGACCCGGAGCTGTGGAATGGCCGGACCCTAGCGGTGATTCATCCGGGTGATCATTGCCATCGTTACCCTCTGTAGTGGATGGATACTTGGTCACCCAGCGCAAAGACTGGACGTAGCCGGGGCACCTCACCCCCAAACGAGTGCATCGACTACAATGAGGCTTCTCTTCCCCGCATTTGACCTATTGAGATGGTTCAGTTAGCTTGAATTCTTTGACTCTCTTCTTTAACCTTAACTGTTCCTTGGGCATAATCACATATAGAGATAAGCGGATGCGGAGGAAGGTTAAGACCATACCCGTTTGCTCTTACACCTGGCACAGCCGTTGCGGGATTTCTTGACACGCCGCATAATCGATCGGTTCATTCACTGTGGACTCCGGATAACGCGGATGAGAATAGCAACATCATGATGCCGGGGCAGAGAGAATGTCTGTTTTCCGGAGAGAAACAATATCTTATGCGGGGAAAATCTTCTTGTTATCAGTTTGGATGCTGGGTGGCCAATAGGAGTGCGCCCGGGATCTTTGCCCATTTCGGGGAATTTGGAGATCTCGATGGCCCCTCATGTGACCGTTGGTCATGTGCGCGCATCGTGGACCTGAAGACTATCTATTGGCAATGGCTCGTAAAATCATTGAGGAGGCAGAACATTGGTATTTGGGAGATTGAATAAATCAGGAAAGAGAGTATTGTTTCCTAACCATCCATTGTCACCATTGATTTCCCTATTGTTCTGGTAGGATGCCTCAGGCCTGGACGGTCACGGCCCCACCATAGCTCTCAATTCATTCATTCATTTCTCATTCTAAATCCATTAAAGAGGCTCACTACAATCCTCATGTCGCACGCACTAAAACTGCTCAAAAACTAATTACATTACAGTCGACTGCATGGTATTCTACTTGAATAATTAAAGCAGTTGATGTGCGCGGTGTGATCGGGTTGTCTTGGTATATCTTCGTTGAACTTTCTTAAGCCGATCGCAACACCAACAGCATCGGTTGATATTACCATCTATTGTACCCCTAAATATACCGGAGAAAGTGCATTCCCTCGAAATGTCTGGAAAATATTCAACAGACCCGGTATGGGCCTCCGTCGAACCGATCCCGCTCAATGATGGCTCGGAAACTGGGGCTATTCCCTTAGCAACTATTGCCTATGCAGCTGAATACCTTGAGGCTACTTCATATTTACGAGCAGTAATGGCTGCCAATGAAATGTCCGACAGGGCACTGAAACTGACTGACGATGTAATCGCCATGAACCCGGCCCATTACACTGTCTGGTAAGCACATAATATATTCCGTGGCATGTTTTCATACACAAATCACTTACAATGAATATTCAGGATCTACCGTGTTAAAATTCTTTTTGCCCTAAAGAAGAATCTCACCGAAGAATTCGAATGGCTGAACAAAATGTCTCTGAAGTATCTTAAGAACTACCAAATATGGTATGTATCAACATACAGGAGTATCCGAGCACAGGTATAGTCTAACCTCTAAATTGCAGGCACCACCGCCAGGTCCTCATGTCCTCTAGGGAAAACTTCCCAACACTCCCATCCGGGGAGCTCGACTTCCTCATGGAGATGTTCAAGCAAGATGCCAAAAACTACCACGTCTGGACCTACCGCCATTGGTTAGTTCGACATTTTAGACTCTGGGACGAGCCCCGAGAGATCCAGGATGTCGATTTCCTCCTAGCACAAGACTTGAGGAATAATTCCGCCTGGAACCATCGTTTCATGCTCCGCTTCGGCCCACGCAGCGACGAGCCAGATGGTGGTATGCCGAATAGTACCGCGCCTCCACCCGAGAAGGGCAGGTTGGCCGTGGTCGACGAGGACCTTGTCGACGCTGAGCTGGAGTATGCCAAGGCCAAACTTATTCGTGCTCCTGAAAATCGCAGCCCGTGGGCATATGCCCGTGGTGTATTGCGGGCGGCTGGCCGGCCCCTCTCCGAGTGGAAGGAGTTTGTTAAGAAGTTCGTCCTGGAGGAGTCTGAGAACGACAAGGTGGTAGATGTTGAGGTCAAGAGTAGCCATGCTGTAGAATGGCTGGCGGATGTGTACGCGGAAGAGGGCGAATCAACCACAGCCGAGGCCGTGCGAATGTTTACCCTACTGAAGGACAAGTATGATCCCATCCGGAAGAATTACTGGGATTATCGAATTCGTATGATTGCTCCAACGCAGATTTCCGCTTCGGCATGAAGCGTCATGTAAATAGGGTTTAATTTGATCTCTTGCCTCTTCCTTTTTTCTTTTCTTTTTTCTGGGGATCAATTGCAAACTACGGGGGTTAATGTATGCTCAAGAGAATTGTAGATATCATTTTAATATTTCATCATTAAATTTTGGTAGATCTAAACGCCAATCATGACAGGTGACATAAAACATAACCGAAAAGACAAGGAAAATGCAAGAGTCCGCCAGAATCATTTATAAATAAAGAACCAATTACTAGTTGCCCCAACCCTCATCAAGCAGCTTCCTCCACTCCGCCGCCATATCAATCGTAATATTACTTCCACCACACACGACAATAACCACACGACTATCCGAGTTCAGATTTGGAACAAGCTGCTTGAGCTTGGATGAGAAGTCACTGCCTTCTTCCGACTCGGTTTCGTTCTCGGTCGCCGAGGACCGGTCATCACCGTAGCCCTCATCTCTGTGGGCAGGATAATCTGCAACATCTCTCTTCCGCTTCTTAGTTCCAGATGTTACGGAATCTGATGATGATGACCGGGCTTTCGCCGCATCACCAATCGCAGCCTCGACACAAACACCACATGCAAGCTCAACAAGCAACCGTTCATCGTCCGCAAGACGCAGTACACCCCTTGCTGCATCAGCATCTGAGAGGACAGCAGTGTGCACGGCAATACCCTGCGGGGGGGCGGTGGCATATTGGAACGTTCTTTCTGAAACACGGATAGCACCCAGGGATGTAGCCTGGGATGTGATCTTGGAGAGGGAGACGAGGGACTTTTTAGCGACGGCCGTAGCAAGGGAATCGGTGCCTAGTGTTTCGATGGCGAGGAGGTTGATAGGGTTTGACGGAGAGTGGGATACAGGGGTGGAGGCATAATTAATGCTCATCTTCTGAAGCTGACGGTGTCTTTCAATGCCCATGACCAAGCCGTTGAGAAGGCCGCCGCCTCCAACGCTGCAGATGATAGCGTCCACGGGTAATGGCCGGCCACGGTGTGTGGCTTCTTCTTCTTCACCAGCAGGGGGAGGCAGTTGGGCAGCGAGCTCGTCCACGATGGTACTATTTCCTTCCCAGATAGGTTCATTATCGAACGGGTGTAGGGCAATCTTCGCAACGTTATCGCACTCGTTATCGTCCTTGTTCTTCATGATCACTTCTCGCATGTACTCGCCGGCCTCGGAGAACGTCTCTCCATGCTGGATGACATCCGCTGCGCCTGCGGTACGGAGCTTCTGTACCATCAAGGGCTTCGTCGATACTGGTACGACCACTGTGCAGGGGTATCCTAGACTGCGGGCTGCGCAGACAGCAGCTAGGCCTGCGTTCCCGCCAGAGGAGGCATAGAAATGGACTGGGCGGTTGGCGTTTTCAGGCTTGATGAGGTGTGACAGGATCTGGTTGCCCATTGCACGGGACTTGAATGAACCACTGGGCTGGACATTCTCCAGCTTTAGAAACACCCTACATCCTGCAGCGCGGGAAAGAGAGGCAGACTCCACGAGGGGCGTCTGTACCCATGGTGTTTTGAAGGATGGCTGTACTTCCTGCAAGGCGACACTACCCATGATGGTAGGTTAGTTTGCCTATGGTTCTGGGCTAGTTGTTGGCGGAGAATAGAAAGATAGGAGAGATAGGAGATTGTATATAGTTGGCACGCAGTAGAGGATCAAAATAGTATGCAAGGTGAACAACTTGGGTGGAAGAATATCTGGTAGCAAAGGGGGAATCAAACAGGAAATGGAAGATATCTAAGCACAACAAAAAACACACCCTTCCATTATATTATTATACACCGTATTGAACACCATAATATCACTGATATACAAGTGGATGTCTTCCCGATACCACATAGAAGGTTTGCCGCGGGAAACTCCTGAGTTTTCCGCCCCGATATCAATCACGCTCCTAACGTCGTGGATCTGGGCTTTTCCCGCTGATAACCTTGTGGGATCGAGCAAAACTCTGGATTGGCCATGACATAACGCAAACCGCCTCTATGGGGGCGAGCGTGGAGGGAAAAGAAACCTTGCAAGCCAATTTCATCGAGCAAAATCGGGAAAAGCTTCGCGACGCTTCCCTGATCCTTGCGTCAGTGGAGAAAAATGCCAATTAGATCGCAACCTGGGGTTGTAATTTATTTTTATGATTGGCTTCCGGAGCTTTTTTGTTATCAAACCGAAAAGATTTCTGACGCTTATTGCTCCACGATAAGAGGGGGAAACAAGACCGTCTTCTTCATGTCTTCCCCATAACTTGAATCCGATCCAAAGACTGCCGCCGAGAATGCCCGCTTGGAGGGATCGGCACCATCCACGCGGAGAACATCTAGAAGCTCCTTAGACTTGGTGGGCATAAAGGGTTGTAGGAGAATGCCGGTAATCCGGAGGGATTCGGCGACATTGAACAACACACGCTGAGCCTTGACAGCATCCTTCCATGGCTCCGATAGATGGATATACTTGTTACCCTGAGGAGGGGTGTTAGCGTGACCTTGCCAATACTAAATATAGTGGGTAGTCTTACCTGCTCGATTAGCACCATAATGTCTTGCAATGCGGCACGAGGGTTAAGGCCCTCCATATGTTCCGCCACCTTGACAGGGATTTCCCTCAGCAATTGTTCGAACTGCGAATCTTGCTCATTTGCTGTCGGAAGCTCGCCAGACGTTCCGCTGGCAATGTAAGAATGCAATTTCCCTTTAGAAGAGCCAATCGTTCTGAGCACCAAGTTTCCGATGCCCGATTGGAGCAATTTCTTGTAATCACGGATGATGTAGGAGTTATCGTAGTCCGCATCCCCCGCCAAGCCTCCTTGATAGGCAAGGAAGAAGCGCATCGTGTCAACACCAAAACGATCTAGGGAGAAGAAGGGGTTCACAACATTTCCTGTAGATTTTGACATCTTCTCGTGATTAATCGTCCAGTGCCCGTGGACGAGAACATTACGGGGGAGGGGGAGATCCAGTGCCATGAGGAACGCTGGCCAGTATACACAGTGAAAACTGCGCGATCGTCAGTCTTGCGCCTGCAGTTCCCTACGAAGAACGACACCTACCGAACAATATCCTTGCCGACCACATGCACATCTGCCGGCCACCCATGACGGCCTTCTTGGCCAGGTGGGAAAGGGTATCCCGCCTTGGTCAAATAATTGACAAGTGCGTCCAGCCATACATAGATGGTCTGGGTTTCATCGCCAGGAACGGGAATTCCCCAGGTTAGCCGCTCTGCGGGCCTGGAGATCGACAGATCTGAGAGCCCAGAAGAGACCGACTTAACTATTTCTGTCGTATAATTTGAAGGCGTAATGAACCCTGTCTTGTACAGGTCCAACAGACGCTCCTGAAAGGCAGACAGGCGGAAGTGATAATTCGTTTCCGAGGACCATTCCACTTCTTTCCCAGTTTCGGCGGAGACCTACATTATGAAATTAGCTCGCTGTCTTAAGACGGGCGTAGTTATTTGTGAGCTAATACCATTCTTTTCCTCCCAGTAGTAGGATCTAGTGAGTTGTGTACTTGCGACGGGGGATAGAACGTTTCATCGCTAACTGAGTACCAACCCTCATGCTTAGAAGTATAGATATAGCCTCTGTGACTCAACATCTCCTGTGCCCGTTTAGTCTTGCTACGCAGCGCTCAAAGGGTTATTTGATCACCTACCCAGAAGTACTGTACAGACTCCTTGTGCGCTGGCTCTGTCGTCCGGATGAAATAATTGTAATCCATGTTTGCCACCTTGGCTAAAGCCTATCTAGACTGTCAACAATCCGTGCGATGGAAAACATATGGTGTGGTAGGCTGTGAGAGTAGGACCCACCTCGAAGGTCTTGAAATTCATATCGCAGAAAGCTTGAGTATCCATTTCCGCGGCCAGGGCAGCTTGCTGGATCTATACGATACCATTAACACCATAAATTCCTTACAGTAGGAAACTCGTCTCCCACCTTCATGCCATGCTCATCGGTACCGGTTAATAGTTGGGCATCTTTGTCACCGCGGAGTGTTCGCCATCTTTTTAGGATGTCGGCTATTATCATTGTGTATAGATGGCCGACATGAGGGGCTAAAGCGATATGAAGTTAGCTACGGTAGTAAGAAAAGACCCCACTGGTCCATGACAGGATATACCTACCGGCATTCACATAGAAAATAGGTGTTGTCACATAGTATGGTTTCTTAGGCTCTTCGGAAGCCGTTGTCGCGAATCTGCGCAGAGCAATAATTGGAGTCTGGAGAAGAGTTCTGCAGGCTGTACATTGCCAAGACGGACGTTTGTACGCCAGAAATTGGCTAGCCCATGAAAGGGTGCGAAATCGTGCTCTAGGAAGAGCCATTGGTAAATTGATGCGGAGAAGAATATCGGAGGGTGACTCCAATGGCCAGACTACTTTTGATGGGTTGATTTATCGGAGTTGGAGAGGCTAATCTCCGGGTGGCCTAAGCTTCCGTCCGGTACCTTTTTTTCTCCTTCCTACTCTTTCTCTTCACCACCACCTAATAGCCTCAACGAAAGTGACCACTCTATTACTGTTGTTATTGTTGTGTTATTGTTATATATTCACCTACTCCCGAGTTTTGGGCTGCTAGGTCTTTGGAGACTGCATTCTCCGATCGCGCGCCAGGATTAGCATCAACCGATCCTTTCATTTGTGATGGCTCCCACAAGTGAAGATGTTCTCACTAAAGTCTCTACGGATGGTACACTCAAACTGCGTCATAATCTCTCCCTTATGGTCTATTTGCTAATCTGAAATCTTCTAGCGGCCACGGAATTTGTCCAGTCATTCTACCCCGCCCTTCAATCCAACCGCGCAACGATATCCTCCTTCTACAACCAAACTATTTCAATGATCCTATTTAACGGAAATGTTGTCGCCGATGGTAAAGCGGTCCAAGAAATTTTCGTCAACCAGATGCCGCCAGCGCATTACGAAGTGCAGTCGTTTGATTGCCAAATCATCAACCAAGCATATCCCACACCTACTGCAACTGGATTCAAAGCTCCAAACCAAGCCACCCTCAAGGACAAGTCAGTTCTAGTGCTGGTCAGTGGATACGTACGATTTGGAGAGTCCCGCGATCTTCCGCAGCGTGGTTTTAGCGAGACCTTTGTGCTGGTGCCAAATCCTTCCGCCGATGGCCCAAAGGGCAAACGCAAGCGAGAGTGGCTTATTGAATCTCAGACATTCCGACTCGTTGTTTGACAAATATATACATAGTGCATTCAAAGAAAGGAAAGCATCTTTTTGGAGACTGTCCACAGATTCACCAAGTGTCTTAATGATGCCAGTGGGATAATATTTTTCTGGGGCGGGGGGAAGAGGGGGTAATAAGTACGGAACGACAAAATGATTTGATCCACATTACAAACAAAAACTGAGGAAACGCTGCAAGTACCCAACAATGTGCACGGATCCAACATGAACTCTGGAATGCACATTTTACAACATAACAAAATACTGCGATCATGTCGAGGACCTCGGCGGTATGCGCAAGTTTGCTTTGACTCGTTCCAGCAGCTCTTCACGTGTGGCAGATTCATTCGGCATGAGTCCTCTCTGGCTCACCGTTAGAGTCGAAAAAATAATTTATACGTGAAGCTGTTCTGTGATGCTTTGGGCTTTGTTAAAAAATGGAGCTACATACAAGACGAAGCCATCTTTTCATCTCTTCAGCAGTCCAGGTTTCAGGGTCTTTTGAAGAAGTTAGCTTTTTAAAGCTGAATGATGATGGGACATTCGATCCTTGCCTCCGCTTGGGTCTGATTCTGTCGGGAACATATCGCTACCCCATATGGCCCACGCCGCTGCCGCAGTGACCATGCCAGCAAACCCTGAATGAGTCGATGTCAGATGATTTCTTTTCTATTGCTTACCACTGCTGATATATACCTAGAAAAAGATTCTAAACGTCTGTCAGCTGATTGGAGAACATCACCTGGGATTATGTACTGTACGAACCTTTGAGTGCATTGCTCGATCCAGCGCGGTTGGCATTTTGGATTAGATATGATCTCTTGAACGAATATAATATGAAAGTGAATTTATATAGATAGGAAAGATGACAGATTTCAATTTGAGAAAGCTTGTGACGTTGATGTTCTAGGCTTGAGAGTCGCCGAAAGTACCTTATACTACCTGTCTACATCGAGTATAGTTGCCGCCTAGTATTGCACCGCCACTTCCAGTGGATGCCACATACGTGGTACGCCACCTTCCTTTGGCGCATGGGAACTCAGGGCTTCCCGTCCGACAACCCTAACAATTCCCACACAACGTTAGCGCCTCACCGTCCGGACGCCCGCAAGTCCGTCGAGACTTCGAGATCGCGTTTGTCCTTCACTTGTCCCGACTTTTTGCTCGACCATCCCGACTTACGTCCCCAATCACCGCCCACCATGCCTCGTGAAATCTCCGACATCAAGCAGTTCATTGAGATCTGCCGCCGCAAGGATGCCTCCTGTACGTTTTGCACGCCTCTAGACAGTCGGGTTGTTTTGGGTTGGGGGTTTGGAGCTCTCCGCTGAGCTCTGCCCGGTGATGGAAGGGTTATGGTTGGATCAATGGTGCTAACGGATGATGTTTGTGATTAGCTGCCCGCATCAAGCGCAACCGCAAGTCCCAGCAGATCAAGTTCAAGGTCCGCTGCCAGCGCTTCGTCTACACCCTTGCCCTGAAGGACTCCGACAAGGCCGACAAGCTCAAGCAGAGCTTGCCCCCAGGTGCGTTGCTTTCCCGATAACCCTCGGTTGTTTCTCGGACTTGAATGTCTGCCTCGCTCCGCCGGTTTGCATACCTTAGATGGAACTTTTGGGAAATGAAATGAGACATGATCATGCGACCATAGATGCCTGGAACTTCATGCTGACGTTGTTACTACAACAGCTCTCAAGGTCGTTGATGTCTCCAAGGGCGAGAAGAAGAAGGCTCTGTAAATACCTTCAATGATTGGAAGTAGGGAGAAGTGGGCTCGGAGGACGGTTGCCGAAGCATAAGTCGACTGTCGAATGGGATTTGGCATAGGCATGGATGCTTGTGGGCTGACACTGGAATAAGTATCAATCCAACTTGTTTGATGTCCAGGAGGATTGGTATTCCTGCGTCTGTCGGATGCTGTGATTATAAGTCAGGAACGGCGCTTTTCACCGGCCAGACGACCTACATATCTAAATCAACTTCCAGAGGATGCTTGGTCGGAGCTCCCTGGGTTCAATTACCTAATGAAGAGAAAAACAGTTGAAATGCCGTGCATCTTGTCCAACTTCCAATGTTACTAAGGTCTTTTGCTACGTTGATTGAGATCCTGTTTGCCGCCATGGAGATCCTATGGGTAGAAAGTAGACGTGCTGTGGGTTTGGTATTTGTAAGGCCTTCTGAAACTGGTGGTTGTCTAGACCACTCGCTAGTTTGGAGACATGAGGCACGCCGATGACTAGTTTTTGTTGGTATTTATATGTGGAAGAGACGGCATGGACTACAGGCGACGATCCCTTCTGGGAATCGCCAAATAATCAAGAGTGGATAAAAGGACGTTGGAATAGTATGATCTATGCATGGGACAGACCGGCTATATTGTGGTTTAGGGTCCTTGGCGGGCCTCTAGTGAAACACTTGTCAACTTTCCTCCATCTTCTACTGTCGCAGAACCCAATGATCGTCGCCCTTCTTCGTATTGACATCCTCTATAATCCTGTCTATGTCAATTTCGAATGACGGATAATATTCTATTACGGTCTATGATGTACTAAAGTTGGTTATATGCCAAGATTGATTGCCATGCCGGCAATTTGGAGGCAGCGTTATAGTGCAGAGGTATCCTCGAATCAGGAAGTAGAGCTAGAACCGGAGCGCTAATCATTACCTCCCAGGTCACGGCAAGTTTCTTGTAGATGATCTCTATGCTAGATGGACCACGGAGACCCCTCTCGTCTTACTGGGCTGAAGAGCCAATGCAGCAACATGATACCAGTCTAAAGATATAGAGGGCCTAGGGTTGTTGTACCTGAGTCGATGGCATATCTTCCACCGGTCCGTCAATCCGACAGATCATCAGCTTCGGCATTAGCTGCCCAGCGGGCACTCCCCTTGGAGTACGCTCCTTGGTGGAAACACCGCCGATCGCTTAACACATGACGGGGCGTTCGACCTCTTCCGTATAAAAGGAAATGTCATGAGTGGACCACCTTGTTCAAATTTGGCAGAATTGGAGGACATACTGTGGCCGAGGGGTGCATCCATTTATCCAGCATAGTCTACAAGAAGATGCTTGAGCTCGGGATATGCAAAGGTGCAAGCTGCAGAACAACCAACGCTCATTTAATTAAAACCAACGCCACTAGGTTCTATTGGTCTTCGTGCATAATAAGTGTGAAGAACGAAGCGCATCAACCTGCCACCGAAATAATCCCGGATAATATCATCCACAGACCCGAGTGTCGCAGGTTGCCCATGGTCACAAGAGTGGAGCATTACCCTCTTCCTGCTATGAACAGGGTAAAATGAATTTGGCAAGACCTAATGTGCACGAAGAACAATATAAAAAGGCTCTCGAGGTGCCGTCGACAACCTGTTCGTCTTGTCTTCAAGCACATTCTGTCTCACATTCCTTCTTTACGCCTCTGATCGAGCAGGTCTTTCAATCACTGGCTACGGATTTGATATCCTTTGGTACTTTCCAATTCAACCACCATAATGGCCGTGTCCAAGATCGCTTCTATCACTGGTCTCCTGGCCTCTGCCTCTCTCGTCGCTGCCCACGGTTATGTGTCCGGAATAGTCGTTGATGGCAAATAGTATGTCGTCAGATGCGTAGAATTAGTCGTGCAAAAGCTAACACCCTCACTAGCTACGGCGGATACCTCGTCGATAAGTACGCCTACAGCGACAACCCCCCAGAGACCATTGGCTGGTCCACCTCTGCCACAGACCTCGGATTTGTGGACGGCACGGGATACCAGTCTCCCGATATCATCTGTCACAAGAGTGGAAAGCCAGGTGCTCTGACTGCTGAGGTTGCCGCTGGCTCCAAAATTGAATTCCAGTGGACTGACTGGCCTGAGAGCCACCACGGCCCTGTCATCAGCTACCTCGCCCCCTGTGGTGGCGACTGCTCCACAGTGGACAAGACTAGCCTGGAGTTCTTTAAGTTCGACGCCAAGGGCCTTATTGACGGTAGCAGCCCCCCAGGCCACTGGGCGACTGATGACTTGATCAGCAACAACAACACTTGGAGTCTCACCGTCCCGAAAAGCATACAGGATGGCAACTACGTTCTCCGCCACGAGATCATTGGTCTTCATTCTGCTGGCCAGAAGGACGGCGCTCAGAATTACCCCCAGTGCATCAATATCAAGGTCACTGGTGGCGGAGATGCTACGCCTGCCGGCACCGCCGGCGAGGCCCTTTACAAGGACACGGATGCAGGCATTAAGTTCGATATCTATAGTGGCCTGGGTGACGGATACCCCATTCCCGGACCCAAGCTTTTCAGCGGTTAAAGCCGGGAACTAAGCTTGAGGTCTGTGGGAGTCTTATATCGAATGGTATAGTCTCATAGGGACTGAGGGAAGGGAGGGTGGTCTGTCTCTCTATACTACCTTGCAATCTATCGGCAATGTTCATATTCTGTGCATAGCTTAGCTTTATTATCCTTCAGATGTGAATATCGCAACTTTTCCTTCGGTAAACTATGGAGGGTAGCCTACTTCCAACACACACAGACCAAGTACGAACAAAACACTAGCAGCGCCTCCCATCAAGAAACACACACATATATATATATGGGTATAGATTCATCAAAGTAGATACTGCAACTCTTCAATTCCAATCCCGCCTCCCAGACACGTCCGTGGTGCTCTGTCGAGCGCTCAACACTAACCGGGCAAAACGCAACATCAATCAATAAACAGAGTACATGGGAAAAAGAACCGCCGGAGAAGGAAGGAATCTACTAACCTCGATGATTTGGTTCCGAATCCCAGTCCAGTACACCCTCCACCGTAGGCATCTGCTCCACTACGCCCCATTTCGCCTCCCATTCCCGAAGCAGCATCAATTCTTCCGGCGAAATGATCCCATTCTTGCCCACTTCCCCCTTCATCTTCTGTACTAACTCACCGAACTCCACTCGCGATCTCTCCGTCGAACAGACTACCGTTATCGAGTATGCGCTGGCGCTCATGCTGACGATGTGGTAGGCACCGTCTTTCACATGGTTTCCGATAGCAATGGTGATCTCGTCCATGGTGGCGGGTAAGTTGATGCTGATGCTCCGGAAATCCGAATGATCGTGGACATTGAACCACGTTGCGTGGATGGAGGGTGGGCCGGGGACGGCGGCGGCATCATTTGGTTGTGCTGGCTGTTGGATTTGGATTTCTTCGGGCTCGGGGGCTTGATATTTGTCTGGGATGCCGGGTGCTTTGCGTTTGGAGCGCCACCGTGTGAGGTATTTCATGGTTGGGCCCGATAACGATATGATATCTATCAAGAGGTAGTAGGTTAGATAGAAGTCGGAGATTGGGGAAAAGGGGGGAGGCGGGGAGCGAGGGTGAGAGTGAGGGATTCGAATCCTTTATGAGGGGGTTGATGAGCCTAGTGGGCTGAGCTATCTGCGGATCATTAGTTGGGAGACTTATAATCCCGTGAGTGGCATGGAAGGGAAAGTTAATACGTGTCGTTTAGCCGGGGGTGGCGTTCAGAGAGAAAAACTGAGGTATTGTGTGTTAAGTTGTCAAATAACTTCAGGAAGTCCATCTATCTCTTGCGGTTGCAGGAAAACGCATGGGACATGATTCAGGCACAATCTGCATTTCATTGGTCCGGGAAATCCACTCTGGCCCGTTGACACTATACTAGTAAAAGGACCGGTGCGAGTCTTTTTCATATAGATATAGTTAAGTAGGCTAGATATCAGACAATACATTACACAACTCTACCATACCCCAACTCAACATAATCCTGCCCATTGACAACACTCTCCCGACTCAATTCCGTCCTCCGCAGCTCAAACTCCCCAAAATAATTCGCCTCCTCCGACACCTTCCGAAACAATGCCCCCGCAAACAATCTCAAACTACGCTCATTCCCCTGCCCAATCTTAACACTCAGACACGACAACCGACCACCAACCCCCTCCAAGTTCCCCCCCTGCCCCCTCACAAACTCCTCCACAATCTCCTCCTCATGCTCGACAATGTACCGTAAAAACGCCAACAGCGTCGCCTTCCCAAACCCCCTTTGCTGATTCCTCTTCTCAGCAATCATCAGCTCAATCTCGCCGACAACCTGCGGCGCCGCACCCTCTTCCTCGCCGTCTTCGACGCGCAGGAACAGATTTACGTCCCCGACCATCCGCTCGGGGCTGTCATCTTCGTCGCGGAGCGGGGAGCTCCCCGGTCCCTGGCAGACGATGAAGGTGAGTTTGTCCGGGTCCTGGCGCCAGCTTTGTTGCATGCCATATTCCTCTTCTAGGGAGAGGGGTTCTGAGGCCGTTGCTTCTTGGATTTCCTAGCCTAGTCTTAGTTTTTTCTAGTACGTATTGTAGAGGAGAGATACGTACCTCATCCTTCATCCATTCGTGGTAGCGGGGGACGTGCCATTTAGAGTAAGGGACTAGGAGGACCGCAGATGTGGAAATGGCTGGTTGGGGTTTGTAAGTAGTGTTTTTGATGATTGTTGGGATTTGGGGGGGGGGGGGGGGGGGGGGGGGGGGGGGGGGGGGGGGGGGGAATTGGACGTACCAGTTTTGGCGTTTAGGAGCATGGTTAGTCTGGGTAAAATTTCTATTTACGTACACGACATATATTACCAGACTTAGGTATGCAGAGTCGATCTAGATTTAAATTGTATGTTCTGCAGCAGTGGGGTGTTTTGTTCATTTTGGCAAGATTCAAGCAAAGTGGGACGCTTCATAAATGAACTTTTGATGCGCGAGTCTTGGCATTTGCGGGTTGCCCGTCCGTTTTTGATATTGTCCAAGTATAAGTATTATCTATCTAGGGTTAAGTTTTCCTCTGGGTATCTCATAAACCCTCGGCCTCGGGATGCATATTCAATAATCATTGCTTGTCCTGCTGTCCGGCGTAGGTGTCGAATTTGACCACTTCGGCTTCTAAAGTCTCTGAGTCGACTAGCACAAGTTCGCCGGTTTCCTTAAATGTGGGGATGGATAAGAGACGGACCCGTGGCCCGGATGTGCTGTCGTCCGTGCCTGTCATTTCGGTGTCTGCGCCGTTTAGTTTCAAAGGGGCGTCGCCTTCAATTACTGTGGTCTTGAATTGCGGCTGATTTCCAGCGAAGAAGATATGCGGACAAGCCTGCATCACGAAAGGATCGTGTGTTTGGAATGGATAGGACCCTGTGGTTATTTAGTTACTACTTCAATTCTAATAGTCGAGGTAGGAAATGTGAACTTACAGATTGTATCAGGTGCGGTAGGGACACCACACCTCCAACGCAACATGGCCTCCATGATTTTCAATCTGGCCTCAGCATCCCCATCAGCGTCAATATTTCCTTTGGTATTTGCGAAGTCTACATAGCGAAGAACGTCATCGACATTCTGGCCGCTCGAACCCCACAAACGCCATCCGTCTACGTCACCTTCCCATGGGTTTGTGACGCTATCAAACCATCCTGCCTCTGGAGTTTCTCCTGCAGATGGTGGTCCGGAACAATATGCCCGGGATCGTGGGAACATAGCCCGATGAATTCCCTGCTGAGGAAGTGCGAAGTTTGCTGGGTCGCTTGCACCTGCCATGAGCGTAACAGGTATACTGGGTAGAATCTCGGCCAGGAAGTTATCGAACTGGGTGATTGGAGAAGCATTGTATGCCGAGGCATCATATCCATATTTCTTTGGCCCGCTCTTCTTTTTTGAAGCAGCTGCGTTCTCGTTAGGGTCAACAGTCATGCTTGCACCGAGAGAGTTTCCCGCAATAACCAATCTCGTGATGGCAGAGGCATCCGGAAGTGCATTTCCATCATCATTTGACGACGGTGAACCTGTATAGCCAAGGAGATAGTCTGTCAAGAGCTCCAACGAAAGCGTATCGCTTGAAGTCCCCGTGATACCAAGGCCGCTTACAAAAGCAATTTTGCCTTTGCTTGTACCTTTCTTCGACTCATCCCTTTCCCACCGAAGAGGTTGGCGAGGCAGGTCAGGGACCTTTATATCAATCACCTCAAAGTCACCATTCGCATTCTCAGTTCCCAACACAGCAACTATAGCCCCTGTCACTAATTGGGTAGATCTGAGCATGCTTCCGGTTAATCGCAGACGACCGGACTCGTCTTCCAGCATGATCTGCGTCAATTCAGGGTGGGCGGGATCAAGGTAAGTCGGGCGAGGGGGGGGTGCTAATGTATAATTCTGCCTGGAGTGTTAGAGAACCTAAGTGTATCAGAATGAGCAGGGCAGACGTGCCTCTTTCGTCAGATCCTCCAGAATATTGGGCTTTAACGGCATATCCATGTAGATCGTTCCTGCAACCCAGCAAAGCTCTCCTTGTCTCACATCAAGCACTCTTTCCACGCGACGAGCATGCTCTCCGGCGATCTGGTTACCAAAGTGTTAGCATGCGCTCGCCTGGAATATTCCAACCCGTCCGATTCGTTTGTTGCGATTCCACATAAAAGTTCGCCCAATATCGTCGCAGGCCCAACAGTCAATGCTTACGCTGAATCCTTCCCATGTCTCTACCGCGATCTCCTCCACTGCCGGTTTTAACTTGGCCAGTCGCAAGAAGTACATATCACCATATTGTTGTTGGTAGTGCCTTTCTTGGCCGGAGGGCAATTGGAAGGTGTGCAAAGGGTTGTAGGTAGAGGGACCGCGATAGATTGGCGCATAATCTTCGTCGCTGTCATTGAGGGGACAATGAAAATTAGTCATAGACTGTTTACATAGCTGCGCGCGCAAGGAAAAACCGGCCGAGCTCCTTCAGGAACATTTAGGAAGAGAGGACACACCTTGGTGGGCGCAGGAATTGATATTCTGTACTGCCGGTTGCCATATTGTGGAGCTATATCTACTTAGCAGTAGGGGGAGAGCCGCATGAACAGAAGAGTTTATATAAAAGGTGGCTAGATGTGTTGCTGAAAATGTTGATCCTCTGGCAACTGGAGTTGAGCGCGAATCACGCGTCTTTTGGCGTTCCGCGGGCGGCGTAATTACAATACCGCTTCGGGCACATCACTTCTAAGCTATTTATCATGAGAGCTGGTATACATCAAATTTAATCAGGTAGACCACTCTACACTAGATAGACTAGTGAAAGCAAATGACAAATCAATGCACCATTTTATTCATCTATATCGATTCACGACCAAACATCATAGAGCAGGTACTGTATATGGAATAGGTTCCTATCAATACTTGGCTACAAGGACAAAGAATCGTATGAATTCCTGGGAATCGAGGCGAACCTTGGCGAGGGATCGCTTGAAAGACCTAAGGCCTTCAGTAAGCGGCCAGCTGGTAGATGATACAACCAAGGGAGATGGTGGAAATTAAGATTATTTCCCCATAAACCTTAGGTCCATGAAGTGTAAGACCCTCGCAGGTGAGTTGAAAGGGATAATTCGAACGCAATGTCACAAGGGGCGCGCTGCTGTCCTTTAAGTTCACACATTCTTTAACCAATTTTGAGTCACATATCGATCCTTTCAGTAGTCGCTTGATTGGTCATGTTCTTTCCTTCCCTTTTTCTGCTGTTCTGGAATCGAGGCAGGAACACAGGAGTATGAGGCACATGGCAGAATATGGGGATGGACATCTTCCTTAAGATGGAACGCGCCTCTCTCGCTTCTACACCTCAAATTCCTCTTTTATCATAGCCGTTGAATCTATGCCGTTTATAAAGTTCCGCAGAATAGCATCGGAAAGTGTTTAAAACGCGACTAATAACATCATACACTGGTCCAATTGAATATGAGGGTGTCACGTAAATTCAACGACCTCATTGGCATCTTCATGGTGATCAACCTAGTGCCATTTATTCTCGCTGAAGCGTCCCGTTTGGATTTCTTCGCAAACAACCTATCGTATCGGTTGTTCCATCGAAGCCTCCCCGGGTCTCTCATAACCGCTCCTCAGGGGGCAGTGGGTTATCAGCCAGCACCAGGGCCTGTTGCTAATAATGCTTGGCCAACGGAGACCGACACGGCAGCGACAGGCGCGACGGCCTCTCAAGATCTGTCGCACGAATCAAGACAAGAATCTGTTGGGATTGATGGTACAGCGTAAGTTTACTGCAGGGGCCTGGACTTCTCAAGTTGCGTAGGACTCATCTCTGGATCTGCAGGAGACCACAAGACAATGTTGCTATCCTAACTGGAACTGTAACGGGGACTCACGGGGTCATGGCAACGACACAGACAGCAACAGCTGGCCGAGATGTTGCTTTAACTTCCACCCGTCTGTTATTCTTGGTTTTGGTGACCGTGCTGCAACTTTGATGAATCCAATGCTCTGTCTGGGGATTCTTTGCTCTTTTTTTTCCTTGTCGTCCATCGGCATATCATAGTATGTTCTTTGTCCTCCCGTCTATGACTTGGAGCTCTTCTATGAAGAATTCAAGTTTAGAAAGGGTATGACCAATTATTATGATTCATTGTTATTATAATCACAATAAAGAGTGTATAAAGTTTGCGAGAAGAAAAGTTTCCATATACCTCCTCATGTTTATGAAAATTTTATACAGCCGTCTTATGAACACAACTAAGATATTCAGGTGAAGTTGAGATAGTATTGAAAGGCAGATGGAAAAGAGAGCCGAAACCTCGGTCCGGGCGGCGATCATCAGCTTTGAAGGGCTCCGCTTCCCCGCATCGTCACAGCAAGTTGACTATATTTCTCCTGAATTAATGTCCCTAAAACCCCGCTGGCCATTGCTGGCTCACAGACCATCTGTCAAACTTGGTTGCCCTAACAGCCGCGGCTAAAAAGAGCCGGAAGGCGTGAAATCAACACCCCGTGCATTTATTCTTAAACCCGTAGGCTGACTGCATTCATATAGAACCTTGAGGACTTACTGCCGAGTACTTGAATCCCATCGTACCATATAATATATCTTTGACAAAGTGTCAATTACTCCAACTACTACTTCTTCCACTACTATTATGTCTCTACAAACCCCCCTCTGCTCGCTGCTCAAGATCCAGCACCCCATCCTGCTGGCAGGAATGGCGCGTGCATCTGGCGCCCCTCTGGCAGCCGCTGTTTCCAATGCGGGCGGCCTGGGAACAGTCGGCGGCCTGGGCTACACGCCCGAGCAACTATCGGAGATGTTGACGGAGCTCAAGTCTCTCCTACGGGACCCTTCTCTTCCCTTCGGGGTCGATCTAGCCCTACCACAAGTCGGCGGAGGCGCCCGTGCTACAAACCACGACTACACTCATGGTCAGCTGGACCAGCTCATCGATGTCGTGATCTCCCACGGCGCAAAACTCTTCGTCTCCGCAGTGGGCGTACCTCCAGATCATGTCATTAAGAGACTACACGACGCCGGCATCTTGATCATGAACATGGTCGGAGCACCTAAGCACGCCGAAAAGGCGCTCAAGCTAGGTGTGGACATTGTATGCGCCCAGGGTGGTGAAGGAGGTGGCCATACAGGCGACATCCCCTTCTCCGTGCTCGTCCCGGCGATCGTCGACGTGGCGAAGAAATACAAGAGCCCACTGACCGGTCAACCTGCCCTGGTCGTGGCCGCTGGAGGAATCAACGATGGACGCAGTTTGGCCGCGTCGCTGATGCTGGGCGCCGCCGGTGTCTGGGTCGGAACGCGGTTTGTTGCATCGGAGGAAAGCGGCGCAAGTCGATTGCACAAGGAGGCGGTTGTTGGAGCCCAGTATGGGGAGACGACGCGAACTCTTGTCATCTCCGGGCGACCACTGCGTATGCTACCCAATGATTACATCAAGGACTGGGAGAAACGGCCGGAGGAAATTGCTCGGTTAACAGCCAAGGGCGTTGTTCCCATGGAACATGACTTTGAGAGCGATAGGGAAGATGTTGAGCTTCCTTACATTATGGGTGATGTTTCGGCCATTATCAAGGAGATTAAGCCCGCTGGTGTGATTGTACGGGAAATGGTCCAGCAAGCTGTGGAGAGGCTGAGAACAGGAGGGTCATATATCAAGGCAGGATCTGCCAGCAAGCTTTGAGTGTTATAATATCTCGGATATGGTGCTGTCATGTTGGGTAACGTTGAACTGGATTTCATAGTAACATAATAATAACGTTTAGACACTTCATGCTTTCACATGTACATACAAGTACAGAACGAAGGGAACAAAATCTTGAAAGACCATGCTTTACTGCCTTTCTATAGCTAACTAGTAGCACCAGAGAGCAATGGCAAGCAACGATCCTCATGCAAAAAGCCCTATCATTCTAACATATGCTTTCCAGAAGATAGCCCAGTACCACACAAGACAGTCTACCAGTGCACGTCTCCTTTAGATGCTAGTTCAGTTCAACAGGGCCGATTGTCGAATACAAATTGTGGATAGTACCCAGCCTGGTTGGGACATTGCCAGCACAGACAGAAGAAAGAGCCATGACCAACCAAGGTAGGCAATAGGTCCAAGAAAACCATACTCCACAAAAAGCAGACAAAAGCGGGACAACAGATAAACCATAACGGCAATTGTCAGTGGCATCCGTTGAGCACGGCCTTGTTCCCGTTGGCTCGAGCCTCCAAGAGGTTGGGTGGTGGCGGTGGCCCGAATACAGGCTTCTCAGGCTGCTGGTGTGGTACGCTGCGGTCTCCGTTCATGTCCCGGTCCGTGCTATCTTCATACTCATCATCACTGATTCCCTCATCATCGTCCTCGTCCTCGTCCTCGTAGTCTTCGTCGTATTCGCTCTCGGTTCCCTCGTCATCACCGTCTAGATCGGCAGCAAGTCCTTGGCCACGACCTTGAGCTTGCATTCGACGGCAAAGCGCTTCAAGGTGATGGCTCTTCTTTCGCCACTTCTCTAGTTCCTCGTGATTTCGAGTACGTTCCTCGGCCATCTCGAGTATATTACGGTTTGTCTGATCGTGTTTGCGGGTGAGCGTGAGATTCTCCTTTTCCAAGCGCTTGGTCTTTTTCGACATTTCCTCCATTTCTTTGCGGAAAGTGAGAAACAGTTCGTTGCTGTTGTTCAACGTATCCTCCACCTGCAATATTATTATTACCAGTCGATCAAAACGAAAGTCGAATCGGGTCATCGAGCTTCGATCCATACCTGCTTGAACTTCTCCACGTATATGTTGAGCTGGCTGCGTAACTCGGCCTCGGTATGTGAAAACGTAGAAACTTGCGAACTCAAAGCACGGCAACGAGCGGCCTCGTTCTCGGCAGTACGGCGCTGCTCTTCGTACTTGGCAGTGAGGCTCTGTATCTCCGCATCCTTGCTGCGCAAGAGTGACTTGTAATGTACTTCGCGCGTTTCGAATTTCTCACCGATGGTCTTGATCTTGGCCCGTAGCCTAAAGGATGAACCCTCAGCAACAGAAAGTGCCTTGCCGGATAACAGTACTCACGCTTCATCTAGGTCGATGTCAACTTTTTCACTCCGGGGATTACCCTTGGCAGCCATGACATCCTGAATGTCGTACAAGAGGGAATCGAGGCGTTCGTTTACAATCAATCGCGCTTTCTTCTCGGTATCCTCCAGCTTTTTATTCTCATCCTACGGAGCACAAGCTGTCAGAACTCCGTCTCGGCATTATTGCGGGTAAGTGCAACCCACCTTGACCTTCTTATTTTCTTTCGTAAGCTCCCTGCACAATTTCTCCAGTTTGTCCTTCATGGTCACGGTCTTGTTCAACTCCGATTTCCCTTTATCTTGATCCTTTTGCAGTTGATCAGCCCGCTTCTTGCTTTTAGAATAGTCGCGATCCAGCTTTTTCATGTCGGCCAGGAGTTCAGTGTATTTCTTATGCACAGTTTCAAGCCGAGTCATAGGAGATTCGATGTTGCTTAGGAGCTGGTTCAAGTCTCGTGTAGCTTTCTTAACTTCACGCTCTGTAGTCAGTTAGTATCTATCCTCCACCCCGAAAAAAATACTAGTCGACAAATATCTCATTTGCGAAAACCAAGCTCGAGAGGCAGATGACGCACCGATTTCCGCTTCTTGGTCCTTCTCACCAGCAGCATCCTGCTCCAGCTGCGAAATCTTCGCGGCGAGGAGTTTGGATGTCTCATTGGGATCGGCCACTTTCTTCCCTTTGTTCTTTTTCGACATGGCTGCAGATGACATGATCGATCGTTACCAAGTGGTAGGACAAGAGCAAGTTGAGCGGATCGCGGCTTCGTCGGCGGCGGTCGCGTGGCCAATTCACGGAATTGAAAAATGCGCAGACGGGACGGTGAGAGAGGTGTGAGTAACCCAATCGGTGGTACTGGGGCAAACCCGCAACGTCCGTTGATACTTTCCAATTTCAACCCCGACAGGAAGGATATCGACGGGCTGAAGTAAGGAAGGCTTAAATCCACGTTGAACACTAGCGGAGAGAACCCGGGTAGCCTTTTGGCAGACTTGCAGAACTCGGAGGTAATGGATCACTGAGATCCTACGTAGCCCAAGTTCTGCAGAGTCAGTAAAAGACACAGGAGCGAGGGCAAGCAGCAGTTGGTGCTTGAAAATACAGTATGGAGACTTGCGGGGGTCAACGAGGGAACGGCAGGCCTTTGGAGAATCTTGCCGGGGAAGAGAGGATCGAATGGAAGCCAGTGAGTGGTAAGAGGGGGATGTTGCGCACTTGACCAGGACTAACCCCGATTCGAAAACTTCTCTTGGCAACCAATGATTTATTATCCTTTCAACTCTCCAACCTCTCCAACTGCCACGCTTTTCTCTTTTCGTCGATCATTTAGAAAAAGCCAATTGTACCTCACCGGACGGCCATTGGGAACATTTCCTGATCCACGCAAGATCCCATTTCATTGCGTGCCTTAGGGTTTTACGATCCCTGCCGGTCCGTCCGGCCGACGTGCTCGTGGTTCTTCCGATCCATTCTTTACCTTCGGTACCCTAGAGACGCCAACGGACTTTCTTACAGACAGCGTACCTCAACCAACTCCCGTTTCTCTGTGCCTTACTTGGCATTGTGCAACGCCATGTTGCGATTATCTCTAGGGTCAGGCAAAAGCCGAGTGCCTGTGTTGCGGCAACCTACTACCTATGGACGCTGGTTCAGATCCAGTCCTTTACCTCAGTGGAACCAGTTTCGGAGAGCTGCATCGACAGTGACTAACCTCGAGAGCTATCCCGATGCGGGAGAAAAGCTTCATGGGTTTACCGTCCAGGAAAAGAAACACGTTCCAGAACTACATCTCACTGCAATCCGGTTAAAGCATGACAAAACAGATGCAGATTACCTCCACGTGGCGAGGGAAGACAAAAACAATGTCTTTGGAGTGGGTTTCAAAACAAATCCTCCAGATGCGACCGGCGTTCCTCATATATTAGAACACACAACGCTATGCGGTAGCGAAAAGTAAGATTTTCCCGGCCAAGCCTGTTGAAGAATGGGGCTTCTTCCCTTGTCAAATGGATCATATGCTGATGTGAAATGCCTCTTCAGATATCCCGTCCGTGACCCTTTCTTCAAAATGCTTCCACGATCCCTGTCGAACTTTATGAATGCTTTTACCTCCGCCGACCATACCACATACCCATTTGCAACAACGAATCAACAAGATTTTCAAAACCTTCTATCGGTCTATCTTGATGCTACATTGCATCCGCTGCTCAAGGAAGAAGATTTCAGGCAGGAAGGATGGCGATTAGGGCCGGAAGACCCGCGCGCCGGTGACGCCGAGAGTGGAAAACCAGAAGATGTCTTGTTCAAAGGCGTTGTATACAACGAAATGAAGGGCCAGATCTCAGACGCGAACTACCTTTATTATATCAAGTATCGAGAAAGCATTCTCCCAGCGCTCAACAACTCTGGGGGAGATCCTCAGTATATCACCGACTTGACACACAAGCAGCTGGTCGAATTTTCGAAGCGGAACTACCACCCTAGTAACGCCAAATTCTTGACCTACGGCGATATGCCTCTCAGTGCTCACTTGAAGCAAATTGGTGGTGTATTGGACGGCTTTAGCAAAGGAGAAGCCGACACTTCAGTCAAACTCCCCATCGATCTCAGCCGCGGGCCTTCGAATGTGACTGTGCCTGGACCCATTGATACCTTCGCTGACGCAGACAAACAATGTAAGACTTCCACGTCCTGGTATCTAGGAGATACAAGCGATGTTGTCGAGACGTTCTCGGCCGGTATTCTGTCCTCATTGCTCCTAGATGGCTACGGATCACCGATGTATCGGGCATTGATCGAAAGTGGCTTGGGCTCGTCATTCACTCCCAACACTGGACTTGATACTTCCGGAAGAGTGCCCATCTTCTCTGCTGGTGTTACTGGTGTTAGCGAGGAGCAAGCACCAAAGGTCAAAGAAGCCATTCGAAAGGTCTATCAGGACAGTCTTTCCGCTGGTTTCAGTGACGAGAAGGTCCAGGGCTTTCTCCACCAATTAGAACTCGCACTGAGGCACAAAACCGCAAACTTCGGCATTGGGGTCATGGAGAAGACTATCTCCTCATGGTTTAACGGTGTAAATCCAATGAAGGAGCTCGCATGGAATGAGGTCATCGGTGAATTCAAGAAGAGATATCAGCAGGGAGGTTACCTTGAGTCATTGATGCAGAAGTATCTGATGAACGATCAATGCCTAACATTCACTATGGTCGGTACGCCTACATTCCACCAAGAACTAGACAAGCAGGAAATGGTTCGGAAGGAGAATAAGCTTAGTCAACTTGTTGAGCAACATGGGTCTATGGAGAAGGCCATCTCTACTCTTAGGAAGGAGGAGCTGCAGTTGCTCAAGACACAAGAGGAAGCACAACATGCTGACCTTGGATGCTTGCCTTCTCTACGTGTTGAGGACATTTCCCGGGAGAAAGAGCGCAAACCGGTGAGGGATTCGAAGGTCGATGACATCGACGTCGTCTGGCGCGAGGCCCCTACCAATGGATTGACGTATTTCCAAGCTCTGAATGCTTTTGATGACCTTCCGGATGACCTCCGCTTGCTCATGCCCCTGTTCAACGATTGTGTCATGCGACTGGGCACCGCCAGTAAGTCAATGGAGCAGTGGGAGGATTTGATCAAATTGAGGACGGGTGGAGTTTCTTCATCCACATTTCACACTTCGTCTTCCACTGAACTAGGCAAATTCAAGGAGGGTCTCCATTTTTCTGGTTTTGCTCTAGATAAAAACGTCCCAGAAATGTTAGAAATCCTGACCACTCTTATTACAGAGACGGACTTTACCAGTCCCTATGCACCAGGTATGATTCAGGAGCTACTGCGACTAACCACGAATGGGGCCCTGGATACTGTTGCTGGGTCGGGACATCGTTATGCCCTAAATGCTGCGGCTGCAAACCTTTCTCGGAGCTTTTGGGTACAGGAGCAGCAGTCTGGTCTCGCACAGCTACAGGCTACCGCTAATCTTTTGCGCGATGCCGAGACTTCACCTGAACGCCTGGCAGAGTTGATCGAGAAGCTTCGTTTGATCCAATCTTTTGCTATCTCTAAATCATGCAGCTTCCGTGTCCGCATGGTTTGTGAGCCGAGTAGCGCACATTGGAATGAAACAGTTCTACAGAAATGGCTAGCTGGCTTACCTCAAGTCCGCTCGCCTACATCTGGGGTTACAGGGTCAGTGCAACAAGTTTCTCATAAAGCCTTTTATGATATGCCATATAAGGTTTACTACTCGGGGCTGGCTATGCAGACAGTTCCGTTCGTTCATAAATCCAGTGCACCTCTCAGCGTACTTTCTCAACTTCTTACACATAACTACCTTCACCCGGAAATTCGGGAGAAGGGTGGTGCATATGGTGCCGCAGCCAGCAATGGTCCGATCAGGGGCATTTTTGCATTGACTAGCTACCGGGATCCGAATCCCCTCAATACCCTGAAGGTGTTCCAGAACAGTGGCATTTTCGCCCGTGATCGATCCTGGTCTGATCGGGAATTGAATGAGGCCAAGCTCGGTATCTTCCAAGGCCTTGACGCCCCGGTGAGCGTTGATGAGGAAGGATCCAGATATTTCATGAGTGGCGTCACACATGAAATGGACCAGCGCTGGAGAGAGCAGCTTCTTGATGTAACCGCGAAGGATGTGAATGAGGTTGCACAGAGTTTCTTGGTTGACAGCCCTCAACGCTCTGTGTGCCTATTAGGCGAGAAGAAAGACTGGGTCGAAGGTTGGGATGTACGGAAGCTTTCCATGAACGCTGGTGAAGCTGAGGCGTATCCTGAGGATACCTCTGCTTCCGCCCGAGCGTAGGGAAGTATCAAAGTATTTATGACCTTTTTATTTGCATGGGCGCATGTATCATATATCCCTGTATTTTTACGACGTTTGTGTGTTTATGTGCAGGAAGTGCTGTATATAGACTATTGCCTTGTATTATACCTCATCCTCACTCGCCACTTTTCCCCCCCTCTCTCTTCATGTTTCATGTTGGTCAGTGCATATGTATGTACTACAATGCACAACTGATACATCACCATGCACGCGCGTCTCCAGAGCAGAAACACCCCTCTCCATTGCCGTTCTTCATTCCCATGATCGGTAGATGGCTGGTTTTCCTGTCCCCGGGAGGGCAGGAGAAGGAAACACCAAGCGCAAGAACAACCAGAATGTGAACCTTTTACTGGTACACTTCTGATCTCCGTTTTTCAGACCCTCCCTGAAATATTCAGCCTCCGCAGGGCGGACTAAAAACGCGAGAACATATGCGTAGTGAACAGCTCAAAGCAACTAGTATTTGTCGGTGATCTCTTTGAAGATGAGCTGTATGTTATGGTGTTGAAACCTCAATAAAAATCATAAAGTCCCGATAGAGAAAAGAAAAGGCAAAGGAAAAGAAAAGGAATTTGATTAATTGATTGTATAGCCGAGGTAACAGGAAAGATCATCTTTCTTGTGTCACATAAGAGAAAGATTAATGTCAGTTATCTCTTTCAGTTACTTGCCGTGAATAAAAATGCTAAAAAAAAAACTCAAACAAGTATTCAAGGTAAATATAAATTTGTATTAAAACTTGTCAGTTGTTGGGGGTGTGTCTCACGTGGTCAACCACTGGATTTATCTCGTGTCGACTGTTCTTTCTTTATCTTACATTTTATCGCACGATTAGGTTTCAAGAGAATTCTAATAGACATGATGACCCCTTGATCTAATACTGAAGGACGCCATGTCATTCTGTTTACCTGTCTTTCATCATGAAGAAAAGTGATGCCATTGTAATGGGCCCTAAGCCTACTAAAGCATGTGGTATGTAGTCTCTTATGCTGCATGTAACCTACAGTTGCTGAGTTCCTACCAATTTCTAGTCAACTGCCGCAGGTTGAAGGTTAGACGCCGGTGACATCTCTCTCATGGAAAGGATGTACTGATAGGCTTCGAGATGAAATGTGAGGTCGATGGCACTCCTCCATGTCGTCGGTGTCGCCACGCCAATTCTGCTTGCGTGTTCAAGCCCAGATCTAATGTTGGTGCTAATCCTGAGAGTATCAATTACTTGGGATAGATTATGCTTACCAAAGTTAGGCGGCCGCTGCCCAAGAGATAGTGTCATTCCCGCAGGGTGTACAATATACAACATTCCTTTCTCACTCGACACAGTCTGATCCAAACGCGGAGTCCGTTCTCAGCCGGCTGGACCGTATTGAGGCTATTCTAGGGATTAATAGAGAGAGAGATGCCATGGGCATGGCCAACGTTGACTCAGATCAAGACGAAGAAGCTGGCATGCCCATTTCCGACCTCTTGAAAGCTGTCAAGCATTTGAGGCTTATTACCCGCCCACCGCAAAATAAAGATCTTTGGTCTTATTCCACAGTCAAGGGACTATGGGAAACGTATGTTGCTTCATAGACCTCATCAATTTAGATGGCGGAAGCTCATGGATACATAGATTTCTCAATAACCTGCCGTTACTACACTTCTTAAAGGATCGGAGGGCCTTCTCTTCCCCCTCACCCCTATTGCTTGCCTCCGTGCTCTATATATCCGCGCTCCATAGCCCGGTAAAGGAACTTGCATCATTAGCGGGTGGGTATTTTATGGCTACCTGCAATGCCATTGCTGAGCTGGTTACCCCGACTCCCCTGCCGAGTGCCGTTGGGCCAAATGCTGGAGACAACGGTCATCCCTGCTACAAAGAGGAAGACAAGGCGTTCCAAAATATCCTAGGCCTTATAATGGCTACTCTTGTTTCGGAGGCCTATATTGAGACTACTAACAAATGGATAGCAATTGCCTATCGACTCTTGCTGGACCATTGCCCAGCTGACTTAAGTGGCCTGACTCAAGATTGGCGCGATTTATTTTCTGGAATTCAGGTAAGTAGTCTTGGCCTGCAGTGCTTAGGAGCAGTGCTTACTAGTTTAGGTGATTGACATCGAACATGCCTCTATGAATATGTGCTACCCTCTCCTCCCTAGACAACCACCGACTCCAGCTCTCCAACAAGTAAGTAGTCACGAGGGGGATGCATATCGAGGTCTATCACAGATGATGCATCAGGGAGTCAGTCATTTCGTGGGGCGAGGGCTACCAACCATATGGTCTTTCGTTCGCTCGAGTGTAAAGGAGACCATGACTCGCGTTCGTACACCTTTTACGGACGAAGACTTTAGGGTTATCCGACTCTGGGCAAGGAAACTCGATGACTGGCTTGTCCGATATAACGGAACATCCCGTAGGTATAGACTGGCTTCATCTTTATGGAACTGTGCTAACACTGTACATGAAGAACCGTCTCCGTCAGATCGCCGAGGAATACTCATTCTTCTACAGTACCACCTCCATAAACTTTATGTTCTGTCAATTTATCACCCAGCTCGAGGATTTGACTTGGGCTCTGCGAACATAACTCCGTCTGAAAGGCATGAACTATTGGTTTCAGCACGGGCCGTACTGCGACTTCGCCAAGATGATGCCAGTATATGGTCTAATTGGGACCTCATAGTGTGTACTATCACCCAGCATTGCGCCTAAACGAAAGCTAACCGGTATAGATGATAACATGGGCTGCAATGCTCCTCTTGCGAGGCGTCGAGGACGGTATCACTCACCAAGATGGTATGGAAGTACGGTTTTCCCTAAGCAAGATATCTGACATACTCATCCGCCTTTTTAGATCTAAGTCTAATTCAAACACATCTCAGCATCCTGAAGCAAAGTGATCCTTCTATACAAAGTATCCACGGGGTGCTCGCGGACCGAATCCAATCCGGCATGCAGAGCATGCATACTCCCCCTGATATGAGTCACGAGCTGTCTTTCCCACCACCCAACTTAGACTATTCATGGACCATCTTCGATCAAGAGATCATGTCGCTCGCAAACCCGCCATGGCTTTTCGAAGGATCCTCAGCTGGTTCGACACAGGCGGAACTTGTACAGCATCCCGCAATACAATCAGCACGGTACAATGATGGTATGGCCGCCACCGGCGCCAATAGCTTCGATGCCAATAAGCAGTGGGACTCTACAGAACAACTACCTGATGTCCGGCCGCCAAGGTTTAACCCAGTCTTTGGCCATGGTAGAGCAGGAAACGACCGCTATCTATTGTGACTAAGGTTTTACTTCCCGTATCATCATGTTTCTTGAGGACATGCCATACACCTTATGATTTTGCTTTTTAAGAACAGACCGTACATGGTGCCTGCTTATAGAAGCCTCGGTTTACTGACTACAATGTGGAAGCGTAAGGGCCTAATGTACTGCATTCTTTCTTAATCATATCGGGTATAGAAATATCATATCATCAGTCATTATGCTGTACAAAGTTATATGGCTGCCACATAGAACAAGGTGAGGTGTCGCAGCGCCTTGCTTTACCTGTACAAAAGCTCTGGTGCCAAAGATCCACATGGCTTGACTCAGCCTTTAGATCTTGCTCTGACTATTAGTTGCGGTTGGGTAGATGTTCTGTGTCTGTTCCTGCCAAGTCCGGCTGTACTTCAGGTTCGGAGCCTTCGCTTGCTGCCGGGGGTGTCAGCGGTAGAGGTGGAAATGGTTCTGTCTGGGAATAATCTCCAGATAATCGCTCGGTGGAGAGTTCACTTTCCCCTGTTGATTCGAGAGGAGTGTTAACATGTTCAGGACGATGAGTATCTGTAGAGATAGAAGGAGAACGAAGTACAAGGGACTGCGGAGTGGACTAGATGTTTGCCATGTTAGCTTCCGCTGCTATTGCCTGAAGGTTGACTGGTTAATCGCTTACCGAGTCTCTCGCTTGATCCAAGCCGCGGCTAGAAGCCAACTGTCGCGCAGCAAGTCGTCTCCTTATTACCTCCAATTCCTCTTGGCGTTCTATTTGCTCCTCCTCCTTCTGGAGATCCACTATCGAAGGGGTGGTAATATCCTGTATGACATCAATATAAGAGTTCTGTGGTGATCGTAAGCGGCTGTTTCGCTTCGATCTCTTCTTTCTCGATTCTTTTGATGCCAGGCTGAATGAGCCTGATACAGACCTCATACTTGCGGGCTTATCGCTGAATTGATCTTCCGACTCCAGTCCAGTGCCCCGGCGACTGCCTAGCGCCATAGCAAACTCATCATCCAGTGGTACTGCATCTTCTTCCTCATCGCTAGGGATTAGATCACCGCGGGAGCTCAGAGAATTTGCTGTTTCTCGCGATGACTGCGTTGAGCTGCGATACCTTCCACCCTTGACATTGGAACTCGGTCCTTCATTTTCCTCCTCTGCTTCCATCAGAGGCTCATCTTCATGTGGATGCCTCCGCAGCCCGGTGGGATGTTCTTGAAGATCTGACGCGGAGGGTCGATATTTCAGACCCCGGGCCCCAAATCTCCAAGGGAAGCGTTCCAGAAAACCCAGGAACGACGAACTTGGGATAACGGTTGGATCATTCCGATCGTCGGGAACCAACACACTACTTTTCCTCCTTGCCCGCCGCGTGCCATAACTCATCTTCCGATGTCTGCGGGGCTGTTCAGCACTTCCACGCGTCAACCCACTCCCTGCTAATAAGCGATCCAGCTCGTCCGTACCCCACCCCAATAAACCGTCGTCGGATTCATCATTGTCCCAATCATCGTAAAAGTCAAATACTGCCTCTGCGCGCCCCCTTCGGCGACGTCGAAGTTGATCTTTACGGCTGGGGAGGCAAGGTGAGGCACATGCGTAGACACAGTTCCCAATCGTCGCAAAGCATGGCAAGATATAGTTATGGGAGACGGTATACAGCCCTTCTTGGGCTGTCTCATTTGCAGTTTCAAGATTATGAGAGATTTGGTTGATAGTCTGGCGAACACGGGGGTCTCTGGGTCGCATCATCTTGGGTAGAGTTGTATGGGGGATAAGGACGTTGATAATGGTCACGCAAT